>NC_138656.1:64767538-65242538 GCF_964273445.1 Streptopelia decaocto
AATTATGAAACCCACCACCATTTGTTATTCTGCAGAAATTTCGTGCCAGAAACCAATTGCTTCAAAACGCCTTCGCTTTGTTTCCAGGACTTGGGCACCCGAGCACTGTGCTGCTCGATCGACGGTGCTGGTGTGGGTGCGTGGGCTTGGCTTATTTGTCTGCAGGGAACGAGAGCTCATTTTGGTGCTTTCAAGCAAAGTTGCTCTCCATCCAAAACAGGCAGATGGTCAAGTTGTTCAGTGTCAGCATTTGTTTCCATTCAGGTGTGCCTGCCCGCAGAAACCCATCTCAGGCAACGCAGCTGAAGAGCGGCCGTGCAACCTTGCTGGGTTTCAGCTGGATCCACCTGGTTGCTTGGGGTTAATGCTTGGCCCGAGGGAAGGAATGTGAAACTGCCCACAGGGCCAGAATGGCGATGCAGTTTTAGGTTGGATTACTGATTCCAGGGAGTTGCACCCTTTGTGATTTTTCAACCCTTCCTAGCCTGGTGGTCCTCTCCTAGCCTTGGTCCCCTCCTTACCCTTGCCTCATGGCTGGACTGGGAAGTCTTCAGTAGCAGGACCTTTCAACCATATGTGATGGCTCTGGCTTTGTCCTTCTCTGGGAAGGAAAAGCAGATACATCCTAAATAATCTTCACATAAAAACTCTCCATCCTGTTGTTTCAGGCAGCTAAAGCAGAAACTGGTGGCAGTGCCGCATCAGCGGGTGGGGGGAGGCAGAAGGGGACCAGTGGGAATGTCATTTACTCTTTGGCTACTCCATCTCTTGTCCTTGAATTTAGGCAACAGCGTAGTTTGCATCCCACAGCAAATTACCCAGTAGGCAGATTGACTTACTTTTGTGTCTCGACTGTATTCATAGTAATGCTTGATGAAATTGTTTATGCAAATAGTGTATTAACTGAAAGACACAGTGGTGTATTGATCAAAGCTATTTTCTTGTTTTGATGAAATTCATCCAGTAGTTTCAGCTGAGGAAAAATATTGGGAGCCTAAATATTTCATTTCAGTGGTTTCAAAATGAAATGGCTCAACTTCTTTGATTTTGAAACAATGTTTTGTTTTGAAATTGAGCTAAGCAAAATTTTTAAAAGCATAAAAACTAACTGGCAACAATTATATTGTGAGACATCCAGAGAAAAGTTTAACTTTAGTTTTATGAAACTTGACTTTTCCTTCTTTTTTTTTATTCCCCTCCTCCATCTCCCCCCCCTTTTTTTTGTTGGTTGGTTGGTTTTTGTTTTGGTTTGGTTTGTTTTTTTTGTTGTTTTTTGTTTTGTTGCTTTTGAACTGAAAATACCTCACAGCTCGTATGTGAGTGTTCCTTGGGGTCATACAGAGAAATGTTTCATTTTACATCTCAGTACCTTGTTTCCTTTCCCTATGTTTCACAGCCAGGGAGTAGTTCACTGCCACTGGTAATTTTCAGAGGACCAGAAAACACAGGGGAGGAGAATTAAGCACATTTCTCCTGGGGGGAAGCCTTTTTCCTTGATTCAGGACTAAGCTTTTTGGTGTTTCTGACTGGAGATTTTACTTGCCACTTGCTATAAAAGCCCTATGTATATCCAGAGAAGATATTTATGTGAAGAAATGCTTTCCTTCTGAAAGGAAACAGGGAAATCACCTATCATGTTTTGCAAAAATACCAAATAAATGATTCACAAATTTGCTGGCTTCCTCCACACACCCAATTCAGCATTTCCCTTGTGCCTGGGTAATTTTGCCATGAGCCTGCAAGGTTTATTCTGCCAGGGAAACCGTACTGGTGCAGAACACCTCTCCCAGTCAGTCGGTCCCTTTCCAGCGCCTCTTTTGTGGCTGAGAAGTTGCAATTTGGCACTGAACTCTAGAGCTTGCCTGCAGAATCATGCTGTGGTTGCTTCTGCTGTTGCCATGTGCTTCAGGGGATGCTTGTACCTGCGTGAACCTGGATTTTGAGGCTTGTGGTGGGAAAAGGAACACCCTGGTGCATCAGGAGGGGGAATTTTGGGGATTCTAAACATTTTTTCAGCACCAGAGGTCTTGTACCCTGCAGGGAAGGTGCATCCAGAGGGATGAGCCCAGGCATTTCACATTAGCCAACCAGCTCGTTTTCCTCAGAGCGCGTCATTTATAAACCTTATTGCAGTTGTAGAGATTGTATGCAGGCTAACTCAGTGAAGATGTTCCATCAGTGGTCTCTGACCACCAAAGCACTGTTTAACTGGTAGTATAAAGTTGGTGCTTCCATGTAGCTCTAGTGTCACTTTATGACTGGCAATTAATTGGTAGCTTCATCTAACATACCCCTGAGGATGTTTTACTACTCCAGTGTGGATAGCCTGGCAAGTGAGATAAGGGACTCTGACCACAAGGAAATTTGGTCTTAACATTTGCTGCTTTTCTCTACAGACATCTTGAGACCATCTGGGCAATGATTATGATTTATAGTCCTTTTGGTTGAATCATTTTATTTTAAGACTTAGGACTTGAAATTGTTGTGAAGGACTGCTGCTTGCTAGAGAGAAGCCATATTTTTAAGTGCAAGTATTTTAACAGCTGCTAATAAAAAGAGTTGTGTGAACCAAGAACAGTGAAAGCCCATTTTCAAAATGGTAGTCATGAGAAAGGAATTTCTTGTCATAAATCTCAAATCTACTTTTGCCCCGTCAATTGTTTTCTTCAAAAATTGTTACTGTATCATATTGGAAAAAAAAAATCAATATTTTTAAACAGTATGTACCACGTTATAGACCACTTCTTGAGAAGTTCTAAAGGCCCTTCTTGAGTTCTTCGTAGTGTGTTACTTGTAAAATTATTTTTTATGTGAAGTCATGAAATTTTGGGAAAATCTGCTTATTAAATGGGAAGACAGGCATTAATGTCAATTGCAGTGCTCGGCTTGTGACCCTGTGTTTTTTCATGCTTCACCAAATGCTAAGAACAATATAACAGTGAACACAAAAACAAACAAAAAGGAAAGAGGTTAGAAACAATATTTAATAAGCAATGCATGTGTCCCATGTCATTCGGTAAGTAATGGAACGACTTTTTTAATGGCTGGTACTAAGCTACATAATTAGGACGCATCTCAGTGAGCAATGAAGATACTATATCATTTTAAATAAAAATGAAAATATAGTAGTGTTTTAAATTGCTTTGTGCTATAATAATAAAACACATAATTATCTAGGACGCGTACATGGAAAAGGAGGGTGAGTGAGAACTGGGAAAAACATTTTTTGCTTGCATTTGGGTACAAACTGGGGATTTCTAAAGTCTTACACTAATTGTCAGCCTTCGAAAGAATGCTTTTATCATAAGGCCTACTGCTCAAGCACACAGAAAAGGAAAATCACAAGTTGATTAGATGATCATAGTCTTTGCTTTTCATCATGTGATTCTAAAATGCTGGATCTGAATAAGGTCCCTTGTGGATTATTATTATTATTATTGTTGTTATTATTTATCTGAGGCTTTTTGTTTGGTTGAGTTTGTTTGGCTTTTTTAATTATTACTACCCTGGTCTCTTCTACTGTATGAATTTAGCTGGAAATTGAAAATCTTGTGTTTGATCTCTCAATGTATTGCCATGGAAATTAAGAGTTTTCAAAAAATTCTTGCTTTCTGCATTTGTTGACTGATTTAGAAGGGAGAAAATGTGAAAAAAATTAAAACATGTTTGATGAAGAAGAGAGGGAAAGAGATTGTTGGAAGCATGTTATTAGGGTGACTTTTTTGCATTCTTAACAACTTCACTGCATTTAAATTCCACATGTGATTTTTAGTGCTATATGTAATGCTGATTCTAAATATTTCTAATTATTTTTTTAACGTGAGCTGATAGTGGAATTTCAGCATTAATTGTGCATTCATTTGTGACTTTTAATACATGATTAACTACTTTGCTGGTGCATTTGAGTGGTAGTCAGCATTTGAGTCAGCAAAAATATTAATGATTTGTAATGATGTTTGGCTTTTAAGATAGCTAGCTAGAACTACTTATGTTATATGCCATCTTATGTCAGGCAGGGTTTCAGTTTAAACTTCAGCATCAAGTGATGCCTATTTCTCCCAAATTCATTGATTCCAAGCAGTTTCTGAATTGAATGGTAAATCATGAATGAACAAAGTCAGCATTAAGAGTAGAAGAATCCAGATCTTAGAAGTCCAGCCCAGGTGAAAGCTAACAGAAATGGAAACAACTAACAGAGGTTTCAAGCATTTTGTTCTTTAACTGCAGTAAGGAATTGCAAACAGTAGAAAAGAGCCATAAAGAAGATGGAGAAAAAGTGCATTTCAGAAATGTGAAGTACACAGTACCCTCATGAGACATGCTGCATCTCCAAAAGAGAGCTCAGGAAAATGGTAAAAGCATAGAGAATTTGGCTGTACTTGGCTGTTTACTCTTTGGGGATTTTGGGGGGGCAGGGAAGCAGGGTGGAGGGAGATGTCAAAGTGGAAAAGTGCTTTGATTAGAAACTACAGACCATGACCAGTTTATCCAGGTAAATTATTAGGAGACTTGCAATTAACCCCAGATTAAGCAGCAGATGTGTTGAATAAAATATGATACTGTGAGCAGACCAAAACTTTTGGAGAATAAAGCTCTGATAATGAGTGCTAGAGAAAACCCAGAGTGAATATATTCTTTAGAAGGAGAGGCAAGTAGGGTCCTAAATGCAGTCCCCAGAAACAGCAAGGACAGTGGATTACACAAAATGTTACCTGTAAATGTAGTGTAGACTAGAACTGTGGTTGTGAAGCCATTCTGGAACATCTGTCCCACCTATCTTTGGAGCACTAATGGGCTGTGACATACTGCCAAGAGCACTGCAAACATAGAGAGCAATACAGAAGAGGGAAACAAGACCACATATGCATAGGTGCTGCCTCATACACGGGCTAGCAAATCAAACCCAGAAGCAGAGCACAGTAGCAAAGTCCAAAGGTTAGTTTGCTTTGCATTAGGGAATGAGCAGCACCCCTGTGCAGAGCTGTCTGTAGCCTCTTCCCTGTCCCCTGTCTCCTCCCTGCATGAGTTTTGGTGATTCTTTGGATAATCTAACCCAAAAAAAGTTTGCTCTTAATCTCAAGTGTTAGATAAAAATGCTGGAAAGTGAAGTCAGGAGCTAAACAGTACAGAGAATAAATTTGGAAACAGGTAGCTGCTGCGATTTCCCTCAAATAGTTGCCAATTATTTCCTTGTGCTATGTCCACAGTTAGGAGTTTCTGAGGTAATCTGTAGGTTCTGGGAAGCTGCTTTCAGGGTGATGGCCTCATGAGGTGCATGGTGGAATTAGCTTCTAAAGAGATAAATAAATACTGCACAGGTACCTTCATTGGGTTATTAGTAGTGTGTGGAAGAAATCTATAGGATTCCCAAGCAGACTTTGTTCAGGAAGCAGCTTCATTCCTAGGCAGTGCTTGTCTTGTGCTGTTCATGAGGTCTCTTTCCCTCCATGTTCTCTTTGTCATTGTGTATCTCTCTTGCTATCCAGCCAGGGAATTGCTGTGAATAAAGGGGCATAGGAAAAGAGAACCTAATTTGCTTTGCCCACTAGAGATGCTTTGTGTAAATAAAGAGAGATAATGGAAAACTACGTTCTGTCCTGAAAAGTTCATGTGAATGACTCATGGGTGGAGGCACAACCAGTATTTGAAATAGAATTTTGTGACAGTGAGTAATCTTCTTTTCCTTGTGTAGGAAGGCAGGGATGCCATACAGAATACTGAGGTTCTCTCAGATGTATTTTTAGTTCTAAATCTGAGGAGAACCGGAACATAACCCTTCTGTAAACCATCATTATTAAGCCATGGAAAAGTGCTATTTTGATTATGCTGGTGCTCCTCCTTTCGAAAATTGAATGTATTGTGTTTCAGGGCTCTACCCTATATGACTGCCCTGAGGAGTAAGAAATATGTGGGGAGCTTCCAAGGTCAGAGACAGTACAGTCTAGAAATCTGCTGCTTTTGTTTCATAATCTCAAGTATATATTTCCTGCCTCTTTCCTTATTCAGTGAAGATACATAAAGGCTAAACATAGCAGAAATTGAGCTTAGGGCAACTTTTGAACATAAAAACACACAGATTTATAATAGAACTTGGCAAGTGGAAGTTATCTTTCATCCAAAGATTGCAATCTGCAATGTGTACTTTGGGAACTGCAGCCGTGCCTGGCCGGACGGGGGTATCTGGAGTTCTCCTCTGCCTTTCACAGAATCGCAGAATGTCGTCTCTTTTAAAAAAGAGTCTTCATCAGTTTGATTGCTTTTCATCAAAAGATATATGTGTGAAAACTTTTACTTTTTTGGGGGAGAATAAAGGGCACTTTAAGGTTAGTGGCTACATTATTTGCATTTGAAAATAACAAAAAAAAAAGTTAAAAAAAAATAAATAAAAAGAAAAAGGAAGGAAATTAATTTTGCTTGTTCCAAAATGCATGCATCAGCCAGACATAGAATCCACTTTCTTTTCCTATACCTGCCATGAACATTAGGCACACTCTGTGTTTCATGCACATATCAACAACGTATTTGATATAGCAGCAATGAGCTGCCGTTTTTACATTAGTTAAGACGAGAATTCCACTATTAAAACTGCTTTATAGCTAGCAGGCACCCTATGTTGTTTGCAAAGCAGCAGTTACTGTAACTCACATTTTTGGGGGGGGCCTTTTACTTTTTTTGGTTCTGATGTTCCCTTGTGGAACTGAGAGGTTTATTAATAAGTAGCTCAGTGTACTTGGTATGTGTCGTGTTATTTGGCAGGCTGCTGATACTGAGCTGAGCAAAGAAAAACTTGTGGTGAGTTCCTGGCTCACAGTCATGATTTTTTTAAAGTGGCTTTATAATTTTAAAATACGCATATGCTGTTCCCTTAACTGATCTTTCTGAAGTTTTTAGCTTATCTGTTTGCAACAGATTCCTTAGATGGGGATATTATTTGAATGGTCTTTTAAGTATCCCCTCCCTTGATAGTTGCTCCAGAAATCTCTGGTTTTCAGCAGGGAGGAGGAAAAGAGCAACGTGGCCTGTGCATAAGCCGGGATCAAAGGCAGGTCAGCTGCTCAGGGCCATGCACACTCGTCCAAGTGGAACTGCCTCGCTTTTGAGGTCTGCCAGGCCTCAGCCCTCCTGTGAGGGAGACGGGGGAGACCACCTATTCGGTGGGTTTGTTGGCATACAGATGCAGTTTTATGAAACTGAATTATGTTTCTTAGCCTATACCAGGACTAGTTATAGCATGGCTAAAGAATTAATATTTTTAAGTTGTCAACGCAGTCTATTTTTTGGCATTCATCACTGTGGTTTATTAGAATTGTGCCCCTGCCAAAGGAGGCCAAGCTTCAAACCAATCAATAAACGCTGTATATTGGTGCAAAATGAAGAAATCAGCAGAAGAAAATAATTTCCTTCGCCCTATATTGCAGTTGCATCTTAAATTATTATTCTCTGATATAGTGATCCAAGCATTTGCTGATGAGTCTGCAAAATTTTGGTGGCATTGTGTTTTTCAGGAGGAAATATTTATCAGGATCAGAATTTAGGGGCCAACCAGTGATTTAAATACCATCTTGGTTGGCAACATTATAAAAGTATTGTTCATTTGTAGAGACTTTTCAGCCCATAATGTGCAATATTAGTTATGCTGGGTGTAGCATAATTGTGTGCCACAGTAATTCTTGACTATTTAGTTCATGAAGCATGCTACTATGAAATTTTTTTGAGAAATCTTTTATAATTACAAGCCATTAATCCCATTAAATGGTGGTTGTGAAGCATTTTTTTAAGCCTGGAAGCCAGACTGCAAATGTAGGTAAATACTGTTGTGGGGTGTTAAGAGGGTGAAGGCTGAAGCAGTAGGAATAGGACAGCCAGGCAGGAGGTAAAACTCATGTCACCTTCAGACCCTTGTGATATTTCTGAAAATTTCTGCCCATGAGAACTGAAGCCCTTTCTTAATTTTTGTAGCTGTATGCTCTGTCCTGAGACCAAATTGAAGCCCCGTATTTCTGCTTCAGAATACACAAAGTCGGTGGAGAGCTGTAAGTCAATAGACAGGTCTTTCTAGTGAGCAAATAAAGAATCAGTTTTTCAGCTACAGGTTGTTCTTCTGGTTGTGATGGCTGGTGTATTTTAAGGAGTCCATCACCTACTTCAGGAGCAATAGACCAAAGAATACTTTGATGTTCTTGTCTGAACTGTGGTGAAATCTAACCTCTACATGTTGCTGCTTTTGGAGAGAGAGATGAAAGTGAGGGTCTCCCAGGTGGTGTAGATAACCGTGCTGGATTGCTGAGGGATTTTAATGTCCTGTGCATATGCTGGCTTCAAAAATCGTATCTTGGAAGCTCATAAATTGGAAAGCATAAAATTTATCCCTGTGTTCAGTAATCATACACATCTGAGCAAAAGTTAATTGAAGGACAAATATGCAGAAGGCAGCCTGGTGTCAATACTATTTAAGGTATAGGAGTGAAGTCCTTTGCCTATGGGTTTTTGAAAGCCAGATGAGTTCCTTTACTGGGTTTGCAACACAACATGTGTAGATGAGGTTTTTAGGGACATGGTTTAGTGACAGCATTAGGTTAATGGTTGGGTTTGATGATCTTGAGTGTCTCTTCCAACCAAAATGGTTCTATAAACACAGTTATATCAGCACCTCTCGGGGTGATTTCTGAAATGCAGGAGCTGTGGTGGGTAGCCACATGTGCAGTCAAGATCTCTGTAGACTTGTATCAGGTTGGAGGCCCATGTAGTTTTTTACTCCAAATGTGGAGGGATGGAACAAGAACAGAATTTCACAAAATCATGGGACTTTAGAAATACACATGAATGAAAAGTGGGAGTTGTTCAATATTCTAAATTTGTTTTCTGTTTTAGGAACAATCTGAGTTACAGAATCTTGGTTACTACTACAAAATCCTTCGGGAAGTAAAGCAGCCTTGCTGCTGGTGGTGGGCAGGGGGGAAGCTGAAGGAAGAAAATGGAGACAATGCTTCTAGGTGTTTACTTGCTGTTTTCACACCTAGGTTTTACAAGTTGTTTTACATAGCACAAGTAATTTTTTTAAAAAGCTACTTAGTATTGCAGAAGCAGTGCTCATTACATAGCTGGGTGACCCATGGTACCTTTCTCAGCTAAGTGAAGACTTCAGAGTTGAGCTAAAGAACAAACTATTAGTAGGTCCTTGCACAGTGATAATTGACCGAAATGTCCACTGAAACTGTATTCCGTAGTATACGAAACTGTATTTTTTGTTGTTTTGTTCAAAGGTCCCTTATCCCGAGAGAAGTGTGACCTTATTTAAGAGCACATGTTCAAACTGTTGTTCTTGCAATATTGCTGCTGCTTGATCTCCTTAGAAGTTACTTTTCTTCAGGAACGTGCAAGGGCCATGGAAGCTTAAATCTAAATTGTGGCATACAGAGTAATAACTTTGCAGTAGAACATAAATTGGTTGAATTACAATGAACAATTGCTGCTCACTTCTAACAAATGAAACTCCAAGGCATAGCATCAAGGATATTTTAAAAAGAGAATTTCTTATTTCATTCTTTTCATTCTTTCAGTTGGACCCATGGAGAAAACACTGTGGTATTTTTTTCCTGTGTGCAATGCAGTTGGCTGACTGTCTGTTGTTAGGAGAATCACAAAATGATTACAGGATGGGACAAAGGGCTTTTCAACCATAAAAATGTGTCACTACATGTTTAGCGGATGCTAAGGTTTACGTTTATCACCCATAACAATATAAGGATTAAAGGGATCTCAACAAAGAAGGTTCTACCTTTTGGATTGTCTTCAGAACTGGCCTTGATTTATGCAAAAGAAGTAACTAAGGATTTGTAGGATATGATTGGACATAATTTTATCCAATTCCACAGCAGAGTGAATATATATTGTATGTGCTAAGTGTAGTGGTAGGAAAGCTGTATGAACTGTGATAACAGTAACAAGTCAACTGTGGGTTGTTTTGTTTTTTAATGAAATCTGTAGTGTTTTCTGACTGCTTAGAAACTAATGCCTGACGTGTGTTATTGCTTAATTATATCCTGTTGGGTGATTTATAATACAATGCAACCTGATCTAGGAAAGGAAGGGTCTTTCAAAATTATGATGCATTCTTCATCCTTATTAAATCTTTGTTTTTTTGTTGGAAAGTGAGTATGGGCTGCTTACGTCTTTTCAGTTTGCCCTTGTAAAAATTATTTTATTTTTAAAAATCTGGTTCTAATGGTAGATACTCTCTTGTCAGGTTGTCAGCTATTCAAACCCTTAAAATCCTTGAACAAATTTAATTACAAATCTTTCTATAACTGTTCATTTCTAACATGCTTCTGTTATCTTTCCATCTGTAACTTTATTAAGGGTGATTGCCCTGTAATTCCTTGCTTCTTGCTCCCCTTCTAGCTGAGCAGTCGGAGTCTTAGAGGCACCAAAATGTGTAACCCCTTCTATGCTGAATCTTTTAAGGAGACTTTGAAAAAACAACAAACAAAATAAACAAAACCAACCTAACCAAAACCACACAAAAAAACGACACTCATACACGCATGCAAACCCAAACTGAACACCCAAGCAAACAAAAAACCCCACAGAACAAAACAGAAACAAACAAAACAAAACAAACAAAATACAAAAAACAAACAAATAAACAAACAAACCAAAAAAATGAAAAAAAAATAAACCCTCCAAAATGTGTCAAGTGTCATAATACCTTTAGCAGGATTTTGAATAGGATTTAGCAGCTTCTTAGTCATTTATTTGGCCCTTGTAGGCTACTTCTAAGGCTACCAACAGGGTGGTTTGACTATTTGCCTATGTTAGAGAAGCATAACTAGGCTAGCGGTTCCATTCCACTGGCTATTTTACTTCATGTTTCTCAATAATGAACAGTCAGCTTGAGTGGGCTGTGTTTTTGACAACCTTCAGAAGAATATTGCAAAAAAGTCATTCCAAAACCCCTGTTTGACTGTGGCACACACTACAGGGATATGACATCTCTTTTGTGTTGTTTGTTATTGAATATCTCAGCCTTCACTAACTGATCCTGTTTTTCACGGCACAGGCAACTTTGATGTGGTCTTTGTCATATAAAACAAAGGTAGAGAATCTAATACAAAAGCTGTAGGACAGCTGAAAAAACACCTCAGTGACTCCGAAGCCCCAAGTGTCTGAACTGCTTTTGAAATATTTTTTCACGTTTTTCAGAATTTCTCTACCATTGCCTCTAATCATTCTAAAAATTCAAGGGGCATTATCGTTACATCCCAGCCTTGCAAATAAAAACGTCTGTAACTATTCATTTGAGTAGTCCCAGCAGAATAACAGCAATTCAGCTGAACTGTGTTTGTATGCAAGGTTAAGACCAAAGAGACCAAAGATGTTGCTAGTTGTGTTGAGGGGAATATTTTATGGACCAGGAAATGGATTCTGAAAGGTAAAACCTTTGTTTAGGATCCTGGCAGGGTTGACTGAATGGCAACATGGATAAAGAAGAAAACGTGGTTAACAAAGCAAAACACACTTAACAAAACAAAGGAAGAACAGGTAGATACTAACACTATCTAGTAGTTCCTAATCTGTTTTTCATGTTGCCGCACTGACTTTGTTCTGGTCCTTGGCCATCCTAACATGCCAAAATTACAAGTTTTATCACAGTTAGTTTTACTTCACACATGAAACAGTGACTGAAATAACCTAAAACGGTGACTAATTAGGACCATCTTCCATGAGATCTGTATTTTGTAACATTAATTTCTTAAAATATCCCAACAGTCACTACTTTTAGAAGACTGTGGGCACTATTTGAGAGACAGGAGAGAGCACGCACAGCCTGCCCCAGGGGGTCAGGAGAAGCCCATGGGATTTTTCCTTTGCTTTTTCTGCTCTGCTGCTGCTACCAGAGAACAGAGCGTCTCTACAGAGGTTTGCATAGTAAAAGGAGGAGATGGATGGTCTTCTCTGGAATTGCCAAGATTTTAATGGTATTCATTTCATTTTATTTTTGTGGTATTTCAGTATTTTCCTTCAACCCTCGAAGAGATAAAACACAGTTATGAAAGTATAAAAGATGACAAATAAAATTACATTATATCTACCTTGTTAGCAGTGAACATCTAGAGCATTTCTTCTTTGCCCCCTGCCACAAATTGCATAGCTCATTGTTGCTTTAAAATGTCTTTTCAACTTTTATTCCTAAATTGATTGAAGTAGCCCAGGTAAAAATGAAGCATCAATGTCAGATTTTGTGGGGGCTCTACAGAGTGTGGGGTTGAAGGGAAACTCCCCTCCAGTCTGCCCAGTATCCATTGCATGGCACCCCTTGTCCTTTCCGCTGGATACTGGGAAAAGCTGTGCTGTGGGGCTGCTGCCAGGGACATGGTGAAATGTGTCTCACCGCTGCAGAGTGCCCTTGGCTTTTTTGTGGTTTTGAAACCCTCTTATCAGATCCAGCTGGTTAATAAGGCTAACGAGTGTGTGAACTGAGAGTCAGGAGAATGAGCAAGCTGCTTCTGCTGTGGCAAGAGAGGAGGAAATGGGACCCAAGGGAAGGCTATGCTTCCTGCACTGGAGTCATGCCTGGCTTGGATTACATGTTTTAGTTTAACAGTCCTGTAGATCATTCTTAAGGTTCAGCAGACTTGGTAGTTTCTGGTGCAGTAGAGTTTGAAAACAGAATGAAATTTTGTGTTACAGAGGCTGGGTGATCTATAAAGGATAGAATTGTAGTTTTCCAGACATGAAACCTAAACAACCTTTTTAATATATACAAGTTGTTACTGAGTATGGTATTTGGGTAAATTTAAATAACACTGGGCACAGAAAAAAGACATTATATGAAGGATTTTAACATTATGTTTTACATTGAGTGTCCAGATGCATCTGCTTAAAGAGCAAAAAGAATTAAAATAGGGAAAGAAATATGGAACTTAATGAATATTTAGGCTATTTAACCTATTTTGTCCATTGACTACTGAGAATTTTCTCTCTCTTAGTCAGAGATCTGTAATTTGAGCCCATTTTCCTTCCTGCACTTTTTGTTATTTTGGAATATGGTTTATGGTCATGCTTTGGACTGTATAGTTCCAAACAGGTCCACAGGGAGGAATCAAGCGTAATCTACGTTCAGAAGTGTTGATGGTTTTTGTGATGATTATTACAACTACAAAATGATCTGAGGCAGGGTAGCCTCTCTTTCCTGCCCCCCTTATTATCCCTTGCAAAATACACCCTTTCCACTGCAGCCTTTATCCTTCTATTTTGTTAAGTTTATAATATTTGAGGAGCCACTAAATTGCTTCATGGTGTCTAGCATTCTTTCTTTTTCTGTCATACATTGTAAGTAACAGTTTTCTATGTGGCTGTGCATGGCTAGCCTCAGCTAGTTCTGCATGGCAGCTCAGGCCACCATCCAGCCCAACTTTGGCCCAACCTCCCACAGTCTCTTGCTGTTAGCCAACACAGATTTTGTTAGTCCCTGAAAAACCTATGTCTTGCCTCAGCATCACAACCAGGGCTGGTGGCAACCCTAGTTTTGCATCACCTAGTTCTTGAGTTTAGATTTTAAGTTAATTTAGTGATATCTTCTGACTTGGATTCTCAAGGAAAAGCAGAAAGAGAGTCTGAGGCCATTTTGGATAGAATGAGCTTTCTTGTACCACAGTGCATATGCAGGCAACGGGTGCCGAGTGGAGCTTATGTCTTTGAGTAGTATTTTAGATATCCGTACCCCACATAGGATGGTGGGATCCAGAGCTGTCATGCTCTGGGGGCATGACGGTTCTCTGTTCTCAAAATCAGGAAATCAGGGAGAAATGCTGCCAGGTTTTCATCATGGCCCTGATGCCCCTCTGTAGGACACAGGCACCTGCAAGTAATTTGCTTTGCGAAAGGGGATGGATGCACTTGCTGATTGAACTACAGAGCTGTATTCACCATGACTAGGGCTGTTAGTTAAGCCATAATCCCATTAAAAAAAAAAGTATATTAGGACACCCAACTCACTGGGAGGGAAGAAAAATGATAAGGCTAGATCCAGGGCATCAAGACGGTATATGCCCCTACAAACAGCGTGTTTCAGGGTAACTTAATGAAGCCTGAAAGTTTTGGAGTACTTAGAAGTATTGACTGCTAAGTAGAGAGAAGTTCTTAACCTTCATATTAAATGAGACTATAACATGTTAAAATGAATGTTTTATTTAAGTATGATTCAGTAATATACATAGTTAAGTGTGATTGCCATCCCCTCGGGGATTTCTCTCCAACTTCCTATTCAGGTTCTGTCAGCCTGGCAGACATATGTAATCTTGTTCAAACTTGTGTAAACCTAGGCAGGTTTTAAACTAGCCACCTGGTAGGAGTACTGCTAAAGGAGCAAAGTGCTCTGCAAAAGCTGAAAAACCTACGTGGGTACCTGGCAAGCTCAGCGTGGCCCTGCCTGTGCTGAGCTCAGTGCGGCCTCACCTCTGGTCCTACAGAGCTACCTGTGCTGCCAGCAGAAAAATAGGGGGTAGCCAAGCAGCATCACATGTTTTGCTGTGGCATGGATATAATCTGAGCTTTCAAATAAAAATGAGCTGTTATGAATGCTGCATGCAAAAACTAATAAGATAACTTGAGTCCCTGAAACAAATTTCATTATCTTAATCTTCCGTCCACAGTTCTAAACTCACAAACATTTTGTTTACCAACCCAAGAACTATTTTGGTGTTTATTGCTCTTTTTTTTTTTTAATAATCTATTTGCAGTTTGGCCATTCTGAATTTTAAAATCAGCTGTTCTTAATGACTTTAATGTTAGAACAGGTATTTTCAAGTGTTGCCAATAGTTTTCCTCTAAACTATGTCTAATTTGAAGGGGTAAAAGGGTAATTGATGAGAGGAATGGAGATTGTGAATATATGCTAAAACAGCATTGCTTCAGAGCTGAGAATCTGAAAGCCAAATCTGCTCTTTGAGTGAACTTCTGGTGTGTTTGCTCATTTGTATGCAAGAGTTAAAATTCAGCTTAGATCGAAGGAACATAGAAGCTATATCTCAAAAGATAACAGTTGTACTGAGCTAAAGTAAATTATTTGCTAATTATAACAAAATGGAGAATGTTTCCCTTTTGCCCCTCTGGATGTTTTTTAGGCTGTTCATTTTTATTGAAAAATGTCATGTTTGAAGCAATTGCACATTGCATGTGGGTTTTGCAAACAAAATATGAAACCAGTTTCACTGCTCGAGAAAGAATATTAAGGTATTAATTCTACAACTTGTCATCACCCCAGTATACATCTGCAAAAGCAGCACTAAAAAGCATGGGTTTTCTCAGAATTTACCCATATGTACTGAGCCCAAAATAACAAATTTAATGGAACAGAATTACAGCCAATGCTAATTTGTACTCTGGTCCACTTACATTTCAGGAAAAAAAAAAATGATATGGTATTCCTGGTTTTGAAATGGTTTAAGAGTATTTGCTAATATGCGGGGAATTATCACAGTGAACAACATTCACTAATGTTTATTCTAACTAATTATACATGTTTTTTCTTTTTAACTCATTTGTTTCCAGTGTTAAGAGATATAAAAATTACTTCTCTGTGTTGCAGAAAATGATCAGTTTTCCTCTGAAGCAGCATAAGGCTTCTCTCCGCTGTACCCTGTACAAGTGTGAGGGGGGAGGGAAAAAGCCAGTTTTTGCTGTAAATAATTTAGAAGCTAAGATTAAAGCAAGGGACTAACAGAGGTAGAGGTGAAAATAAAAGGAAACATGGGGCATTGTTGGCTTAGCTTAATGGCAATCCTTTTTTTTTTTTTTTTTTTTTTTTTGAGGCATTGTGGTCAGGAAAGGTTTTAGATAAGGAATATGGAGCATTATATGTCTAGAAGTGGAACTGGACCAAAGCCAATGGGAGGAAATGCCCAGGAACTTTGATAACACTATTACCTCCTTCACAGCTGTGGCCCTGTCAGAGACAAAGGTGTTACCTGAATGATAGTGTGTGACAGCCTCGAATGTGTACATGATTTGCAATAAATAAGCATTTATTCAAGCAGGCCAGAGTGGGGTGGAGTCTTTTGGTAGTTTGGAGGATTTGTCCCAGGAGAAGAGGTGCAGACTGACAAACACCAATATGGGCCTTGTGCAACCAAAGCGGAGCCGTCAGGGCAGGCTCCTGTATCCCCAGCAGCTTTCTTCATTCCCTTCCACTGTCAACAGCAGCTTCAGTGTTTGGGATAAGCCTCAGATGCCCTTTCCTCTCCTGTTTTATGCCTTCTGGGCCCTGTCAAGCATTGTAGTGCTGGGTTAGAGGGGCAGCTGTGGTTGATGTGTTGGTGGTGAAGATGGGCTGGTGCTCCTTAAAGGATGGGAGAGGACAAGCTGCTGTTGGGAGAGGGGCAGGATGAGATGATTAAGGTGGGTATGAGTGTTCATTTCTTGATTCCATTATACTTTGGTGTGTTAGTGGTTTGCTGTAGTATATTTCACTCCATTGTTGATTGGAAGAAAGACAACAGCAATAAATAGGGCATAATGAAAACATTGTTTTAATATTAGAAAAACTTGGATGTGTTACTATTTAGTCTTCTTGCCATGCTACAACAAATGCACAAAAATGGTGTTTATTGTGATATTTGTTGATTTAAAGTTAGAAAATCACCATTAAAACTACTATTTTCATCTTGAAAATTGTCATGTGAGGCACTCTTGGGTTTGGCTTTGATAGTGCTTGTTACAACCTGTAATATGTTCTTGACATTACATAAATCAGAATTCCCCCAGAATTTTTGCAGTTTTTGCCATGGACTTTACATATTTTCCTCTTGTTAAACTATAATCCATTATTGAAAATAAATACACAGAAATAGAAATGCTGAAGAAGCTCTTTGGCCAGCTTAAAAAAATTTCATATGTATGCAGTAAGATACATGTGCCTGGAATGCTGGGTCTTTTTCAGATCTAAGCTTTGGTTCAACTGTCATATTTTCATGGCACAAAGAAGTTTAGGACATTGTCAGGTTATCATGTTGCAACCTGGCAACTGTATGGAATGAATATTGATGTTCTTTCGTTGTTGACTGCTGTGGGCTAGCCTATTAGCTGTAATTGAAAACAAACAACAACAACAACACAATCAACAAACACATAGAAAAACACATCCAAAAAACCAAACACATTCTATTTCATTTTTTCAACTAAATCATGTGTGTGATGTGAATGTAAACACTAATTCTGAAGAAATCCAACCACTTTGAAATAAATAAAAGTCACTGATTTATCTTGGTGACAAGTCTAAAGATAAACGCTGGGCAGAAGTTGTACGAGTCCTCAGTGTTATGCCTGATTGGCTAACAGACCCTTCATAGCAAAGGCAGGGTGACCACCTCTTTCCCACATATGGCTGGAGTTGTTTTTTGGTTGGTTGGTTTTTGGTTGGTTTGTTGTTATGTGTTTGTTTGTTTGTTTGTTTTCCTTAAAAAAATATGGAGAATTAGGAAATTTATGCTCCTCAGTTTGCCTTCCTGCTTCTGGTCACTCTTCGTTATACCAACAATTGAAGAAAACTCCTTACTTTCTGCTTTATGTTCTCCTAAAGACATAATGTGTACTGCAGAACTCTATATTACTCAGAATTCTAAGGCACAGTCTTGTAAACGTAATATTTATATACTCTTTGAGATATTTATATTCATAACTCTGGCTGCACTTTGTGGTTTGTTTTGCTTGCATGGGTAAGAGTTGTGATGAATTTGTTCACCCTAGATGGTATTTATTCCTTTTACTTCATTACACATAATCCACCTGTGCTAGATCTTAAGGTCTGTGTACACTTTATACTCTACTAGAGAGCTTATCAGCTTCTCTGCAGGCAGCTCAATTTGAATTTTAAAACTGAAAATGAATGAGTTTGTGCTGCTTCTTGAGCTTCTGCACAGAACTACTGTTGCACGCCCCTGTTGGTGTGATAACTGTAGGATATCAAGCTTGCAGGTTGTTGTTGATTTTGGCTGAGAGCTTTATGATTTCATTCTGATCAGCACCTACTTTTATCATTTTTTGTACACTCCCCCACCTCTTTCCCCTTATGAGAAGTGTTGAGTAGGATAAAGACATCAGGAAGAACAAGAGTAATGGGTACTTTTACTGGTAGACAGAATCAAGTCCAGGCCCAAGTGTACAAATAATGTTCGTGTAAAACATTCTCTTCATTGTCTTGTAAGCTAAATATTAACTCATGCTTGGCTTCCAAGTCAGGTAGGTATTTAAGAAGTTGCTGATCATCATTGGAATTTCTTATTGATAGCCCAAGTTCCTCTGCCTTCTTTACAAGGCACACCCAAGGCTGGGCAGGGCTTTGAGCAACCTGGTCTAGTGGAAGGCATCCCTGCCCATGGCAAGGTGTTGGAACTAGATGATCTTTAACACCTTTTGCAATTCAAACTGTTCTGATTCTCCGATAAAGTCTGATTTTAAAATCAAGTCAAATTCAATACATGAATGCATTGCATTTTTTTTAACTTATCATTCTACTGAAATACATTTAAGCTAATCATTGTTAAAACATCTTATGGATTGTATATATTCTAGCATTTTACAGCATATAACAGAGAAGTGCCTTTCCTGATAAATCAGCTGTTCCAAGAAAGCAATAATTAATCAAACCAGTACATACAATTCCTTAATATGATGATTTTATCTGCTTAACTTAATTGTATGTAAAGTATATGACTTAATTGAACTCATTAAGACATCTGTTTTTTGCTCTAACAGTAATGTCCATGTTACACTGTCCTTATTAAGGAGTTGTGTTGGTTTATATATGTATATATATATGGGGTTTTTTCCCTAAGAAAATGCTACTAGTTTATCCTGATCTTTCACTCCACAAGTTTAAGGCTACAAAGACAGTAATAGAAAGCTGGTGCTTGGTATTGAGGTCTTGCTGGTATCCTTTGGTGTTTGTTTTGGGGGTGGCTTTTTTCTTTGTTTTCCAAGGGTGTCTAGCTTGCTAGCTAGTTGTCCAGAACTTTGGTTTGTACCCTTGAGGAATTGGAACACCGGTGCTCCATTTTCTACTCTGATGGACTTCCTAGTGCTCATGAAGGGGTTTCCCACTCCAGTCAGTGTGTACTAAGCAAGGGAGGGATAAGTGTGCTACAAAACGCTTTTTGCTATCCTTCAGCATTATCTTCAGCATGTGCTTTGCTTTAACACTGATCCTCATTGAGTGAGTGTCAGTCA
Source organism: Streptopelia decaocto (assembly GCF_964273445.1). Taxonomy (NCBI): domain Eukaryota; kingdom Metazoa; phylum Chordata; class Aves; order Columbiformes; family Columbidae; genus Streptopelia; species Streptopelia decaocto. The sequence continues at coordinate 64,786,763 of NC_138656.1, forward strand.
AATAATGCCATCTATTTGGGTCATCCATTTCTGTGAATACAAAAGCACAGGTTGGTTTTGGTTGAAAAGGAGTTTTAAAGACTATGTAGTGCAATCCCCCCACCAAAGTTGGGGACATCTTTCACTACGTTAGATTGCTCAAAGCCCCATCCAGCCTGGCCTTGACACTTCCAGTGATGAGGCATCCACAGCTGCTGTGGGCAGCCTGTTCCAGTCTCTCACCACTTTTTCACTGTTAAAAGAAGTATTTGCCAAATATTGCTCCTCCCATGGACTAGAGGATGCCTTTCTTACTACAGATATTTTAAATAATGTAAAAGAGGATGATGCTGAAGTAGAAAAATTGCTTTCGTTCCTTATTTTGATTTCTCTGGTCAAAAAGTGCCTAAAAGAGTCTATGTGTATGGCATCTGTTTCACCTGAAGTTGCTAATGATTTAAAGGAATCTGCAGTAAGTGAAGGAACTTCCTTAGCCTGTTGGTGCACCGGTACTGAGTTAAGTGGTGGAATACCTTCCCTTCTGTATAGCTTAATTTTGTTGAAAAGACAAATTGCAGGGTGCATTTTGTCATGTTGTGTTTTCGTGTTAGTTGATTGTAATTATTGTTCACGGGGTTACTGAAGTTAATTTCTATATGGGAGAGAGATGTAATTTTCCTAGCTATATAATGCAAAACATGTTCAACTGTCAGGAATACATTTAAGTTTCATTAGAGTGAATTGTTTAGCCTGATTAGACAGAACTGTAGCATGCCTGAAAGAAAAGCAGTGAGGTTATAGGATGTGCTTACAGCTCTGCACTCCGCATTGACGCAGGGTTTTAAAAGGAAACACTCTCCAAAGTTTAAATAAATCAAGTAGGCAGCATTGTGAGCTTCCTAGCTGTCCACAGTCATGGTCTGCTTTCGCTGATACTTTCCTTGCCCTCCTACTTTCCTTTTGGCTTCTGGCTACTTGTTGCTTTCCTTGCCATACATTAGTAGGAAGAAGATGTGTGTGTTCTTGATCACTTCCAGTGTCAGTCACTTAATTTGTGCCCTTAATTTATGAGCTGTGTGACTTGCATCTTCTCACAGCAGATCTGTAGAACTTGAAGAACAAATAACTCCACAGCTGTTGGTAAAGTCAATTTGATGTGACACAGGCTGCAAGTAAGATGTCTCAGGGTTTTTCTTCTAGACTGAAAGGGAATCTGAAATACTGGTGGCCTTAATACGAGATTGTGATCAGCCTTTTTTTTTAATACAAACCTTTTGAGAGCATTAACTTTAAATCAGTAAAACTAAGTTGGATTTAGCCAATGCTAGAGGACAGTTGCAAGCAGATCCGTATCACTTGCTCAACCATGGCATTTGAGAATCCCGATCACAGGTCGTCTACCCTGCTGTCTGCTGTGCAAGCATGTCTACAACACCGTGCATATTCTTTGAAGGTGAAGGGAAGGATGAGTCTGATTTCTGGTTCTACCAATGTTCTCATGCTTATCCCCTGAAGAGATGACACATTTTTCCTGAGGAACATTTGAATAAAAGGGACTCAGTCTCTTGGTAGCTCTGCTGTGGTGGAGGTGCTGGTGTGAACAGCTATGGAAATCTGTTGGACTATATAGTATTAGCTTCTTTTTTAGAAGCCTAGCAGTTAGCTAGATTTTGTAGTTGGACTTGCGGTAAGTTGGTTTTATATTGAAAGAGTTTTTCCTGCCTGGTGAGTAGAAAGTAGGAAGAAAGTTAATAAAGGAAACTTTTTTCTGTAGGTCACATATTCATTAGAAAGAACTGTATTTGTATCATTTTGTAACAAGACCTTTGAAGGCAGCATTTCTTGCTGAAAATGTTGCAGAGCTATGTAGTTTATTGATGTTTTCTGTCAGCAGGGAAAGCTCCACAGGCACTTCAAATGTCACATGCTATGCTTGCCTCTTAAACAGCAGGCCAAGGGAGGGGGTCAAATCTTATTATCAACTTCTTCCTTATGGACCTTTGTTTAATATCACTGTTTCTTAACTCTTTGTTATTTTAGCAATAAGGTAGTTCGTTGGCTGATTTGTGGGACTCCAAGGTGAAAAATTAAATGGCCCTTTTAAAGAAACCTGCCTTTTTCTGAAGAATGCTAAGGGAATAAAGTAGAAAGTCTGCTCTGGTCAAAAAAATTACAGGTATTATTTGTACATATCTGTCAAACCTAGACTTATTATACTTGCACTGTAAATATGAGCAAAGATTTCTACAGTTATTTGTCTATGCACTCTTGTCGTGTTGACTCTGCATCTGGTTATATACCTATTTCTTCTTCATTAGTCATGGAATGACTCTGAAAATAAATCCATGATAAAACTTAGATCATTCTGGTGTCAAATATTGAATTTCAGGAAAACCATATGTATAGAGCTTAATTGGTGGGTGAACTTAAATATTAGCCAGCATTCCATTCTGTCCTTCCTTACCCTTTACAAAATCATGCAGTCATGATTTATTTTTCCTCAGTTTTGCAAGTTCTATGGGGAAAGATACATTTGAAAAATAAAATTTAGGACTGTAGTATTTTAAACATCTGTACTATTGTCCTTTGTGTACAATTTATTTTGTGGGGTTTTTGTTGTTGTTCTTTTTTTGTTTTGTTTTTACATTGTTTAAAATTACCATAGTAAATTATAGCTACAGAAGTGCTTTATCATTTTGAATGAAGAAAAGCCCTACTTTTATCTTTAAAGAAAGGATGCATATTTGTAAATGAGTAATTTATTTGAATATTTTCTGTGTGAACTATGTATGGTTGATTGTCTGCTTTGGGGAAAAGATCAGAGTAAAAAAGAGCAGCTAGTAATAGCACTTACAACTTCTGAATCCTGTTGTGAAGCATCTCATCATTACCACTAATTTGACATAATAAGTGGTAAAGATATGTTATTTGTGTTTCAATGTTTAACTATACTTTGTTTGTAGGAGAAGAGGAAGGAAATTGTCTCTTATTTACAAAACTCAGTCACTTGCATAGGTACCGCTTATGTGTACACTATATAGGGTTTTTAACATAAAATTGTGTTTCCTATCGAGTTCCTTTTCCTTCTCCTTCTTCTCCTTCTTCTCCTTCTTCTCCTTCTTCTCCTTCTTCTCCTTCTTCTCCTTCTTCTCCTTCTTCTCCTTCTTCTCCTTCTTCTCCTTCTTCTCCTTCTTCTCCTTCTTCTCCTTCTTCTCCTTCTTCTCCTTCCTTTCCTTCCTTTCCTTTTTTCCTTTTATCGCCCAGTAACTGGAAGCTCTTTAACTATAGCTTCAATGGGATAGAGTGCTGTTATTTATTACAGAGACCAGTGTTGAGAGATCCTTTCAGGAGACAGCCTGTGAATTTCAACAGTGATGCCTAATTAATTGATTACATGCATCTAAATGACTCTCCGTCCTGTATGCAGACAGAACACACTGCATACCTAATCTGCCAAAGTTTCATATTGATCTCCATTAGGTCAGGTTTCCTTTCAAATAACTACCAGTAGTAGTTCACTTCAGTTACGAAGGCAAGGAGTTATTCCTGCCAGGCATATCTCAAATTTGGAAAACTGCCATAATTACAGAAACTTGCTTGTTTTCTAGTGCTTGAAAGAATGCCAGAATTAGAACTGCTTTTAATTATACAAAGGCTGCCGTGATTACTTGATCTTTTGCATAGCATGTCCATTGTAGGGTTCTATTTTCAAGTAGCATGGACTTTCTCCAGAGAGGAGGCGGTCTTAGTCATCACTATATTTCCTAATTTATCCATGCAGAATAGCAATCTGTCCTTACCTCTGTGCAAAGATGTAACGGTGGATGACTGACATGAAAGTTCCCATTATTGCAAGATTTTCTGCCTCTTCCAAAATATTCTACAAACTTTCTTAGGAATTTAAAGCTGTGCTATATTTGTCCAGTGTGAACAGCATATTTTATGATGCATTACCCCTGCTGTTTCATGAATTTTAGCACTGAATCCCCCAAAGTGTAACTTGAGTGAGTAAGATTCTACTGAGGTCCATTTTAGTGAGAAGTATAAATGGATTTCTTTATGCAAGTTTGAGGGAAGCTGGAAAGTGAAAGTTAGTGCAACATCTGTTCTTAAATACTGCTCCCACCTGCAGTCCCATGAATAACACTGATTTATGAATCTGTAAGATTATATAAGAGAGCAAATATTAATAAACACCTTATTATTTCTTAGGTGTATATTCTCACACTTCTAAATTTCTTCCTGTCCCTTGCTTCTTTCAGTTTATTCTGACACTAAATTAAGAAGGTAACTCGTGGGATAATCCATTCTGCACCTTTTTAATGGTGATATTGGAAAGTATCTTTCCACTGATAAAATTATACCCACAAAAAGCAACTTTCTGGGCTGTGATGCAAGTTAATTAGAAATGGATACTTGGCGGTGATGAAAAACAGAGAAAAAAAGTTCCTGTCCTCCTAAATATACTCAAGAAGCTCATGTAAACTTAGGGTAAAAACTACACTGTGTTGAAAAAGAAGTACTGAATTTTTATAATTTCTTTCAGTTGAGCTGTATATTCAGGATTGGCAAGAAAATTGTCTGGATGTGCAGTTATCTGATGACACTCAGTAAACCCTTACGCATAAAAAGTTATGAAGAAATGCTTCAATGGTGGTTTTTTTTCTTCTTTCAGAGCATGAACATGATCACTATACTCCACTAACTTACCTTATGTCAGAAAATATAAAGACTATTGAGAAGATAGGTGTGGGCAAAAGAGATGTAAGAGGTCTTAAATATACAGTCTTTTCCTAGCATTCCTGGCTTTTACTAAAGATCATGAAATTTAATTTAGGATTATATTTGGTAGTATCCGTGCTTAGGAAGTCTATAGATCTTGACTGAACTTGATGAAAGTCAATTTTGTAAATGGAAGCAGCTTCTTTAATAAGACTAACACTAAAAGTGTGCTGGAATTATTCTGTGGCTTTGGCTGTGTTTACCAAGATGGCTGCTAATTCCCGTTACTTACAGAAATGTTTATTGCTTTCCTTGTTCTCAGTGGCGTATAACATTGGGTTGAATTTTTCAATGCCAGGTGTTTAGAGTTTTAATCATACTTGTATTTTGCATGGGAAAAAGAAAATCGGCCAAGAGATTTTGGAGATTTCTGAAAGTGGAAACTAAGGGATGTATGTTTTGTCTGCATCAAAAATACAAAACCACTATGATGTCCCTAAGCTTTCAAGTAAGGCATTTGTGGCAAGGAGTGGCTTTTTCTGTTCCTGCGAGAATCCCATTGGACTTGCAAGCCTTTGAAATATCACATCCCAGTAGAGACTTGTTAAGAACTCAAAGTCTGATTCCCCGTAGCTTCTGTCTACATTAGCACATTGCTGACGAGTACTGTAAGAGGCTGAGCAGATCTTTATTGCTGTCTTTCTGGACTGTTAAAAACAGTTTCCATCTAGATACTGGAACAGACTGGGACAGATGAGTGTCCCCCTGTGCTCTTCATAGTCTGGTAGTTTCCTGGCATCATGAGAAGGGAGTGGAAAGAAGAAAAAGAGGTGAACCTGCAAAATGGGAAAAAAACTTGGCAGAAAGTCTGTATGACGGAAAGAATGGAGACTGAAGGTCAGTTCAACAGAGCATAGGTGGGATGGGATCTGGAAAGCAGCAACGCAGAGGAGCCAAGGGTAGGGTCTGGAAAGAGCTGGGCAAGAGCCAAGGGGAGTAGGATCTTGTAGGAGGGAAAAAGGGTTAGAGAGCTGCGGCAGACAGCAAACATGGGACTAGAAAGAGCAAGCTGGTAGATGAATAGGACCATGAAGACTGGGGTATCTGCCATAAGGAGAGAGACTGAGAGACCTGGCACTATCTAGTCTGGAGAAGAGGAGGTTCAGGGGGGTCTTATCCATGTGTATAAATACCTGATGGGGGGAGTAAAGATGGAGCCAGGCTCTTGTCAGTGGTATGCACTGAAAGTGCCAGAGGCAGCAGGCACAAACTGTGATACAGGAAATACATAAGAATAAACTTATTTACTGTGAGGGGCATTGCCCAGAAAGGCTCTGGAGTCTCCATCTGTGGCGATATTCAACACCTGACTGGATGGTGCCCTGAGTGGCCTGCTCCAGTTTACCTCACTTTAGCCAGAGGGGTTGGTCTAGGCAATCTCCAGAGGTGCCTTCTGAACTGAGCTCTTGCATGATTCTGTGAGCAGGGCAGACTGGAAAGTGAGCACCGTGATGAGAAGCCTGGAGTCAAAACAAAAGAGTCTATGTGGGAGAAGTAATACTAGCAAGAGGAGTGAAGGCAGGGGAAAATAGGATGTGGGTCATGGACAGTCTAGAGGATAGGTAAGAAAGGATCAGATTTAGAGGAAGCTGAGAAGTGAGAATGAAATATAGTCCAGGATCACTGTGTGACATGTTTTTTTAAATGCCAGCATAAAACTACAAAACTGACAACAAAGGATATCGTCCTGTCAAAGTGATCCTCCACGTAGCTACACTAGGTTGTCAATCCCTCCATGTTGCCCCATTGTCTCGAAGCTTCAGGTATCTCTGTTGGGAACTTGAAAAGCTCAAAAGCTAGTAATGATTTTGGTGGATATCAGTATAACAGCATAAATTTTTCTGTGAAGGAAAAGATATTGTACACAGGTGTCGAAGTCAAGCCTTCGTTAGTTAGGAAATGCTAGCTTTTGATTGCCAGTGCAATCTTTTATTTGTTCCTCTTCAGGGTATGTGCTGAGATAATGTGCGGTTGTCTCATTAGCAGTAATCTTTAGCTCATTCAGTGAAGAGGATGATTGTGCTCTGGGGTGTCTCGTAAAGAATCAGTTATTTAATAAAGGGGTCTCTTGGCAGTAAGACGCTTACTTGATTTGTAGAAAGTTGAGGCTCATTGGCAAACAAGGAAAAGACTTCAGAAAGAGAAAGAATCCCTTTTTAAGGAAAGAAATTGAGCTCTGCTCTCAAAAACATAGATTCTCTGGAAATTTCGGAGTGATTCTAGGTAGGTCTTATTAAACCAAATACTTCACAAGTGGCCATTGATAGAATTCAGTCTGGGCCCCTGCACTGGTATTCTGGGCAGTGACCTACAGAACTGCTCATTTTTCTCAGCTACAACTGCAGTCAATGGGAACTTTACCCTGCAAAATATGTAAGAATAGTAGCACTGTTGTGTTTTTGATGGACAGTGTTATAAGGAGGTAGCTTTATGGGTGAAAATGATATAATTTATGAGACCCAGTGGTACAGCTGAAAAAAAAAGGCAAGTAAACTTTAGGGCAAACAGGCTCGTGCTCAGAATGAGTGGCTCTGTCTGCAGAACAGCCCTTGGACTGTGCACAGCTCACTAGGGCAGGTGAGAGGGGGCTGAAACACCCGCTCATGTATGGGGCACAACTCAGCCCATGCAAAGGGCAAGGGAGGCATGTCCTGAGGAATGATGTGTTCTCAATGTAGAATACTACTAATTCTGCTCTAGTGTGTTTAATACACTGTTGATATGGTTAGTTATGTGCCTGTGTGACATGCAAATGTGAAAATAATGCATAATTGTCTGCTTTGGCATATGGAAGGAAATAATAGGAAACAAGCAGTTTAGTATCAAATTCAGCTATTAATTACCAAGATGTCTAAGCAGAGAATGTAGTTCAATTCTATGCCTGATAACTTTTGCTGAATTAATTTCGGTTTTTATTGTCTTTAACAATACAAAAAATTCCTACGGTGATTGGTAATGAAAATTTATCTGCTTTCATTTGAGCTAGTTGTGTGTACTGTAAATGTATGTAAATGGATCCTTTGGCTCTGTCTGTGCCACACTGATTTTTGCCAATGTCTTCCCTGAATCTCTAGTTTCAGGCTGGTTTTCTTTTTTCTCCGTTTTGAATCGAAGTTCAGACTGTTGCTTTTTCTCTTTTTCAGCTGCCTCTGAGCATTCATAGTCCTTGGCAGAGTGCCCAGCAATGCTTGTCCTCACCAAATACCATTTGCATCCTTTTAAAGTGACAGTTGCTTGAGAAAATGGGAAAACTAGTATAAAAATGAATGGTAAGATCAATAAAGGCATAGCTAGGATGTTGGATCTTGAGCCCATAGCTCTTTGTGATATATCTGTGATACCCTATTAAATCCTCTTAATTTTTTAAAGCCTTGCTGAAAAAGTCACAGCATGTGACTTCAATTTATTTTCATTTCTTTAGAAGAAGTTTGATGTTTTAGCAAATTTTCTTTACATAAGGAACCTCTGAACAAGTGGAAGACACAATTACGGTCCAGGGCTTTTTGTATACCTAGACATCCCTTTAACATATTTAAATTTACTTGCTGACCTCTTTATTAATTGTAACATTTGATTTAATTGTAATTGAGTCAAATAGAGTGTACTTGATTTTATCCTAATTTCTATGGAGACATCATTTGCTTATCTACAGAGGTGTTTGAAGGTATCTGGGATCTCAGTGGTGTGCGCAGAAAGATAGCAACTGCTTACTTAGAGGCCCAAGCTGCGAGGCCCTGCCCCAATGTCCCTTGGGAGTTACCCACTGCTCATGGTCCCCAGGGAGACCCCAGACCCCATAATACTCTGATGTGACCACTGGTAGTTTTTTGTTGACTTGTTTCAAAGACCAAGTCCATCCTGCCTTTCACAGTCCCTTTCACCCTCCTGGAAGAAGGGAGATGTGTGTTTCAGCTGACCATTGGCTCCTGCCCCATGTTTGCCTTTCAGCCTGGAAGGTGCAATGGTGTATTTGCAGCTGCTTCCCAGGAGTAGTGGGGAGGCCTTTCCAAGCAAAAAACCCACTCTTGTCCTGATCTAAACAAGTTTCTGGTTTTTGTAGCCCATTTCTGGGTATAACGGACAATAAAATGACTCACTGCAGCTTCTATCTAGAGGATTCAATAGGTATTATTCATCAACCAGGGAATATGCAAAGTAGCTGCAAATTCAGATAAGTAGATTTCTCTGAATTCATTTCTTTAGATTTGGAATTGAATTGTTAGAAAAAACTACTTTTATGTTACAAGAGCATCTCAACTTGTGTTCAGCATAACGGTGCTGCTTTTTTTCTGCAAGCTGTATTTGCATTTGTTGCATCAAAAATATTAGTATTTGCCTGATAGGCAGAGCTGCTGTCTTGTAGAATAGAGATGACCATGAGCTGTAGCTGTCCTGGTGTTTCCCAGGCTTCTGGGGCCAACCAGGTTATATTCCCTGCACCTGTACAGCTGCTACCCCACCACCACCACACCAGGCTGGAAACATCGTTCCAGCTATTTGAACTTGATCACCAGCAGAGTTCCACTGTGAGTTCTGGATTAATGTTCAAGCAGCAGAGGAAATTTTTAGGCAGCTTTAGGAAAGGTCAGCAGTTTTGAGCAGTGTGGAATATAACCAGCTGTGAAGATGGAGAGATAAGATGGGGCTCACTTTATTGTACCAGGTTATAAATTGATTTTTGTGAGATGATAGCTTGCATGAATCTTTATGCATAGTTCTCACCTACTGTTAGTTTTAATGATACACTGATACAAAGGACTTTTAAAAGAAGTTACATTTCCCTTAATTAAAGTTCAGGGTTTTTTTCTCAAAGATAGAAAGAAATGAGGATATGTCCATATGCATTCAGATATTACATTTTAAAATAATTGTCTAATTATGTGTATGGTAAGAACCTGCCTTGAATTTATTTTTTTTTTTAAATATATGGGGACACCTTTTCTTGCAGTGCTGTGTTAGCAGCAATGGTTTGGTTTGCATTGTAATGGCTCTGTATTTGCATCAGAAACTCAGCAAAGTAATCTTAGAGACATTGAAATTTGCATCAAGTTTCAGAGTAATTTAAGTTTCTGATCTCCAAAATATGCATGCATAGCACCATTTTCTCCTGTCCCTGATATTAAAGGAATTTCCAGGAAAATCGTGCTACATGTTCCAGCAAGTTGTTTTATTTTCATTATTTTACTTTTCCTGGACTCATTGTAGCTGGACACAGTTTGGTAGTGACAAGTAGGAAGCCATATAAAGTGTCTGAAAATCTGGTGTGGTTGTTGTTTCACTTCTGTTTCAGCTACTAGCCAAGGCTGGAGGCATGAGCTGTGTTAATGAGGGGAACCTCGACTTACCTCTAGTTCTTGTCTTCTCTCCTTCCTAGACTGGTAGCAGAGGGAGGCGGGTCATGGTCTCCTTTTCCTTTCTCCCACCGTGCTGATGCTTTTAGTACCAGCGGAATGGAGCTTGTTTCGCCAGGCAGATGCATGTGTCAATTCGTTAACCTCTAAGAGGACTAACTTTGAGGCGTAAGAGAGGTTTTCTCATCAGAGATCACATCTAAAGGCTGCCTCCACCACTACAGCAAGGGCAATGCATGCTGTATCACCTCTTAACCTTGGAGAACACTGACATTCAATTTTGACTGCAGTTCTGCAATTGCTTTCTTAGTAAGCCAGGTTGCCCTGTTACTCCTCCCACATCCCAACCCACCAGCTTCCTCCCTTCTTCCCTGGATCTTCACTCCAGCCATTCTTGTTGCTGACAAACGATGCCCCCACCTTTACTGGTAACCCCCCGTTGGTCCTGGCAGCTGTTGGCCGGCACGGACAGGCTAGGAGATGGCTACTGCTGATTGCCTTCTCATCTTCTCGAGCTGCTGCACAATCTGGCCTTGTATATAACCATGCCATTTCCTTTTGGGACACATAAACGGAGACTTAGTTCTGCCTGAGTGCCAGGATAGCATTTGTGAAAGCTATTAAAAAGTTTGTAGATGTCAAGTAAATGTATATGATTAAATAAGTAATTCAACTAGTATAATTAACAGATGGCAGGAACAATTATATATTCATATTTCAGGCCAACAACATTTGGTAGATATAATTACTTTACAGGTGTTAACTGCCCTTTATCGTGAATGAGGTGTCTCTAAACACTAGAGGTACTCTGCAAAGTGACTTGTGGTTGTAAACTTACAAGGAGGTTAACAGCTCTTCTTTTGTATGTGATATTGGAAAGCTAAATGCAGCTTCTCAGTCTGATATTAAGTCTAAGAAAGTGGAGGGAAAGAAATGAGCAGGTGTTGTATAATCTGATTTATGGAAAAAGCCACCAAACATTACAATGAGTTTAAAATTCACTTTGATGTTTGAGAGATGCAAAGTCCAAATAGTCAGGCATTCAGGGAGGAAGAGGCAGCTGGTAGGAAGAACTCATTTCATTTTTTCAAAATTACTTTTTTTTTTTTTTTTTTCATATGTAGAAGAGTAAATTGCATGTAATTTGGATTGGATTCTAGGACAGATTGTGATGACTCATGGCCAGAAGACCAAAAATGCATAAGTAGGTTGTGAGTTTATGCTCATTTTGTAGGGGTTTTTTTGTTTGTTTTGTTGTTGTTGTTTGGTTGGTCCTTTTTTGGGTTTTGTTTTTGTTTTTTTAGTGGAACAAAAGGGTGTTAATTCACTATAAGCTTTATATGATAAAGTTTGCCAAAGATTATAAGTTGCATATACAGAACACTGTTAGAAGCAATAAATTGTATTTTTTTAAGAGTCTTTGTTTTATGCCTTACATTTAACATTTGCATTAAACCAGAACAACTAGAAGAATCCACAGAAAATGGATTACTTTTCATTGGTAGACAAGTAGGAAGTTAATAAAATTTTACCATTTCTACACATGGAGGGATTAAGGTATACAATCAAAAGCAAAGGTTGATCCTTCATTTTCACCTTTCTTGATGTCTGGTATCTAGAACTATAAAAACCTAAGATTTATTTCTTATTTGATTTATTAAGTATTATATTATTATGAATTATTATTTCGGCATTGAATGATTTTGATTCAGGCAGTTAGATTTGTAGCCTGGTTTTTAATTTTTGTTTGGCATCAAATGTTTCTATTTATTAAATAATTCAGGAGGTTTAAACACTAGCTTACAAGTTCACGCTTCATATGCCTGCATTGAAAAGCATATATTTACACACAGTGTTTTTTCTTGTGTTGACGCTGGTCATGGTTTTCACCTGTGTTTGGGGACACAGCAGTGCTTTTCTTCAAGGTGTGAGAAGGTGCATTATAGGGGAGAGAAAGAGAGCAGAAATGGCATTAAGGCGGGAAGGAAACGAGTCTAGGAACTTCTCCCTGATACAAATTGAAACAGAGTGGGAAACTTTAATGTTTGTAAGCACTTCCAGCTGAATGCTACAGCACAGGTTACATACATTTGTGGTGTATAAATAAGGAGTGTGAGGGCCTGGATGGTGTGCAGTACTCAAGCCATGGGCTCTGCGGCCTGCAATGGGCATGGTGTGGGTTACACAGCTGTAGCCTTGTTCATCTTGATGGGTGCTTGAATCTCAAGACTGTGAGCTTAAAAAAACCTTCCTAATCATTAAAATGTTTACCTCTTTCATAAGTTTTCCTGTAGTAAAAATGTCACATGCATTATTCTTGTTATGCAAAATCCCAGCAAATGACAAAAGGTCAACAGTAGCTGTCAAGATTATCGGAGAATAATTGTAGCAGCTTCATGGCATATCAAATGTGAAGGATTTTATTTAATAATAGTTCATGTGGGGTAGCTGGGAAGTAAATATCAAATGCAAAACAAATGCTATGTGAAAGGAATGTAAGAGGCGTTTGGTTTTTTTTTTCCCCATTTTTTGGGTTTGTTGCTCTTCCTTTTTAATAATTTTGAATCCCTCTATTGTCACAGCAGGTTTCATCTCCTGCATTTCTGATTATGTACTTTTTACAGTTTTGAAATCTCCACATGTGTGAGCTGACTACATCTTAATTTCTTTCTTCTATAACCTTATTCTTTTTTTTTTTTTTTAATTTTTATTCTGACCAAAGAGAGTGGAAATGTACCATTTCAGCAAAAAGACATTCTATACTGAAGTGGTTTTATAAAGTGACATACTTCCAAACTGAAAGGCTGTCCTGAGCATACAGAATTAGATGAACTTGAAACAGTTTTGACAAATACTTCTTGACTTAGCAGTTGTGCATTAGAGACAAACAGGATTGTTGATATTTGCTATTTTCTTACAGAAGTGTCACACATGCAGAAATAAAATAATACTACAGACTTTTGATCCTGTATGCTTGAGGGAAGGGAAAAAGTTGTGTGTTACATACTGCAAAGCCTGAAAGCATAGGGCAGTATGAAATAAAAGGGAAAACTGGAGACATTTGTTTAAAATGAGATATGCTATTTACATTCCAAGTTCCAGAAGGAAATAAAAATATATACAACTTTTCTCTCTTTTTTTTTTTTCCATTTTCTGGGAAGATACTATCAAACTAAACTTCTTTTTTTTTTTTAATTTATTCACTTATTATCAATCATGGTAATAAACTGTTGAGGGTGGCTAGCTCCTTATGCAGTGGTTACATAGAAGAACTAACCAATTAAAGCTTGGTTTAAGCAACTTGGGCTGCAGTGTAATTCAGTACTAGGTTACAATTGTTTCCTACTGTTCTAGCATTGAGTCAGTCTGCTGAACCCACTTTCAGGGTTAGGAAGCACTCTACTAATTTTGAGTACTGTGTATCCTGAACTGGAATATTTGTCTTATGGATTGTAGTTTTACTTATTTTATAATTCCAGTAATTAGTTTAAAAAAAATAGTTTAGGTAGAGATTCCTTGCAATAGAAAATAGCATTCAACCTTTTACTTGTTTGAGTTTATTGGGATGATATTCAGAGACAGAATTGGCTAGCAAAACATAACTAGTTTTAGAAATACACTATCAGGGCTTTAATGGTGATTTGTTGATTCTGACACTGTTACAGAGTACTAATGAATTTTCTATAACTATTGTTTCATAAGGATTGCTGTGTCTCTGTTGCATGTTGTAGCCATTACAAAACTTTTAACCTGCTTGCATTTATGAAAAATCTTTAGATTTTTCTCATCAAAACATTCTTTTTACAAAGTATTATATTGTACTGTGCAGTGGTGGGGAAGTGGGGAAGTAGGAAAGAAATAATTCTGATGTTTTCCCAATTTACTTGATTTACTGTGTGTAGCACACCTGTGAAGGAAGCTAAATTGTGCACTATTTGTACACAAAATTGGGGGTTGATATTGCCAGTGACAAATTCCAAAGTGTGTTGGAGGAGGTTTTCGAGGACATTTGATAACTGTGACATGAGCCATGTCTGTTAAACAACTGAAAGATACAGATACCTTACCTTCCTATGGCAAGAAGTTGATTCTGAAATGTGATAATTAATAAAGATGATTATAAGTGTTCAATATACTGATTATCTACAGATGAATTACAAAAGCTGTTTTTTAAAGTTTAGTTCTTCATCAGTATATCAAAAACTGAAGTTCAAAAGTTGCAGGGGGAATAAAGTACAAAGAATAATTTTAAGTACTTGTATGCTGGGTTATGAATTAGCTGTAACCATAACTCGCAGGAATTTCCTTGAGGTGTCTGGAAAGTTTGCAGTGTGCTGTTATTAGAGATTTTGTCTTGTTTTACCCAGACTTCTGCTCCTAGCGTAAAGTAGAAGAGTAGAAGAGGGGGAAAATTTGGGGAATTTTTTGACCATGTTAATTCAGTTCAGACTGTGAAATTTCCGTTGCTGGAGTTCTGATTTATTTAAGGCTTAGTTAATTCAGCATCCCATGTCTTTTTTTTTTTTTTTTAATTTATTCACTTATTATCAAACATGGTAAAAAAGGCAATTTAACAGCTTGTTTATTGATCTATAGTATTCAGTTGGAAGACTAAAGGAAAATGGATGAGGAGGTAGTCCACTACTTCACACAGCAGAGTCCTAATTAAGCTGTCTGGACCTGAGATGTTTCCTCTCTGTTATCACGTCTTGTTTTGATGTGGAAGAGAGGTGGGCAGAGGAGAATGGGGGACTGTTGTCCCAGTTGTGATTTTGGGTGGTGTTGCATCCCATCTAGTTTTGTACATATAAGACCTGAGCACTTCAGAGATGTCCCATTCAGGCTGAAGACCTGGAAACAAAGAGAAGGTAGAAGACGTCCTGGCACTGGTGCAGAGACAGTGGAGAGTCTGAAGTGTATTAATCCTGATTTTTAACATGGTTTTCTGTTGTGAAGACTATAAGTACATTTTGTGAAATTTTAGTGTTCTCAGTGAGTGTCTCAGTTCTGTATTGTATCTCTTGTTTGTGAGTAATAAAATGCAAAATACTGTAGATTTTTGTCTTGGTGTAGGACACAAGTATCTGTGATTACTGTATCTGTATTTGAAGTTGCTGGCGACATTGTTAGATCAAATCAATAGCAGGGAAATATTTTTTCAGCTGTGGTAGGAGAATCCAACACACCTGAGCCTTTAAGATGGAGCATTTTGGAGTACAAGGACTAAGGGAGCCAGGCAGGCCAGGTTGGAGAGGAGTGTTTAAGAAGAAAGAGAATAGACAGCAGGTGTGTGGAGTCTGCTGGAGATCCCAGCAAGCTATCAGCAACATCCAGAAAGACCCTGAGCAATTCTTGATTTGTGGTGGACAGAGACTCTGGTAAAATGGTTTGCTGAATTAAGACCTTCTAGTTTTTATCCAGATGTCGTATAAATGCTTGCCTCGTATTAAGTAATTAGTGCTTAAATTTTTCTGTAGAGCTAGTTTATGAACAAATTTGGCTTGTTCTTAATGGGGTACATGCTATGCTTTCAGGCTCAGCTTAGGTCTGTCAAGACATGGGGCTCATTCGTACACTTAAGTAAGTCCATGCCTAGACAGGACTGTCTCAGAAGGGTGGTGGAAAAACAAGCAACTAGGAATCCCCTTTCGTATAAACCCACAGCAGTCACACTTAAAAGACTGATGCATTTTTGTCTTTTAAACACTGTTATGTTGATAATGCCAGAGGACAGGATTTTGGAAGGGAAAAAAATCTGATATAGAGTGGCAAAAGGAGAAGATTAGCTGAACCCATCTGCTTTTATTTTGGTTGTGTAGATATTTGTTCAGATATTTGAGTTATTTGGTTTTGAAAACACTGAAGAAAAACAAGCAAAACTGCCAGCACGATCCCAGTGGCGTGTTTTCCTGACCAGACGCTGCAGGGGCCTTTTAAGTGGGCAAGAGGATTAGATTTCAGAGAGGTGACTCTAATTCAGGTGTCCTTGGCAAAACTTCAGTGACTTTCAGTGAGACACTAGTCTTTAAGAAAAAAAATTTGACTGTTTTTTTCAGTCAAGCATGACTTCTTTTTTTGTGTGTATTGTTTATATAAGGAGATGATGTAAGCCCCTTTTGCCCTGCACTGGCATTCTTTTATGGTTTTGTTTTATTTTTCTCTGCACTTGATAATATGACATAATTGTCATATTTTAGTTCAGACAAATGTGTTTATATATAGTCTTCATTTTGGGAGATGAGCAAAGTAAATTAGTAAAGATGTTTGCAGATGCTTTGCTGCCCTTCACTTTAGCTTGTTGTGTTTACCTTTAATCTTTTCCATCTTTTGATTGCAAATTGCAATCAAAATTGCATTTGGAGCTGTCAAATGAGAGTCTGCAAAGGTGAGATAGCTCACTATATAAGTTTATGACGTTACACTTGTCAGAATTTTGTACTTGCTTTGGTATTTAAACTTGAGATTTGATTTTTGGTTTTTTCTCTCCTCCAATAGTTTAAAGTACAGTTAGTATAGATAATATGGCTTACTATCTACACGCAAATGTAAACAAATACATGTATTTGGAAGAAGTAGTACAGAAACCCAAAAAGAATTTGGGGAGACATAGGTCAGCAGTCAGCAATAGTTCTTTTTGTAAGTGTGATGACAGAAAATAGGGTCATAGCTGGGAGGAAAGATGTGATTTTGTGGGTGTGACCAATATTGATATACTGCATGCAGATATGGTGTCTGTACTTTCAACACACTGATGAAGATCTGGGAGGAATGGAAAAAGGTGCCACAAACAGAATCGTGGCTTAAGATTTAGTCTAGGTGACTTAAAGATCTCAATCATATAAGTCTCTCAGAGAGAAGGTGGGAGGTGAATATACAATATGAATATAGGGCAAAATAACAGCAGATACAAAAGGCCTCTTTCCTCTAGAGGAGGAAAAATGTAAGAACCTCAACTGGCTGCATGCTGAGGTCAGGCTCGTTCAAATTATAAGTAAGGCACACTTATTTATCTTTAACAGTGAGGCTATTAATCATTGCAACAAATTACTGAGAAAAGTGGTGGGAACAGACAATTGCCATAAATTATAACTCCCTGAGGATTTACAACTGGATTTAGTTATTGGTTTCACCAAAGAGGCATATTATGGAATCCAAATACATTATCTGAAGGAAATTGAACTCAAGCACTAGCACAAGCCCCATAACACTAGGATATTATCAGCTGTGCGGTACCAAAGCATAATCATAATTGTAATTGTAGCTACAGCTCTGTCATTTGTTTTTACCTCATAACAGTATCATTAAAATGATTTCTCATCTTCTTGTCTTTTTTCAAGGAATGTTAAGGAAATGAAAGTTGTTGGATTTTCATACTCAAATGGAGATGAGGGTAACACAAATCTTACAACTTCACTTACCTTTGCAAGAAGTCATTATCATTTTGTTGTCAATATAATCCAGTATCTTTTGGCTTTATTGCGTTGCCCTTCTCAAATGCTGATTTTTATAATTGGACTTTTAAATTGCTGTGTAAACAGCAGGCTGCATAAAACATTTTCCAACCAGCTCTGTTACAGACAAAGCTGTTTCATTTGTGGGCTATTTAATTTAAATTAATTTCTTACAAGTCTATGGGTAACTTCCTCTTCCAATATTTTATATTTAGGTAAATTTGAATTGATGTGGCATCTAATAATCATGATAAAAGTAATTAAAACCAACTCAGAGTATTTTGGATCATTTCAAAGATGGATAGCTGTTTCCTAGCACGCTACTCAGCTGTGGCCTAATCAAGATAGCTAGTAAAGAATGAGAGTTCAGAGCCAGCAAAACTAAAGAAACCAAACATTTAAAATAAATTTCCTTGAGGATTTTTGTGTCTTGAAAACAGAATAAAACAAAACAAAAAAAATCCACACAATTTAAATGTAGCGTAGCTAAAAAAAACCCACTGGACTCCTCAGCAGATGAAGGAAACATAATTTTGTATGCCCAGATGCCCAACTTTAATTAGGTAGTAGCATTTGTGTCCATAAGAAGACAAGCATGTTGTCCCTTTGGAATGAATGCCTACTGGACGTCTTTCTTGAGGGACATATTCCTCAGGAGCCAAACTGCAAGTAGAACATGGATTACATTCTTTGCTTAGAAATGTCTACAGCTCTAGTGACTTCTTCTCTTGAAACTATTCAGGAGTTATGCTTGAAATACAACCTGTGTGCACACTTTTCAGAGTATGTGCTGCCTTTCCTGCAGACCGTGTGTCACTTAGGTAAGCCAGTCCTGCAGCCCTGGCAGAACTATCTGATGATAGACATCATTATTAAATAAGCGAGTTCACCCTCTCACTAACTGGTTTGATTTAAATGCTTAGCTGTGAAAATCTTCAATTGCTCTATAAAGCTTTCACCCAAAATGAGTTAAGAGATTACTCATTTTGTTGTAATGCTGAAAAGAGCACTGCATTACCCAGGTACTAGAGTAGTTAGACTAGAGTCTGAAAGCATTAATAAGACTGGTGATGACAATGTTAGTACAGATCACAAAAATGTAAGGATATGAGCCAGTTTCTTACAAGAATGTGATATGCATTATTTTGTCTAGATGTCAAAACAGTGTCTTCCGTGCCCTGTATGTTCAGATTTAAACTGTTGGCCTTTCCCATCTTTCTTTTCATTTCATTAAGAAGCAAAGGCAAAATACTTAGTTGCCTTGCTGCACACTTGTGATGAATGAGTTCTGCTCTTGCGTTTTATTAAAATATCCAGTATCAAAACCAACCCAATACCTCCAAACAAAAACAAAACAAACAAAAAGCCCTACCGAGCAACAACTTTCAAGTAGATATGTATAATAACCTAAAGGTTATTAAACAGGACAACCACAACCCATTTTTTTTAGACAGCCACCCCTTGCCAAATATCTCTAAATAGTGGTGGAAGATACGGAGACTAGAGTACAGTGAGTTGATCAGTTCTGCTCTCTAGCATTACGGTGGTTTGTGGAGAAGAGAGCTGAATTTTTTTTGTTCAGTGTTTGTGCATTCAATTTAAATACTGCAATTAAGTTGCTTTTTGTTTTGTTCTGGGTTTTTTTAACTAGGAAGCAATACTTCTAATATTCTGTGAACTGTGCATAGTAGTATGTCAAGCAAGGTGAAGTAATTTGAAATTTAAGTTCTTGCAGTCTTGCCATCTAACAGAGGTCAGTGCCAGATGCTGTGAAGCACAATTAAAAAAATTCTGAGGCTGTTTTAGGGAATAGTGGAACACTGCTCTTCTGTCTTGTTCCAAATACCATATAGTTAGAAATCAGCTCAAGCCTCGAAGTCACATTTGTATCTCCTATATATCTTCCATGCCTGCTGTCCTGAGACGATGTAGAATCTCCCTCCTTGGAGTTATCCAGAAATAGGCTGGGCAAGTTCCTGAACAACCTGAAATAATTGCTTCGAGTAGAAGGTTGGGTTATGTGACCTCCAGAAGTCCCTTCCAAGTTGAACCATTCTGTACAATGCTGTGATTCAATCACTTTTCCAGATATCCAAGTCAAAAGCAGTAAGTGAAGGAATGCTGGAAGAGGCAAACATGTATTTGGGTTTGGTTCGTTGGTTTTTGTTTGTTTGTCTTTTTCCTATTAACACACATCTGTGTTACATCTCAAATTAATAATAATGATATAATTTTGCCTAAATATTAAAGTAGCAGGTGAACTTGGGAAGGCAAGAGCTGCCATAACTTTAAGGTTCCCTTTAAGGAGAAAGGGAGAAGGAGAAGATGGCAAGTAGAAGATGAAGGCTGGCATCACTAGCTGACATGAGCATGAATAGAGTAACAACAAAAGTGAATGCAAAAGTTGTCAAGAATCAGGTTTATTTTGAATGTAAGTAAAAAAGATAATTTCATTATCAGTTATAAAAGGTCTTCAAACCAGCTCTGAGGAATTTTATTTTTTGAGACATTTTACAGCAGTTTCTTAATCCTGCAAATTATCATGGTTGTCGAGCAAGGTTATGAGCTAGTGGGTTGATTGTGGTAACAAGAGGGGACGGTATTACATGTGTGCTCATTATGCCAGTCTCCAAAAGGTTAAACAGTTAGATAACAGTTAGATAAGGTATTAAGAAAAAAAAATAGAAGAGAGCTCTAAAATTGCCTAACAGGCATTCAGGAGAATTTAAAGCCTTTCAGTAATAAGTTTGGGGGGAAGGGATTGTTGTTCCTCCTAAGCATTTATTACACTCAGCAATAAATCTGGTTTAAGTGACATAATACCAGTGTCCAACAATTAGCCTGCACTTCCAAATGAGTACTGCTTTCGCCTGCATGGCCTTGACTTGACTAATTGGTTGCCTTTCCTTTTTGTATTCTGTTGTATGCTGACAGTGATTCAGCATGTACAACATAGGAATAAAAAAATAATTTAATGCTCCACTTACTCAGCAGGCGTGATTGACACTCTCTTGGGCGAGTGTTGCAGTAGCGCTGGTTGGAGTAGCACATTGGCAGTTGCTTTGCAGAAACAATGAAGCCAAGACAACTGTGCTAGTACAGTATCTTTTTGAAAGTCAGAACGTGGTAAAATCGTTGAGTATGATTGACAGCCTGAACTAGACAGATCTCTAGATGGGTATCTAGAATAAGAAAACGCATAATAAAGAGCCATGCCTCCTCCTGCAAATGAAGAGCTAAGCCTTTACATGTGAATGAAAAGTAAGTTTGTTGGGTTTGCATTTAACAACACCATCTGTTCTGCATAAGGCAAGAACAATCACTCATTAATTAACCACTTTTTATGAAAATACTTTATTTTAAAAGGAGTATTAGTTATTATCAACAGCATCTAAAATTGTGTTTCTTTGTCTGCTTCCAGTGAGCTGCTGGGTTTGCCACTGTTTTCTGTTATCACTCGTCCAGCTTTACTGGTGACTGAAAATACTCAAGGATGATTTTCAGGAGCATTTTTTTGTATCTTGAGATCATGGAATAAACCAGAAGTGTTCAAAGGAAGTTTGCAAAGAGAAAATTGTTTCTAAAATAAATTACCTTATTTTACTGTTGAGTGAATTATTTTATGTTTCCCAAGTTTCTGCTTAGATAGGAAACCGTAGCTTTGCAAAATACTAGCTGGCGGAAAGTAAAGCAGCAGGGCAATTTCTTTGGAGTATTTTATGCAGCTAAATGTTAAATGGAAATAAGTTATTTAGATTTCACAGCCTATTTTAGAAAGCACTTTTCCAGGTTGCCAGTGTCTCTGTTTGCAAGCAAAGGTTTTCTGTTGTTTTTGCACTCCTTGTGGCAAAGACTGTTTCATGGTAGAGGAGAGATGCTTATGAGCTCCCTTCTTTAGAGCCCCGCTCCTTTTGAGTAAAGGCAGCTCCAGGAGCAAAAAGTTTGCAGGAGCAGGTCCCAGTTCCCAAACTGGCCTTGACAACATTTGTAGCCAGATGGTGGTAGCCCAGAGAATTGGTACCATGTTGTGAATTCTGCCCAGACAGAGCAAGTTGAGCAAGTCAAAAAACATATATTCCTTATAATCCTGTTCCTTTCTGAAAACAAGTATTTTAAAGAACTTTTCACAAAGAAAAACAAACAAAAACCTCCTCTCCAGAAGTTAACAACTTTGGACTGAATTTTCCAATGACAGCTTCATGACTCTTCCATTTGCAAATCATAAACGGTGCTTTGCCTGTTTACTCAAGAATACATTTTTTTCTCATAGTTACATGAAGGGACAGCTGAATTGAAATTGGCTTGCTTAAAATGCACAGAAGGTTTTTTGTTTAATGAAATATCTGTAAAGAAATACCAGGCTAAGGTGTGCTGGAGGCATAAAGAAAAAGGACTCTTTATACTGGGACAAGTGTGACATTTTGCCAGTTACTTGCACTGGTCATTGACCAAGAGAATGAGAAGGTGTTTTAGTCATATTTAGTTAGGTTTTCACAGGTGTCTGAGTGACTTAAGTAACAAAATTTCATTGAAATTCAAAGGTGGTAGAAATTAATGTTAATCAGGTATCCAACTTAAAAAAGAATTTGCCTGTTGGCACCATACCAGCATTTTTAGAGTTCTAAGTACCTTTGAAAATAGTTAATGATTTTCTCCAAGATTCTAATGTCAGAGGAATTCTTTGCCCACCTGTGTTATTTTGGCTGCATTTATGAAGAAAACAAGCTTGCTACTATTTTCAACCTACGTTCTTAACTTTGTATGAACCAGTGAAGAAGAGTAAGCCATTTTACTAAATAAATTTCCAGGTGCTTAAGGAAATTTTTTCTGTGTGGTAGAAGCTACAGGTTTAGTCATTTGGAGAAGAAAAAAAGAAAAAAGGAAAATTAAAAACAAACAAACAAAAGAATAAAAATACACAAAAAAAACCATACAAAACCCCAAACAAACAAAAAACCACACAAAAACAAACAAACAAACAAAAACATCACAGGATTGTTCCACTGACAGGACAAGAGACATACAGCAGCTATGTTGTATGATACAGGGTCATAACTGGTTTTAAGCCACTTAATGAATTCGTGTTTCAGCTAAGGTTTATCACATACTTTCTATGACAGATATCACATAGTGATATATATATGTATATAGTATGATATATAATATATATATTTTGTGAAATAGACAGAGATGGAGCAAGGTGCAATATACGGTTATTACTCGGTTTTACCGTACAAACATAGCGCTGGAGGGACAGGTTTGTGGGCTGTGCCACTGGTGGAGATTGGAGGCTTTGCTGGCGGCAGGGAGGGGGCTCGAGGGTGGGTGGTTTCAACCAGGGGCTACAGGAACCAGAAGGGACAAAGTGGGAATGGGAGCAAATTGAGTGGAGAAAGTTTCAGTAGGTGTGTGGAGAGAGAACGTGCATTTTGATGGATGTTTTGTCTGTGTGTGGGGAAATGCACGTGTGGTATCTGTATGTAGATACACATGCACATATATATGTATTAATAAAAGTTTTAAGTGGCTATCGTAATTACTGCTTGCAGGTTTCAATTCTTAGTTATCAGACATGAATGTGACCCTAATTTTGTTCACTCCTTTCTGTGCTTATTATTTATTTATTATAGACTGTGTTCCACATTTAGTCACCTTATTTCATATAGTGACATTTATGCTTCCTAGCTTTAACCACTGAACTTTTTATATACAGGAGAAAGGAACTAAGGCTTTAACAATATCTATAGAAAACTCTGGTTTTGCTTATTCACACTACTCAGGCATTATGCATAATGCTCATAGCATCCTAAGTTCCTAAATATATTGTTTGTAAACAAAATCATAAAAATATGCTTATGAATGTGCATTGGAGAGAAATGAAAAATGTATAATCTAAGCAAACTGGTGGTTTATATTCAAATAAATGTTTGTAAATTCTTTTTTCATAGTGTCAAATATTTAGGTTCACTATTAAAGTGGGTAAAAAGTGTATACGAGTGTGTGTAAATGCATATTATATATTTTTTAATATAGTCTTTGTAATATCATTGTTGTTTTAATGATGAGTTTTCCATTCTGATTTAATATGTCCATGAGAATAATGTTTAAGTCAAAGCGTCATTTTTTTCCCCATCACTGTTAATTTTGTATTTGACTTTACACAATTAATCTTCACCATTGCAGTCCTGGACAGGTTTCTGAGGTATTTTGTAATGTCAGAGTTTCCCTGTGTTTACTCTTGCCGTCTGATGCTTGTTGACATGCTGATTCATGTTTTACAACACCACATAGGTTTTGTTCATCTGGAGGAATGAGCTTAAAGAGATCATGCCAGCTTTTCCTTTTTCCTCCTTGACTATACATCTGCTTTTAATTTAAAGTCAGAGGGAAAAAAAAAAGAAAAAAAAAAAGAGAGAAAAAAAAAGTGGATTTCTGCAGCTAAGCTAAACTGGAGAAATCAATGGACTTTATTAGCAAGGGATGTCTAATCTCTAAAGCTAATACAAGACTTCACAGCTATTGATTATGTGCTAAAGATGCACAAACTATTAATCATGCATGGAGGCAATAGAATAAACATACTATCAAGAAGGAATGGGCAAATAATCGTCAGTAGTACAATTATATTTCATCTCTTTACTATACTGCTGAAACAGGGACAGCTATATTTTACATCCAAAAGTTATGTCATAAAATATATTGAATATCCCCTCATTGCTACTGAAACTAGTGTACTACCGCTGATTATCTATGTAATAATTCAGATATTTTCTTCAGCTCCCTGAGGTTTGTGGTCAATAAGAAATTTGTAAGCTTGCTTAATAAGTCAGTTGCTAGATGAAATTAAAAGAGAAAAAGCTCATGGATTTTCATGCAATCACATTATAACCTTCATTTGCAACAACATAAATCCATAGTGCTAGTACAGTATAAATGCCATTGTTTCATTTATTCTGGGCTCATATTTCACACAGCAAATAGATGGACATATTAATGTACACAAAGTGGGTTCTTTTTGTGTTTACATCTGTATTTGTTTTGTATCCTCTGTGTGTTATACATCTGAGAAGGGAGATGCTCGGTAACCCCTTTGATTTTTATCACGGCCTACCCACCCGTTAATTTGTCCTTTTCTGTCTGAGCTGAAATTACATCAAACTGCATGACTTTTGAACTTCACTTGAATTCTCTTTCTTTAATAGTCACTATTTCTTAATGCTTTCAAGTTTTAAAAGATCGAAGGCTTGAGTTTTCAAATTTGGTTGCCTAGTCAGGCTTCTATGCTTATGACATGGAACAAGATTTGAAAAAAAAAAAAAAATAAAATTGTTACCTCAGACTCACCAACCTGTATTTACATGCATGGCAGGAGTCCTGGGTTTTGTATGTTCTAAGTATGAAGGATTACAGATACTCCAACACCAGAATATCTGGAAAAATAACGTATTTAATTCACTTATGAAAAGCCTATATTGATCCAATTAGCAACATGATGTTGTGTGGGCTTGGCTTGGAATACACATAAGTAGGTAGGAAAGAGTCTCTGACTGAAGAAAAGCAGTTCATGAACTATCATTAAGTAGTTGTTAAAGGATTGAGGCCAGCGCTGTTAATTGATTTTTGCCTTTATCTCCAAGCTGGCCTTTCACTCTACTTGGAATTGGCCAAAAATATGCCAGAGTTACAGGCAGGAAACTTGAGTAGGATTTACAAGAATTGTTCTGTCATGAAATACAGACTGATTCAAGGAAATCAGGCTGAAATACATGGCATTCTTGGGATGTCTGAATAAATTGGGTCTTCCTGTATTATCATCAGATTGTTAAATGCAGTTACTGGGAATTAGGCTGAAGTAAATTCTTCTGGACTTGTAGATTAATAAACCTTGGAAAACAGAGGTTTCATCGTGGGTATTCTAGGACAGCTCACCTCACCTAGGGATTTTTGGTAGCTTTGTTCATAACTTAATTATGGGATGCTTCTTTGATGGTCAGCAGTTCACCCACAAAAATGCAGATCACAGTCGATGTGTTTTCCTGCTCAGAGTTTCATTGTCTGTTGAAATGTATAAATCTCGTCCAGTCCTTTTCAACGAGTGATGCACTTTTATATACAGCAATCTGAACCAAATTTATGATGCAAGGGAGCATAGTATCTATGTAAAATCTTTCTACATGATTCATTGCTCACTAATAACAAAAGTGATAATTGAGAGTATTGCAACTGAACCGAGCAAGCGAGGAACCTTTGTTTGTGGTTTTCTTACTGCACATTTGACAGCTATTCTGGTTTGAATTGTGCTTCCTCAAATGGCTTTCACTCATGCCATTCTTCCATGCTCTTATCAGGGGTCTTTTGAGGGGAATTCTTTACAGCCTCAGGACTGTAACATATTTCTTTTGAAATCTGGGAACATTTTGTTTTTGTAGGACCTTGCATGAACCGAGGAAGCAGCAGGAGCCAGAGTGACATCTTAGAATAATCCTCTTTTATTTCCCACATGCCAAGGAGAGACCTATCCTGGAAAGGTCAGGAGAAGCCACAGGACAGAGAGAGACTCATGTTCTCGTAAAGAAAAGTCTGGGGAATTCCAGTGGCTGTTCAGACTGAGAATATTAGAATAAAAACGAGGACATGGTTTTTTCTATGACATTTTTGTTTTAGGGCAAGATAATTAAAGAAGTCTCTGTCAGAAACACTGTGGCTTTAATTACAGGATTGCTCTCTTAAGCCAAATGTACTCTGCTTCTTTAATAATTGTCATACATTTGCTTTTCTTCGTCAGAGTTTTTATTTAATATAAGCCCCACATCTCCCCACAGTTCCCTCAAACCTTATGCAAATGTATGCATTATCTCACCCTCGAAGTCCAGTTAGTTTTCACCTCCTGTGTCACCAGTGAAGCTGACCTGGGTCACTCTTAAACTTCTTAGGAATTTCAGTCAGTGTGGTTAAAGCAGAAATTTGTAGTCAGGTCCTCAGCGTAATGCCATACCAGAAAGAGTTCAAGGGGAGGAAAGATCTGAAAGCCAACTCCAATTAAAGAATTGTATACACAAGCAGTATATAGACAGTATGTGGTGGTGCTTGAGAAGCACCATCTTCATCTGAAATGTTTGTGCTTTAAAATTTTTCTGATTGTTTTCCATTTCATGCAAACAAATATGTGTTCTGTCTGCTGGTCAGATAATGTAACTCACCCTCCCCTGCTAGATAAATGGAAATGAAACTGTGTCTTTCAATCAACATTTAGGATTTCTGAGGAAAGGCAGGAAAAACAAAGGACTTGCCATGCTTTACTAGTCTCCTTTTATGAGATTTTTTTCACAACTTTGGGACATTTCTTTTTCTCTGATTGACAGCAGGGTTATATGTATTATCATTAAAAATAAGTTCCAAAGAAATGCATGCTCTCACCTTTCTGCTTCTGCAACTGTGAAGGCTTTTGTTTTCATTGCCATCTCTGTGAAGATAATCTCTATGAAGAGGCTTTGATATTGACTTGTCGTATCATGTGTTGCTTATCAAGCACTAAAAAAAATGAATTTCATTTTTATCAGTTATCTGGAGCGTCTTATTAAATCATCCTGCAGTTGAGAGGTGGTATAGGGTCAACAGGTTCAGTCTCTTTTGCCATCTATCCCTGAATTATTAACCTTTGGAGAATTACTAAACCTGTTCTTTATCCCATAAAGTTAGGTTAAATCTTCTTGATCCATATAAATTGTTGCAAGTGCCACATGCATGTAATTCTTTTACTTAATGCAGTTTCAGGATAAAGAATGAGGATTTAGTAATCTGTGTAAGTGTAGAGGTCTCTTATTATTCTGGGTTTTTCTGGTCTTTTGATATTCTCTCAGTGCCTCTGATTTTAATTGGTTCAGTGAGAGTAAAAGCAGTCAGATCAGAGGATGGATCCGAGTCAGCTTGGTAGTGTTCATTTGCCAAGAGATAAAGGGAGGGTGATGACGAGGAAGAAAACAGAGTTGGGCATTGCCAGGCACTGAGAACAGAAGACAGGGGTAGAAGCTGTGTGTCGACAGAGGTGGGAATGCAGTGGAGGTCCTGGCAGTAGCCTGGGGACAGGAAGGGTCTGGCAGAAGGGAACGTGCCCTCAGCAGAGGACTCAGGAGGAAAGAAAGGTCAGCCCTGCCACCACCACCACCACATTGCCCATATGCCTTTTTGCCTATTTCCTGTTTCTTTCGGAAGACATGACTCTGCCAGTCAGGATGTTTACATTTAAGAGCTTGATACAGTCACAGGATATTGAATTTCCTGCAGTAGCAGATGCCCTAGGCACTTTCTGCTGTCACCACAAGGAGCTGTCTCCAGGGTTAAATGTATTCTCTGCTGGAGAAAAAGTCTTGAAAAAATAAATTATGAATACCCTCTCCCAAAAATTTTAATTTTAAATGCAAGATTTAATGCAAAAAATATGCTGTTTCACTCAAGTTCCAAGCTCTCAATCAAGAAATCTTTCAGAATGAATAAACCAAACTATTGTTTTTCAAATAACATGTCCTTATGCTCAGATACTCGCTTAGTGTCTGGGCACTATTACGCTTTTTCAAACTTGTCCTAAGAAAATCTGCAAAAAACTCGGCTTCTCATTTTTGTTCTTTTTAAAGAGTTAGCATTTTGGTGGATGCACAGGCAAATAAAGTGTAAATGAGCTCTCTCAATTGCTGCTGCTAGCTGATACAGAGCGTCAGTGGCTTGGGAGCTGGGTACCAATCAGTTTTCTTTTGGCCCTGGCAGTAAATCACCTTGTAGCTTTGAACGAGCTGTTAACCTTTTTGTGTCTCTCCTTGCAGAAGAGGATTAACACCACTTACCTGTCTCACAGGGGTAATTGGTAGATTGTTTGGAAAATATTAAGTGCTTCCTGTCATAATTACTGAAACTCCAGCTGATAGGATAAAAAATGAGCGGGGATTTTAGGATAGTTGTATTTCTTTCCTCTTTGACATAGGGCACTGATTTGATATGAGTAATTCAACAATGAAGTGAGACGCTTTGGGCTTGAATGTCCATGTATTTTAGATAGAAGTTCTAGATGTGACGATAGAAGCTCTAGATGTGACTGGAAGAGGAAAAGTGAGAAAAGAACAGCTGAGAAGACAAGATGTAAATTGATTTACTGGGATTAGTAGAACGGAAAAAATATCCAGAGATCAGAAGAGAATACGTAAATTGAAATTAGATCCCAGCAGGATTAAGGAAATGTTTCAGTAAAATGCAAACCCTGAAGTGTGATGGAGAAAGGGAAAAACAGCAGATGAACACTTCTCTTGCCCTCATCAAGAACAAAGTTATTCTTAATGAGATGCTGAGATTTTTGGGAAGCCTACTGAAAAATTCAATAGTGTTTTATCTGAGAAAAATAATTATTCAAAGATCGCTTTCTACTGAGGTGTTGCAGATGGAGCCTTTGTGGTGTGGTAGTTTGAAACAATTGGTCTTTACCTCTAGAGATCCCTGAGATGAATGTTGCCCAGAAGCGAGAGTAAAATTGTGTTTTTAAAGCATCGTTCTAGGAGCAGTGGGACAGTTGGCAGACTTTACCAAAGCTGTTGAGAGACTCTGCAGACTTTAATTACCATCTCAATATTGCAGAAGTTGTTTAATTTCTGCCAAAGAAGGGAATAGTTGTGAGGAAGCGAGATCACACTCTGTCTTTCATTCTTTCCTTTTTGACAGGTGAATAAAGGATGCTTTTCAGTGTCTCCTCTGATACAGTGACACATTTGTAAAATTTGTGTAGAATTGTAAAATAATTTTTCTTTAAGATTAAAAAAAGCTTTTAACAAAGCTTCTATTTTTTTATTCTCTTTTGAAAGTGCCATGCAACATAGTGTGAATGCAGTTTAAGTCGTCATGAAAGAACTGATATGAAAATGGAGTGCATTTTCTGCTACTGATTAGTTGGTTTCAGGCATTAACAGTTTCAACCTTCATGGCCAGACAAGAAGTATTATGTTGTGTTTATTTTAAAAGCTCCAATAATATTTAAATTCAGTTTTGAATTGTGTCTCTGGTGTGGGTGGTGTTGAAGGCACAACCTGGATTAGTGGAATAAAGAGGAAATTAATTAAATGTGAAGAATCATTCCATTTCAGAAGGAAAAATAAGCCTATGATACAAAACTTCCTTGGTGAAGGATATGTTTGCTCTTTTAGGCCTCAAACTCTAAATCAGAGTATGCATAACTAGGTTTTTCACTGCCATTCATATGAGGAAAAAGGCTGATAATATATATTTTGTTTCCTCTTTTAGCAGTTCTCTTCCTCTGTGACACCTGAGTGTGTTCGGGTTTTTTCTAAGTGCTTGCAGTAGCCAAGGAAATACTGATTCTTAGAAGACTTACCAGCTCCTTCAGTACATCTACTGTGTTGCTACTATTTTTTTGTTGTTGTTTTAATGACTGCCTCACATCTGTCTGTACTTGCTAAAGCACCAGCTGTTGTTTACTCTATAAAAAACCTTTTTTTCCTCCTTCTCTTCAAGTCTCTTATCTCTCAAGGACATTTTCAATGCTTTATTTCAATTTCGGATTCTTATTGTCACAGTATAGAATATGTTCAGAAAGCTACTGCCCAGGAAGTGTACTTTTTCATTTGTACTTTTTGCCATATATATATGATAAATCAGTACTTAAGGGCAAAAGGAACATGCTTGTTCAAAATCCAGAAAGGGAAAGATAGGTCATGGAAACAACTATGCACAAATTTTAATCCTTAACACTCATCATGTTACTAGGAATACCTTTATGTTATATTTAGAATTTGGTTGTTTTGATGTTTGAAACTAAATGTTTGCAGTTTGTCTGGCAAACTGCATGCTGAATAGATTACACTGATTCAGATTTCCTTCTTTCAATATACCATCTGTGTCTTTGGCTGGGAGTTACTCTTGTTTCATAAATGCAAGTTACAAAGAACTTCTATGCCCTAAAAGAGAAAAAATATATATATATACATTTCACTTCCTTGAAAAATCTCAACTGTTTTGACCTTACACTACAAGGACTCCAGAGAAGCTGTATCTCCAGCAGGCTTTTTTTAATTTGGTGAAGAAGGATGTATTGTCAGGGTATAAAGATCCCCTTGGTGTATTTCCAGTGAAACTCTAGTATATATAGTCATGGTCATGATTTTCATTGTGTAATCATTTTAATTAAGTTCAACGATAAAAGTTAGTCTTGCATGAGGATTGAATGCATTGGAGAGACAATGAAAGATTGCTGACAGGTTAGGGAGCATCACATACTCTGCTGATGGAAATGCATATGTGGAGAGCAGCTGAGCTTGGGTAGCAGGTCAGAGATTACCAGCTCAGAGCAATGTCCAGGCAAAGTTTTAGGGATCCAAAAGAAGCGGGATACAATGGGAATATCCAAAAGCGGTTTTGGTAATATTTCTGAGGGGTTTTGCTTGAATGAATAAAATTACTAAAATAATAAACATTCATTCATATCTGCATCATTTTGTAACTGCTAGCTTAGTAAGGTAATTAGTATGATTAGTATTACAGCATTGCTTAGTGGCATGATAAATTGTAGTGTAGTGAATGTTGATTCTCTGTAATTTACACAGGTAAAAAAAGGTAAGTGGGAAATCAAGAAGGGAAACCAGTGGTGGCAGCTGGGTGGCCTTTTGGTTACTCTTCTTGCATCTGCTGCCTGCATTCTCGATGGCTTTGAATCACTGCACTGTTAATTAACAATTCTTTTTCTCACTGTTGCTAAGTGATACTCACTGATCGAAACCTGCAAAGAGAGGCCGGAGAAGAATGAAATAAAAAAACAGAGACTGGCAGGTTTTTTTTTCCCTTCAGAGTACTTGTACAGAGGATGATACTTCTAGTACTAAGTCTGTATTTGTTGGGTATCTCCTTTGCTTTCATATTCCTGGAGGCATCATCTACCAGGTACAGTTCAGTTCAAGGAGGAAGGATGTTAACAATGTTTTTCTTCATTATATTCTGTTTTCTAGAACCTATGAGAACACCAAAAACGTTGAAGATTGCTGAGATACAGGCCAGACACATTGCTGTGGATTGGGAATCTCTGGGTTACAACATCACTCGTTGCCACACTTTCAATGTCACTATATGCTACCACTACTTCTGCGGACACAACGAGAGCAAGGCAGACTGCTTGGACATGGACCCCAAAGCACCCCAACATGTTGTGGATCACCTGCCTCCCTACACGAATGTCAGCCTCAAAATGATCTTAACCAACCCAGAAGGGAGGAAGGAGAGTGAGGAGACCATTATCCAAACAGACGAAGACGGTATGTGGAAATGCTGTTATGGAAATTACATCCAAGTCCAGTCTAGACAGGTGGAAGGAAATGACTTTGTGTGTTACAATATGTGTCCCGAAGGATGGAAGTTATATTAATGTATTAATTTGTCCTAAACCAGTAGCTTTAACAGTATTATAACTGTCATCCTGCATATATAACCCAAACGGTCCATGTAGTGCAAGTCAAACTCAATCTCTCTCTCACAAGAAAAAGGAGGGTGGATTCCCAGTCGTTCTGAAAATGTGCTAATGCAGGTGATGAGAGACGTGGTGCTGATAGGTGAAGACTTCTTCACAGTATTAGGTGAAGTGTTTGAAAATTAATTTAATTCTGGACATTTATGTTTAAATTTTGGTTTGGTGCTTAAGGACCCTATTCAAGATTTAAAACCTCTTCAGCAAGTATATTTGAGCAATAATTTATGTTGCAAGTTACAGTGTACAGTATCTGTTAACTGTTTGAAAGCCACCCATCAGATTAAAGTATTATTTTGACAACTTGGGAGTTGGACTCAACGATCCTTATGGGTGCCTTCCAACTGAAGATATACTATTATATGATTCCTCTAAAATGATCTCAATGAAGTTTCATTGACAAGACAGTTGAACTTACCTTAGCTGGGAAGAAATAAAAAATGGATGTAGATTTTAATGATAATCTATGGTAGTTAGGTTGTGAATCTTGGTATGAAAGAGATTAAAATGAAAATAGATATTTTTCCCTACTAATGTATAATTGTGGTACTAAAGAACAATTTTACTTTCCTTTTCTTATATTTAGATTTCATTAAAATATTGACAACAACAAAATGAAAATAGAAACTGCCATCAGTACCAGAAAAGGAATACTTGGACTAGTATAAGAGTGTAGATACATAAAACTGAAAAAGGTGGTGTGTTTGCCTCTAAAATGGGGGAGAGTACAGCTTTATATATGGATAGCAATCAAGGTTAGAATCTGGTAGCCCTTTTTTGCCATGTATTTTCAATTTTACAAGAAACAGAAGAGAAATATGTTTACTGTTGCAATAGAAAAGAGAGAGCACTTATTAAGTAGGTAAAATATGAGGAGCTGTAGAGAACTGTAGAGACATATATACATCACATGAAGATTTATTGACAAGTACAGAATTAGAATATTTCATGCAATTCAAATTTTAGCATTACTTTCTAAAAAAGTTGATTATAAATAGAATCCATGATGGATTATTTCTGTATCTGTGTTTACATTCTAGATGTTTGTGGTTGTTATTTTCCTTTAGGTTAAAAAAAATAAAAAAGTAGCTGTAATATTGTCAGGTCCATGGAAAATGGATTTATTTTTCTTTTTAACTGAATTTTCAAGAAAGGTTATGGTTTCTGAGAGCCTTTATCTAGTTAGTTGTGCAGAGACGGTGGCTGGTTACTATAGCACTGCTTGTCAAGAGAAGAGTCAAGCGCATATGTTTTGTCATCTGGATTTGTTGTGGACTATTCTTGGAAAATTATGCACAAAAGGCAGGTTTTGGTCTCAAGCTAGGACACCACTGTGCTGTTGGTGAACTTGTTTAGACTCAGCTTTGTTGTCAGAGATACCATAGTGTAGAAACCTCACCCAGTGAACAAAAGTTGCTAAGGTAAACTATTTCAAGCAGGTGTTGCTTTCAAGAAGGGTTTAATACATTTTAAATGGTACCTACATTCAGATGACTGGTGG
Organism: Streptopelia decaocto; assembly: GCF_964273445.1. Classification (NCBI taxonomy): domain Eukaryota; kingdom Metazoa; phylum Chordata; class Aves; order Columbiformes; family Columbidae; genus Streptopelia; species Streptopelia decaocto. Next base: position 64,820,336 of record NC_138656.1, read on the forward strand.
TAATAATGCTTGTGACCTGAAAATTGCCTCTTATTAGGTTCGAAGAGTGGTACTCTTCGAAAGGAAATGCAGATTTTTAATTGCGCGTTACTGATTGACTTGAAATTCTATATCTGTTTTGTCATGTATTTCAAAATGCAGAGCATGCAGGCGATGTGCAATACGGAGGGCTTGCAGCCATCTCAGAGGATCAAAGGTGGAAAGGTGGTGTTGTCACACCTGTGCCTCTCCTTGAGCTCTCAGGGCAATAGGAAACTGAGTTCTGTAGTTGGCTGCCTATGTGTGTGATGCTAGGTTAGTCCCATGTCCAAGTGGCCAAGTACCTGTCTGAAATGGTTTTAAAACACAGTTTGCAGCCTAAAGTAGACTAAGAAGACTCAGACTAAGAAGTTGAGAGCAACAGAATTGCAATCAGAAGTAGTCTCGTCATGATGATTTTTGCAGGTTTTGTAGAAGGAGTGTCATGTTAATTACATAGAGGGGCCATTATCAGTGATTCATTTATGAGAGGGAAAATAGAGGGATCAACAGTATTTTCCTACACTTTTGTAAATAACATTAATTAGAAATAGCCACTGATTACATGACTATCTGAAACTGCACTTATGTTGTGTACTTTTCATAAACAGAAACTTTGAAAACTCCAGATGACAACAACAGATAATTAACTTCTTGTTAGCTTTTCTGTAGTGCAGTATTCTTTCCAATACTGTTCTTTCTTACAAGGATCTGCTAATCAAGTAAAAGCTTTGTAGACTGTTGGAATTAAAGGTTTCTATCTCACATTTTCTTGCCTCTTCATCTTTACCGTTTTGCCCTCATCTTCTGTTGCCTTGCCCATCTCCCCCATGCTTCCAGGTCTCTGTCCCCTTCTTCTTTGTAGCCGTGACTGATAAATGAAGGTATCAATACCTTGTAATTCAGTATCTGCAAGAAAACAGAACCAGGAATATCACTTTGAAAGTAGCCTCCTTTCTGACCAGACCTAGATCTGAATACTTGCTTGTTTTAAGTATTTCTCTTTAACTTGGATAGATGAAATTAGTCTTTAAAGTATATTATAGTAATTTGCAAAGAGCTGTATTCCGCATGAAAATTAAGCCTTTGAGCAATACACTCTTTAACAAGTTGTGCAAAAACAAGATGAAAACAAGGAAATTTGTCAGTGTTTCATGGGTGAAACACTGTCTTTCATTTTGGGGAGAGACCACACCATCACTAAGATTTGGGAGAAAGCTCTTCTGAGTACCCGGGCACTTGGCGTTACTTGTGCCCTAACAGGGATTCACTGCTTTGCCTGCCTTGTAGTGGAGATGGACAATGTTTGCAGGATTTAACAAAGGAAAAAGAGGAAGGCTTGCACAATCTGGGGGTGCACACGTGCTGGCAGAGGTGATATTTTGCATTTCGAACAAAGTACAAGAACCAGCAGTGAATTTGTCGCTTAGCATGAATTGGCAGCGTGCACATGTTCTTGGAGCTGCCTGTTTGTGAGGGCACTGCAGGCTCAGAGGGACCCATTTAAGAGCAGTGGATGGTGAATGGGATTAAAACAGATAAATGCTTCCTTAATTTTTAATTGGAAACAGATGCAAAAGGCAGTGGATTAACAGGAATAGTGACATTAGGTCTGAAGGAGCAGCTATGGAGAAAGCAAATCATGAAGCTCAAAGTGTTCAGTGGTGATTTTATAACTAGTAAGGGAGTATGTCAGCTAGCAGCATGCAAGCACCTAATTGAAAAAGATCACTTGGAGTAGGAAAAGTACCCATTCTGGAGCTTAAAGTATACCAAAGCTTTGGTCTGAGCCAAAGGACACATTTGTTGGACACAAACAAGGTCTCCAATTCTTTCAGAGAGTGTGGCTCATCCAGCTCCCTGCGGAGACAGACATCTAGAGCTGTGGTGCAGGGTTAAGGTACCAACTGCCCAACTATTACTCATGCTCCTGGGAAAACTCCAGCAGGCTCCCCTTGCTGGGAAACAGCAGAGAAAGGGAGAAATGTTCTATTTAGAGGACAAATAATTTAAAAATCTAAATATTTAGTGTACTTTCTAAATGTGTGGAAAGGAAGTACTTTTCACCAACTTTGAGGCAGGATTTTATAGAAATAGTTTACGTTTAATATTTTTCTGTGTTTGATAGTAGGGCAATAAGTTGCCTTTATTAAAAAAAAAATAGAATATATATATATTTTTTTCTCCATTCACTATTTGATATGAGAAGTGTTTTTCCTTTGTGCTTTTTCAAGTTGTTCTGGCACCTCAAGAAAATATTGGGGGGTGGAGGGAGGGGAAAGAGGAGGTACAAAATATGCTTTGATCAAAGGGAACAAACAAACAATGTTTCAAGGAGCTTAGGAAAAAACACAGATATAAATTTTATCAGTAGCATTGTAAAACTAACAAAAATAGCCCACCTGGGAGAAAAGTTAATGCAGTGAGATGAGCGAGGTAATATGTCCAGTGCTGCAAAGAAGGGCTGCAAAGATTGTTTGAAATGGCAAACTGTCATGAAAAATGTGTAACTTATCAAGCCAGGTGACATGTGTATGGATGTTGAGTGAATCCGGTGTACTAATCCTGTTGGGAAAAAAATGGCGAATGATCGCAGTTAATAAAGAGAAGCCCATGACTAAAAGATAAAAGTTTAAATGTGAAGTTGTGCATAAATGCCACTGCTATAGGTGTTGACCTCAGTCCTTGACCAAAAAGGGAGACTAGTGACCTATGTGTCATGAGCAGGGGCAAAAATTAGTTTCAGTGCAGTTAAATAAGGGAAGAAGTTCTATGTGTTTAGCAGCAGTGAACTGAAACTGATTATAACCGATAAAAGAAGCCTGGGATAACCTCCTTGTCCTTCAGCTCATGAAAATAACCCCAATTCTTTTTCTCAGATAGCTGGTAAGATTTGCTATTGGTGTATCATTGAGAGAGGAAAAGAAGTGGTCGCAGAAAGACGTGAGCACTTTTTATTAAAGACATCAGAAAAGTTGATGTGTGAGAAAGTGAGAAAAATATTTATATTATTAGCAGAGATTTATTTTAAGCTTACACAACTAACAAAGTAAGCTGTTTTAAGGTGTGACAGAGACTAGAAATACAAGCTAGGGTTTATATTAATAGCTCGGGAAAAATTGACCCTGAAACAGAATTATTTACCTTGGCTGAAACAACTTCCCACTTTCATTTCCTTTAGATACCTAGATTAGAAGCTTTATAGCTGAAAAAGTGATACTGCACATGAAGTTATTTGTAGAAACGCTGTGTTTGACATAATGATGCCTGCAAATAGGCCAGAATTAGCGGCTATTATGGTAGTTTGTAGTGGAGTGAGGGCTCACACCTGTGGTCCCAGGAGTTCCTGTAATTCCCAAGCCATGCACTAGCTGAAAGCACTCTGAGTATTGATTTGCACTTGTAAGGTATGTATGTTAGGTTATTTCACCCTGGCATGGAGAAACATTTCCAAATCCCAGATGTGAGGAGTACTGAATTCAGCATTTGGTGTAAAAAGGTTTAAACGGTATACTGTGTTAGGTGCCTGAGCCCTCAAATTCACCAAATCCACAGCTCATGGATTTAACCCCATTTAATATTCGCACCAATACCTATGGCGAGTGCCACCATTGCTGAGACTGATTAGCTGCTGTTGGCATGGCTAGGAGCTTGTCTGTAAGCATTCGTATTTGCTGTGTTAGTAATTTTATATATACCGGAAGATCTTGTCACTGACGGGAGTGGGTCAGCGCCCACGCAGCCCAGCAGTGGCCCCAGGTGGGTGACACAGACCTGTGCAGGGCTGGGGGTGTTTGCCACATCCTAGGGAGCACAACCCAGTGTCCTCTGCTGTCCCCCACCAGTCTTACTTCTCCAGGAGGACAGATCATTAACTAAAAAGCACATGTGCCGAAGGAGGCTGTTAATATGCAATCAGTTTTCTTCTCAATAGCATTTTCTTCTTCAGTGTAAACGTTGCAACTTGAGCGATTTCCAAATAAGTCATTTTTGTCACTGACTTCAGTGTCAATACTCTTATGGTAAGGACTGGCAATAGCAAGTCTGATTTTTTTTCCTTTTAATTATATAAAATTTGCTTCTCTTTAAGCCTTAGTCTCAAGTTATAAAAAACCATAAAAGTTGAAATGCTAAATCCTTCAGAAAAAAACAAATGGGAAGATGGGCCATTTTTATTGTTTGCAACATATAAACAGTGGAAGAGATTGACTGTCACCATCTCCTGAAAATGAGCATCTACCTTCAGAGAAAGGCTGTAAGTTTGTCGCTGATACATTTTACTTTTTGAGTACCACAAAGGAATTTTCCCCACTACAACTGTGCATATATCTGCAAATAGCCTTTACCATATAGCATAATAATACCCGGTACAGCTTTCATGGAGTTTCATAATCATAAAAATACTCTGTTTACATGCACTCTCGTTATTTTGTAGCAGGAAAACTGAAGCAATATAAATTCATTTTTATAGTGGTTGCTGTCGCTTAATGTGTTTTTCTTCCAGAAGTAATGCATTGTAATATAAATTTCCCGTTAAATTAGTGTAGAACAAGGTTTAAGTGACACTATTTGTGCATCACAATTTATTTGTAACTGCAACATAACTTAATGCAAATATATTGCTCTAAAATGAATTGATCTGATGTCAGATTGATGGTTTGTACTTTTATTGTACATAGCATTTATAATAGTTCACCATCCCAAATGTATATAGAAGAAAAGATTATCAGTTATTCACCCTACAAATATACAGCTTCATTAAAAGGACTCTGGAGATGCATGTAAATCATGAAAGAAGAGGTTGTGATGTTTCTGCTATAAAACCTTGCTGAAATTTCCTTTGAATCTGTTTTATGTTGCTTTTATATACATGTCCGTTTTATGCTTATATACTTTTTAATAGGAAAAATGATAGTTTTTTGTTTAAGTTCAGAATCTCTTCTGAAACCCATACAATTAAACCCACCTAAAGAATTTCACTTCCTTAGATTTCACTTCTTCAGATACGTATAAATCTTGGCTTGTTGGAAGTTTAGCATAGAATAATGAGTGTGAAAGGAAGAGTGTTTACTGTTGTTGTCATTGAGAGATGGTGGGGTCATACTTCACAAGGTCAGCAGGTGGAGAGAAAATCAATGCGACCAGAATCTTTTTAAAGAGAGGGTGTGAAGGCTGAAAGGTCCGAGACCAGCTCCTCTCACAGCTACTTACACTTTATGAATTATCCAGGTACCTGGCCATTGATAGGGAATCTAAAGTAACATACATCCCCTTAATATACACTTGTAATAGTCTTGAGTGTTTTGATATAGTATAGACTATAAGTATGAGGGGAAGAGCGAGAGCTCACATAGGAAGAAGACTGGGAGTTGCGACAGCAGCAAAGAGACGCTGTTGTGGGCAATGGGGCTTCTGGAGGTGCAGCCACAAGCCTGAAAAAAGCCTTTTGGACTGTTTGTGAGGAGGCTTCCGAAAGCTGTTATTAGCATAGGGGGGTGATGTTTACCTGGCTGTTTCTCACTGGAGTCCTGGCCAAATGTTGTACAAAAGGGAGCACAGCTTTGGAAAGGTGAAGTTTAAGGTATTTCTTAATTCTTTAGAGTCATAGGGAAGAGGCAGCAATGGCTGCCTACATGGAAAGATTTAGTTTGAGTCTTCAAAATACTGTTACCAACAGTTACCTTGCTTTTGTTAATTTTTTTGTTTCTTCTTTTTTTTTTTTTTTTTAAATACTTTCAGCCTTTTTAAAAAATATTTGTTTGTAACTAATAACTGACCTGAGTACAAAACCATAAAAAAACAAATGCGGAAGTTAAAGCTTTATTTTAACTAACCTGACCAATAAATCTATGGGCCTGCTCACAGATACTCTGTTATTCAAGGAAATTCCTACTCCTGCTTTTCTCTTTCTACACTTCCCTTTGCCCCTTTGCTAAAGCTGTGCAAATAAAAGACATTTTTATTGTGGTTGAGCTGAAAAAATGAAAGGGAAGAAATAACTTAAGACCCACCTAAACATGTCCTTCAAACTAAAATTATGTTCCTTTTTCTAGGTATTGGAACTTTTATTTGTTTCTTGGTTTTAATTCCAGTTGAGCTCTCAAGTAGTTCAAGCTGTTCCCAAACTTCATTTCTGGTGAATGTGCAGGGGTAGGCGAGGTTTGTGGCAATTACTGTTCTCTTTTTCTAGACACTGTTGCTCTCTTTTATGTTCTGACCTTATTTTTACTGGGATTCCCAGCAAACTGCTCATCACTCTGCTAGCTTCTGTTCTTGTGCCCTTCTCACACCAGTGGTAAGAGGAGCATGAAACTAACTGGGATCATGTAGTTCCAGTCAGTTTAACATTGCTTCAGCTGCCACAAGCAATGAATTTTATATTGCAGGAGAAGAAAACACAGTCATGCGATGTGATGAGCCTGGAGGCTTCTCCCATTTGGGTGTTTAAGCAGAAAATGTAGGAGGCTTTAGTGAGACTGTAGAACTTAGACTCCTGCACCCAGTTTCAATTGTATGTGAAAACAGTTCTTTAAAAGCACCACACAAAAAGTATTTTGCAGGTTTTTGAGCAATTACGTCAGTTTTCTTTTTACCTTGCATGCTTTAAGATGCTTTAATGTCCAATTTCATATTCTGTGTGCGTACCCTGGTGCTATTCTTATGTTCCCTCCCAAGCACAGATATGCATGCACACACAGACACATACATGCACACATGGGCATGTATCTTCCAGGGAAAATGTTGTGTGCATCAGGGTATATTCATACCTCATTCGAGATATAGAGAAGAAAAACAATAGAGTATTCCCATGAAATTAAACACAAAACAAAAAACGCCTACAGCAAGTCTCTGAATACCACAGGGGCTGTCACAGCTTGTCAGGCTTCATCCACTGCCCAGTCTGTATCAGGACCCTGAACCAAAGCAGGAATGTACAATTTTAGTTAAACATCTCCTAAGTCTTTGCTTGACAGATGGATGAACAGTTTCTCTGAATTTCTCATCTATTTACTTGTGGGCTGTTTTGACTCCATTAATTTATTATTAATGTGCCAAATTATGTTGTTTGTGGCAATGGTCAGATCATCATTTATAGGTTCCGTGTAGACTGAAGTAAATCCTACTGTTGACACAAACCACTCACTCCTTGTTGCTGTTAGCACAGTGCTTGGTGCTTCCTTTGATCGAGTGGGTTTTAATTCATTTTTATGCTTTGTAAAACTTCTGTCTGCTTCGATAATTAATACCTGAGAAATGTCATGCATGAGGCTCACTGAAAGTTGCGTTGAAGAAAACAGGCTGATTAAGAAGGGGAGAGAAATATATGCCAATATATTAAATAGGAGTGACATTTTAGCTTGAAAGACTGCAGATTTGGGTAACTTTGGCTTTTTGAGAGGGGAGGTGTTTCTTTGGGTTCAGGGTTTCTTCAAGCACTCTCTTATCCTCATCCCCTTCTTTCAGCATGTATGTATTCAAAACTAGGTGAGCTGCTGTGGTTGAAAAGGAACTGTATGTGTAGGCAAAAATATCTTGTAAGCTGAAATGGGTGATAACAAAGCATTCCTGCCTGGCATTGATGGGATTACCAGGTATTGTGAATCACTCGGGCACAGAGGCCTGAGGTGACACTCGAGATGGGTTATTACACCAGGGATATTGGTTCAGTTTAAAATAAGAAAGTTGGGTCATCTTAGTGTGGTTCATTTCAAAGCTTTGCAAATGCCTCTTGCTGGAAAGATTTGAAGTGAGGACTTTTGATCCCTCCGCAGCACCAGCGCGTCAGTGGCTGGAGGACATGGACACTGAGCTGGTGTGTTTGCCCTGTGCCCAGGCCCCTCTTTAAACGAGGATTTCTTTTAAAACAACAAATCTTAAGAAGGGGTGACTGAAAACTATTTTGTAAGCATTTCTCTGATTTGGAAGAAGGGGTATTACGTAGGCTTTTCTTTGCCTTTGATTTCTCTTTTTAAAAGGATTTTAAAACCGTGTAGTCCTTGTCCTAAGATACGCTTATTATAGAGTTCAGTGATGTTCCCTGAAGTCATAATCTAGTTTGAACTGTTTCCCCTGGCTATACTACGAGACAATTTGACTTTGCATGAAGTTTTGAAAACCATATGTGGGGATAACGTTTCAACTTCATGCTGTCTCTGCACTGCGAATGACAAAATACACTTTGAAGTGCCTTTTTTTTTGCTCTCTACTGCTGCCTTTTGCGTGCAAATGAATATTAATAAAAACAGACCTGCGCTCACTTTTGGTTTTAATAGGATGCTCTATCATCTCTTTAATTTGTCTGTCTCTTGAATTTCCTATTTTTAAAAGTTTTATTTTGTTTGTAGTGCCAGGCCCTATACCTGCCAAGTCGGTGAAAGGAACTCCTTTTGAAGATAAGATCTTTCTCAACTGGAAGGAACCTATGGATCCAAATGGCATCATTACACAGTATGAGGTAATCATTAAACAGCAAACAAGCACAGGACAGGGCTAGGAAAGTACAGCAAGATGGTGCCTGATGGTGGGTGTTTATGCTCTGTAGGCAGCTATTCAATTATTTGCTGTTTTAATTTACAGAATACTGGATTTTGTGTAGTGATTGAATATTAAAAAAATCATAATTATGGTGCATATGTTGTTAGTTGGTTGGCTCTGTGAAATGGCTTTGGCATGTGAGTATAACAATATTACAGGCCTCATGGGAGGTGCCAGTTTTAGAAATCTTGTATCATCACTGTGCATCCTTCCAGAGCCATGACAGCCATGATCTGTGAGATCTTCGTTGTTGGAAGAGAAGGTTATAGGAAAAGTAAGATGATTATTAATGTTGGAGCAATGTTTATTACCTTTGTCTTATCTTTAGAAATCACCCTTCAAGAAAACCTCCATATATATTCCAAAGAGCAGGTAACATATGAGCCTTCTGGGCACCTCCCCAGTAGGTTGGCAGGCAACACCAGCTGATTAGAGGAAGAAATACCATCCTCTCCAGCATTCCTTTTTTAAAGGAACAGAGGATATAATTTTGTGTACTACTGAGTTACAGGAAGAAGACCAACCAACTAACCAAACAAAATCCCTTAAATCTGTTTGTTTTTCTATTTAATGCTAACAAATTTCTTTAGGTAGCCCTGGTGCGCAGCTCAGCCCCACTCAGCTGCTTGCTTACTCCCACACAGTGGGATGGGAGAGAATCAGAAGGGCTGAAGTGCAAGCTTTTGTGTTCTAATCACAAAATCACAAATCCAAAACACAGCACCATATAAGCTGCTATGAAAAAAAACCAGCTTCATCCCAGTCAAAATGAGTACATTAAGATATCATTGATGGCTTTAAATATATTAGCTTGGTTTGGACAGCATTTAAATATGATTATTGGACGAGGAGAGGGAAATGTATTACAGGAAGTGAAAAATAAAGGGCTTTTGTGGAGGTGGGGAGATGGTGGAGGTGTCCTAACTTAACTGTAATGGTGAAATTTTCCATACATGAACTAAAATCACAAAGAGAGATAAAGGCACCTGCATAGCCTACAATAATAGGCTTCAGTTCCTCATGGTACTCAATGTATCTGGGTAGCTAGATGAGCCTGTGTCTCTTGTTTCCTTTCCAGCCAAGCAAACCTAATCCCCTTGGGCCAAAACCAGTGACAATTGTTAAAAACAATAATTGTTTTCACAGGTCAGCTATAGCAGTATACGGTCATTTGATCCTGCAGTCCCAGTTGCGGGACCTCCGCAAACCGTGTCGAAGTTGTGGAACAGCACACACCACGTCTTCTCACACTTGCATCCTGGTACTACTTACCAGTTCTTTATACGTGCGAGCACCGTCAAAGGATTTGGACCAGCAACCACAATCAATGTAACAACCAACATCTCAGGTAAAAACAAACCCTCCCCCAAAAGTCCTATCATATTGTGAAACTATATTACTGAAAATGTTTTGGGGCATATTTGCCACAAACAGTAGCATAATTCCAAGGATAATCCTTGCATGAGGTGGAAATTGCACACTTGTAGTTGTCAACTGTTTGATTTTGTGTAATCTTGTACTTTAATCTAAGGATTTTAAAGTGCTGTATAAACCTTAACTAATTAAACCTTTCAGCACTCCATAGGTCACTAAGTACTATATTTGTTTTGCAGATTAGTAAAGTCAGATGCAGAAAATTAATTGACTTACTCAAGGTGACACCACTTAGAAGCACACAGCTATAACAGAGTTGGGGTGCTTGGGAGGAAGCGTGAATTTCTTTTGCCAAATTCATATATGTCTGCTTCTTCGTGCCTTTATTCACTTGCTGTGATGCACCAAGATTGACTCTATTAATCTGCAAACTCTAGAAGAAAGTAACATCAAATGGAATGCTGCACTATTTTTATTTTCTCAAATTTCAGTATTATTCTCAAAAAAATAAGATAGTAGCTTGTGTAGGTGAGAAGAGAAGTCAGTGCTATATCTAGAGAGACTTGATTTTATGACATAGCAACTTCAGGTCTTGGCGGAGATCAAAGAAGTCAGTCATTTAGAAATGTAAACAGCACAAAGCAGGCTATTCTCATTATCTACCATAATTAAACTTATTTTGTCCTGTAAAGGGAGGTTAATAATGTATTGGAATGCACATACCATTTCTGTAGGAAAGTACTCACGTAGTTTCCTCACCCAGTTCCCAAAAATGTGAGCACATTCAAGTCAGAGCTCCTTGAATTATGTAGAAGTGAAATGCTGTAGTCATCGTTAATTGCAACAATTTGTTGAATTCCATCCCAGCACATAAGTACTAGCACTCCTGATACTCCAGCCCCTTCAAAAAAACACAAGTGACCAAACCACCAAAAAACAAGCAACATATTCTGTTCTGTTTATGTAGCAATTAGGTGGTTTGGAAGTCTAATATTTTAGTTGGGTTCTTTTAAGGTCCTTGTGTTTCTTCACAATGAATTCTAGTTCATAAATTTTCAGGGATAATGGTGGTGTAGTACTTGAATACTTGTCTCCTCCTTTTAGGAGAAAGGAAAAAAAAAAAAGGGTGTAACTGTAATATCTTACTCTGATGTCTGTCCCCCAGATGCTTCAGTATTTTGAGAAATAAGCACCTCAACAAGTTTGAATTATTTAGGGCTGCAGTGTGTTCAGGCTTCTTCAGATGTGCACTCTTTTTGCACCCAGAAATGTTGTGAGTTTTGTCCAGAATCCAGACTACCACACTCTCTAGACATTTTATGGGACCGTTAGCTAGCAAAACATGGTTAACACTAGGAAAGCTTAAAGACAGGCTGTGACACCCTTTATATCTCAGTTTCAATCTGTTTTTTTTTCACCTTGCTTTATGCTGAACTGTTGTCCAGTTTCACTCTGTGTAACTGATACATTTTATGAAGCAATGCATATGTTTCTGGAAATGCTAGCTTTATTTTAATAAGAAGTGAAAATATTCCTTTTAACCAAGCTTACAAGTGGTTGCCATGATCCTAATGAACATAATGTAAATAGTAATTTATAAGTGAACATTAAATGAGCATTGTTTCTATAAAACCATATTTCATTAAATAAGAGCTGGTTTTGTGTTCATCTAGGATCTGGGACTAATGAAGCAAGGCTTTTAATCTTTTGGTGCTCCTCTATCGATACATAATCTTAAAATTATTATGACTTAAATGATTGACATACTTCTAGGAAACATCTTTTTAGTGAAAGCTCATCATACAGGCATCACTGACAATTTTATAAAGCTACAGCCATGTTTTTAAAAAACATGCAGGTAGTTTTTAAGCTTGTTAAAGATTAGTAATTAATTGAAATCTGTTACTTTCTGAATCACAGAAAATCCTGTTTCAGTCCTTGCACTCAAGCTGAAGTCAACAACAGTATTAGCAGCGAGGGCTGCAACAGGCTTGTGCGGAAGATTAAAGTTAGATGGCTGAAGTGATCCCCAACACCAGCCATCCAACCCACAGCAGATATTACTGCCACAATGGCCTGGCAGCCAGTCCATTAGTGAATCAGTTCCTGAACTGCTTCTGGTTTTGACTTTGTTTTTTCTTAATATCCTGGGCTGAAAACTACACTGATTCAGAAACTGACCCATGAACAGCTTAGCTGTTGACTGTTAGAAATAGAAGGAGAAATGGGCATGGGAACAGACTCCTCCGTCCAGTTCTAGTGCACAGATGCATGTCTGTCCAAGCCCAGTTTTCCTGCAGCCTGGTTGATATTGATGTGGTCACAGAATGGTTGGGGTTGGAAGGGACCTCTGGAGATCATCTAGTCCAACCCACCTGCTAAAACAGGTTCACCCAGAGCAGATCACACAGGAAGGTGTCCAGATGGGTTTTGAATGTCTCCGGAGGAGGAAACTCCACAACCTCTCTGGGCAGCCGGTTAATGATTCCTGATCTTTAAGAGGAAGTGTGAAAGGCTCCTAAATTGCTAGAGGAGGAAAAAGAGAGGTGCTAGAGGTGGGTCTTCAAGATGGTGAATATAGTTGTTTGTAAGAAAGTTGTTTGTAGAAAGAGCGAGGCCAAAATGGGATTTTGTAGTCTTAGTGTTTCTTGCCAGTCACCTTCTCCCTCTCTTACTGTCTTTCTTGAATAAACTTGTTTAACTAGATAGGTATAATGATTTGATGGGGAGCAGTTACAGATGAGGCTCTCAATTGTTGGTGAAGTGCCATTTATGCTCTAGTAGAAGCTTATGTCTGACTGGAAAATCATTAAAAGAGAGTCACATAGCTGATGAAGATCGTAGCTTTGTACTGTATTGCAAGCATCCACAATCTCATGAAAATTAAAATTTTTTTTTCACTGATTTGTTTCTCATTCTTTTCCTTCCCACTCAACATTAATCAGCTCCCACTTTACCAGACTATGAAGGAGTCGATGCATCTCTCAATGAAACTGCTACGACAATAACTGTACTCTTGAGACCGGCACAAGCCAAAGGTGCACCTATCAGGTAAAAAAAAAAAACACGAACACAAACCCCAGTTTATTATGTGCAATCTTGTGGCTCATAAAGCTGTTTATTTCCCAGTAATATTCATTTGATGATGCTGTTGTTTTTCTTAGCTAGACTGAGCTTGCCAATAGATCTGTAATTAATAAGATTTTTTTTTTAAACATAGTCATGACCTGAATCAACCAGCTGTCTGTCCTGCTTGATTTAGGGTCCCCAGGACCACCTCCTGTCTATTATAATTTCATCTTCCTTTCTCACAGTTTCTCAGAAATACAAGGTTGAAAGGTGTTTGTCAGAAAGTGGATTTGAAAGTAACACCTCCTTCCCAGTGCTTCATATCAGCTACTCTATAGCATGTATATATGATTGGAAAATTGGAAACTCAGAGGAAATGGGAGGATAATAGTGATGAATACAAACTATTTGACCTTTTTCGTCTCAGAGTGCTTCTTACTAGAAATCACATAGCAAGCTATTAAATTTTATTTGGCATGTCCCATAATCATATTAAAATGTCTCATTTATGTTAACTTTGAGGGGTCTTTCCCTTTGTGCTGTCTATTGAGAGAGAATTTAATTCTATTTTAAAAGATTAGTCGACATCTTGCTCTTCTAGTTGTTAGTGCAAAAATTTTGTGATATTATTTGATTCCATTTGTGTTTTACTGATGTGGCTGTATCAGCAACATTCAGGGACAGGGCTGACTAATTGGAGGTTAATTAGCTACTGAACATCAGAACCTTTTCATGCACTTACCCTTGTGACATTTTAGAGAAATATGGGCTAACACGTTTCATTCCGTGTTACATTAAGTCGGTCACTGTGGCTGAGCTGATGTTGAGTAACATGCTGGAGCCCTAAAACCAGGAAAATTAACTGTTTCTTAAGTCTGTTTCCATTAAGTATAATGTATGTTTTATTTGGATGTTGTGAGGATGAGCTACGCACCTATAAGCATTTTTATATGCTTATCATATGGTCACCCTTACGATATGATCAAGTTATTTATTTATATTCTGTCATGGAAGATAATTCAGATTCACCCCCTTTACAGGAGATATTGATGTGTTATATTCAGAAATAAAATTGTAGCCCCACACTGAAAGATTGCCCTGGAGCAAACCTAGGATTTTTTGGGATGTGAAGAATGATGACATGTATAGGACTACATTCAGTACAGTACTTGGATTCCTAAAGCAGGGTTTTCATTGAATTGATACAGTAGAAACCAGACCTGTGATCTGAAAATGCCCCCAAGTTATTCAGGTGCTTAAACTGACTATACACCTTTGTGGGGGCTTTTAAAGCCTTCCAGGTGTCCTGCTGCTGCCCATAGCCAAAGCTGTCTCTGTCTGACAAATGTGGTATCTCCCTCTCATCTAACCCATGTCAAATCCTTTCAGTTTTGCTTCTGGTCACCCGAGGGGGCTGATGCATGGGCTTGTCCAGAGGATCCCTGCCAGGATCCTGCGTAGGATCCCTGCCAGGCACCGCTGGGCTCTGCTGATGGTGCTGCTCGTCTTCTCTGCACCAGCTGGTCTGTGGCATGGTTGTGCAGACAGCAGCGGGCTCCCGCCTTTGGTCCCAGCACTCACCCTGCGGGGGGTCTATTTTGCATCCTGGGTTTCTCTCCTTGAGGGTTTCATTGTGTGAACTGGTAGCACGATGGGATATGGGCAGAGGGTTACTTGGACCTATCTTGGAGAGCTCTGGTTTCTCTGCACTGTACTGGCAGGCGATAACTCGCCGCAGAGTAAACCTGCACCACACCACCTCACATTTAGTATCTCAGTTCTCCTTGCAGCATCCTCAGTCCTGTGGTGTGAGCTTGTCACTGTGGCCTATGAAGGTGGCAAAAGGGATCTATTCACTGAATGTTCACAGATCGTTTGGTAGGGACAGTTCGATAGAGTATTATTAACTGTTGTTTCAGTATGTTCTCAAAAAAACCTGTATCTTTCTTCCTGTCCCCCATCTTCCCTCTCCACTTTAAATAATTTCTAAAACCTAAGAGGGTACACTACATTTCTAACATCAGGAGGCCAAAGAAATATGACTTCCACCGTTACTGGAGACCTAGGCTTTATTTTTGAAACAAAACAGATATTTTATTTCTTACTTTGAAAGAGGAGCATTCTTCAGGGGAATGCAGAAGACATGGTCCCATTCCCTTTCCCGAAGTTATGCATATTGCAGTCAGGTGTGTTTCAGCAGCTTCTTAGTAGGGGAGATAAATGTCACACACTGAAATTCTGAATTGATTCAATGCATTTCACTGAACTTCATAATGTGTTTTACTGAAGCTTCACACCATCCACACTGCAGTTGTGTTTCCACTACAAGCTGGCTTACTGCCATAATGAGTGTTACTAGATAGGTGGGAAAAAATGCATCACCGTGCCTGCAGCTGTGATTGAGTAGAAAGGACTCAAATGCTGTTCTTTAGCCTGATACTGAAGAATACAGCTGACATTTTGAAAAGGTTTGTTTGTACCCAGTCTTTTAATCCCTGGAGCTATAGATGGTCAAAAGATCATTTTGTTTAATAGCAGGAGGTCCATGTTTTAAAAAAAAAATAAAATAGAAAACTGGAAAAAAAAAGCGTAGTCTGATATTCTTTTGCTTTTACAAACAAAATTATACTATCATCAGATTTTATTGTATTTCAGCCTCTCCATCAGCACAGCCCCCCAGGAAAGAGATGTTCCTTAACTCAAGTGTGCAGCTGTCAATCATTTCTTTAAGACACTACATGCCATAGTCATCACAGTTTAAACATGACTCTAATCATATCTTCCCTGTCAAGTGTTATCGTGTAATTCTAGCATTCTTTATGGCCTTCTGAAGTTTTAAACCCAATTACAAACTAGAAATGCAGAGGGAGACAGGGCTGGATGGCTCAGGCTCACTGTGCAGCACATACCGCTTCACCATCAATCTCATGGATGAGATCCCAGTCAGTTGCATCAGTGGTGCTTCAGTGATTCATGTGAAGACGTGATTTGTCACTGTAGTTTTTTCTGAAGGATCCTAACTGAGCACCAGCAAAACAATCATTTGTTTTGAAATCTGACTGCAGACGAGGATTACAAAGAGCATGTATCAGAATCAGCACAGATGTCTTTTTAACAATGAAATTTCTTTATTTGATTGGTAAAGTGTTTTTCTTGTACCTCCATATGCAGAATCAGGTTGTTTTCATTTTGCAGCAGGGCTAATTAAGTGGACCATGGCGGGGAGGTGCCAAAACTTAGTTGTCAGTTGGATTTTCAAGAGCCGGTGCTGTACCTTGGGCTGTCAGTCAGTCTGGCACCTGGCAAAGAGGAGGATGCCGTGTCTCCATAAGGTGCACAGAATGAAATCTCTAGCTGGTGTTAAAGCCTCGTCAGAATTGGGCTGAAGTATGAACAACATGTTCACCACTGCCTTACCTCTTTAGGAGCCTGGATTTTTAGGGAGGAGTGAAAAGGAAGATCTGTTGACAGAGGCTTCCTTTGGCTGTTTGTAATCATCTTGGTCAATAGGGAGGAACTGTGCGGGTTTTCCGAAGTAAAAAAAAAAAAAGGTTTTGACATTAAAAAAACCAAAAACTTTTCATGCAAAATCTCAGCTGAGAAGCTCTTCGCTTGCTATATTTTCAACACTTTCTCTGCTTACCTGGCTGTCTCAGACAACTGTTTGGCCTTTATGATCTCAGTGACTTACATAGCAGGTTCCAAAATTCCTGTTACTGAGAATAGTTCAGAATTTATTTCAGTCATCAGAAAGAAGGAATATTGTCATCTGGGTTTTCCACTTCTCCCTCTATATTTCTCTCTTTTGTTTCTTCTTTGCTGTATGGGAAAAATGGAATAAAAATTGTTAATGTAGGAATTCCATCAGCTTCAGTCACAAGAAGGCTCTCTCAGTAATTGAATTCCTACCATTACACAAAAAACGGGTAGAAAACATAAGTGGAGCTAGGATTAGTAATATGTAAAAATGCAAGGAAAAGCAGAGTACATAGCCTTTAACCTTTCACTTATAGCCTGATATCAGACCACATTTGCAGTGAGTGAACACTCTACTTTTGAAGTTGCAAATTTAACTTTGGCTTCTTTTTTTTCCACATCTTACAGCAGGGTATCCTTTCCAAACACTGTTATGTGGATAGAGAGTAGCAGTGCTGCTTTGGAGCCACTATAGGGTCTAGTAAATGGGTTTAAACAGATGGTATCACAAAGGGCCCAGAGGTAAATGACTGTATTCCTCCGTGTCTTGTTAGCCTGTAATGTTCCATGAGAAATATGGCCAGATTCCCTTTCCAAAGAGGACAGGCACATCTTTTATTTAAAAAATACTTTGTGGAGGGGAAAAAAAAATATAATTAAAAAGAAAGCCCTGTTGGAGACTTTTAAGGCTTTCTGTCATTTGCTATTCGTTCTTTAACTAAAAGTAATTGTGTAAGTGCAGATGGCTACACTGTGTATATCTAGTTCTTATTTTCCACATTTTGTAGCTTTTCAGATGTAGGGGCCTCAAAAGCATTGTTTTTGGAAGCGTATTTTATTTGAGACCATACTTTTGCAAATTATTTGACATTTTTTCAGAACATTCACTTTTTATTGTGATCTCATGCTTGAAATTTTGCCATACCTTTTGTGTCAGATTCAAAAATTACTGCATATTTTTAAAGAATGCTATTAAAAGGGACTTAACCTAACATTTAACTTAATATCAAATACTCATGCCCTTCATCTTTAATTCTTTTGTTTGTTTCAGTCTTCAAAGAGACTTCCTCCTTAAAAAGGATACGCACCTTAAAAAAAAATAAATAATTATGCCTTATTTACCCCTTAGTCTTTAAAACGGGTTGGGGAAAAAGGATTTAATTTGGAAACGGTGGCAGATCTCAGCTTCTGAGCTGCGTGATGAACCAGAGTGTTCCAGAGGGTGGTTGCTTCCATCAGGTGCTGATGTTGCATGGTCCTTCTGCTGCCCCTGCTGGCTTTCTCCCGGTGTCACAGGTGACAAGTTTCCTGCCCTCCGGGTACTTGAGGGAGCGGAGCTTGTGTGGGTCCCAGCCCGCTGGCAGCTGATGAGAGCCAGGCTGGAGAAGGGAAGGAGCAGAGACGTGATGTCCATGTTCCCAGGACTTTCCAGTTGGTTGGCTGCCCAAGTTGGGAGTGATGGTGTTAACCCTGCCTGGGTCCAGGGCCATGCCAGGGAGGAGATGAACACCAGTAGCCATTTCTTCCCTTGAGATATTATTAAAAAAAAAATTACGTCCTGTCAGGTTTGTAAAACAGCAATGCTTTTAGGTTTTGGGGTGGTTTTTTTGTTTGTTTGTGGATTTTTTGGTGGTGTTTCTTTGTTTGTTTTTTTTTTTTCCTATTAATAGTACATTATTTTTGAACCATAAATAAATATTCTGGGGGCACAGAGCTCTTCTGGAAGTGATTTGCTGGTGCAGGCTGCATTAACTGGACAGTGTTAGCACAGAATTTACCACAAAGGTGATTTATAACCACATTTGGTTCACAGTTTATGAGAAACAGAGATCCCTAGAAATAACTCACCCTTTTTTTGTTTATGTTCTTTTTGCACACAGTTTCAAAAATGAGGTGACTTTTTATATTCCTCTTGGTCATTTTGAAAGGGAAGACTCTTTCCTCCTTAATTTTTTAGGTGCTAGGAAAAGGGGATGCTAATTTCTTCTTTCAGCTCAGGAAAGACATTAAACTAATTTCTTATTTTTTCTTTTCTCCTTTCTTCAGTTCTCCAGTATCATACTTTATCTCTGCCACTACACTTATTGGGTTTTCTGGGCAGGAGTAGCCGAGTAAATTGACAAAATAATTTAATGCTACCCCATAAGTTCTGAAATGAGAAGGATTGTCTTTGCCTTTCAGAGTCCCGCAGCAATGTAGTGACGCTTCCAGAACTCTGTTCAATTTTACTTTTTCTGAAAGAAAGCTTTAAAGCAAAACTAAGACAGGCAATTCTGCCGATTTAATTGAATAGCTTCAGGTCTTGTCTACATGCTTAGGCGTATTTTCTTACTAATCCTTCATAAGATCCTCAAATGTATCTGCATATAAATGGGAAATTGTGTGTATTATGTATATGTGTGTGTGTATATGCATATGCCTACATATAGTTCCTAAAATCCAACAAATTATTTTTTTTTCTTTGTTTTTCTTATAAACTGAAGAATTGCTTCCTTCTCTCAGTATGTAAGTTCTGTACTTCTGCACAGCAGAGGAAGCTGCTAATGAGTTGGTAACATCCTGCGGTTAGGTAGTTTCCCTAAAGGAGAAAGTATTATAATTACCTGTTCTATTTTGAGCAGGTGATTTTGAAAAGTGACCAAGCCATGGACGGTTTCAGGAGAGGTAGCGGAAGGTTGGGATGGCATTTTAATAGGCCAAATGCCATCTGCTTTGGCAATTTGTAACATTTTATCATTGACAACTATAGAGGAATGAGGCAGTGTATTTTGGTGGAAGGGACAGATTTCTGTCCATCTGTGCTTGTATTACAGCATGTCAGTTGTACTTTAGATCTGCATAGCTCTGAGCCAAGATCGGAGCCACAGCAAGGTCAAGAGGTTGGAGAAGCCTGTCAGCACATTCCGTCTCTAATGATATGACAACTGCAAATTGGTGCTTCAAGCACAGCCTGGAGGCAGTCATTATGTTGGGCCTTGAAGCTCAGCTTTCTCTAATATAATTTCAAGGGAAAACGCTAACTTCATATGCTTCTGATTAGCCAAGAGTTTAATCTATTGTAGTTTAAAGTCAGATTCATTCCTGTGTTTCTTCGAAAGAAAATAAATAAATCATTGTTATGAGGTCATGTATAGATTTGTGTTGGTTTTTTTCCCTGACAAAACCCAGGTGCTTCTTCTTTCCAGTGGCTGAATTAGATAGCTTTGCTATTTTTCAAGCCTTTATTTCTTCTCTGCATCCATGCATCTACTGTCTTTCCCATTTTTATTTTCTTTGTTTTCTTTTTAAGTTTACAGAAAGCAACTGGTTTCATATTTTTATGATACTAGCCATTTGACCCTAGCAGGTGACCTTAAAGAAATGCTGGTCTTTCTCTGTTTCACTAGTGCTTATCAGATCGTTGTTGAGGAGCTGCACCCTCATCGAACAAAGCGAGAAACGGGTGCCATGGAGTGCTACCAAATCCCCGTCACCTATCAGACCGCTCTTAGCGGAGGGTCACCATATTACTTCGCTGCTGAGCTGCCCCCGGGAAACCTGCCGGAGCCAGCCCCCTTTACCGTGGGTGACAACAGGACTTACCAGGGTTTCTGGAACCCGCCACTGGCTCCTCGGAAAGGCTACAACATCTATTTCCAGGCCATGAGCAGCGTTGAGAAGGTAAGTGCCAAACGCCCCTTTTTCCTGGAAGGGGTCAAAGACATGCCCATGGTGACAGTTAGGACTGTCGGAGTTGGACATAGTAGGTGTTGGCAGTGGTGCTGCTGTAATCCCTTCCGTGCTGTGAGAGCATGGCAATGTGCCATACACATTTCACACCACGCTTGTAACTGCTACTAGGCGAGAGTTTAATACATCTTGTAGTAATCATCTCAGCGAAGTCATTTCAGTGCTGTGACTCTGCCTTCTCAGTAAATAACATCCACAGCCTTTTCCCCAATTCTCAGTACTCGCACACCTCAGAAGATTAAGTTACTGCAGGATAAACAGAATGCGGGCTGCTCAGGGGACCGGTAAAATGTCACAAACTTTTTGAGGCTCTCGCACTAAACGTCAAATGAAAAGTAAAAAAATGTTTGAGCAAAAGTAACCTATGATTCTATGATAACCGCAGGCCCACCGTGTGTTTTCTAGAACCCCTTCTGACAAGGTGCACTTGAGGCTTCCTCCACTGCTGTGCAGTAGTAAGAGTATGGCTTTCACTAGTCTTCATTTTCTCCTTGGTATTTCATTTTTAACTCTGTCTCTGAGGGGTTCTGCTGGCTCTGGATATGTATGGAAGGGGAGGGAGGTTCCAGGTGGGAAGAGCAAGCATGGCTCTGCAAAGCCCCAATACTGTCGCTCTTGAATGGTTTTTCCTCCCATAAATGAAAAATGGGGGAGGGGAAGATGATCAGTGAGGAGGGAAAACATGGTAGGCACAGAAGGTTCAGATATTTAAAAATTTAATTTTTTTATTTAGAGTTTAGAAAACTGAAGGAAATTGCTATATTATATCCATAATTGCCTCCATAGGAAGTGTCCAGGCAGGTCAGAAAGGATCTACCCCATAGCCAGATCAGTAGCTGCTGTGACCCACCAGAGCCATCAGAAAGGAGCAGAAGCCATGTTTAACCTCCCATTTGTCTCTGTGGTGACTAAACAAATCCTAGCTAACAGGAGGCCTTACGCTGGAGCCTTTTGAAGCAAATCTCACCTTATACCTATGGTTATGAAAATTGCATATGCATCGAGTCAGAGTGGGGACAAAACAGGAGCTAGTGAAACTGTACTGGAGCTGCTTGAGAACTGGATGCTTTTTCTGATGGGAGGGACTGTTTCTTCTCTCTAGTTCTTATTTATAGAGCTGTATGAAGCAAACAAAGCAAAATAAAGGTAACTGCCAGTCACTCATTCATATTTCCCTCGTCTGCTACATATATTCCCTTTGCTTTTGTTGGCTTCCAGCTGATTAAATTGTAAGAAAATTTGTTTCATTCCCAAAAAGAAATAAATGGGAGGGAAAAATAAAACAAAAATATTAAACACAAAAATAGATCTTTATTTTGGCTTGTACATTTTGACAGATAAGTAAAACATGAGGGAAGAACACATTTTTTACTTGATTACAGTTTGTGAGAGAGTTTTAAATGGTTCCTAGGAGGATTGGGGGGAGGTCTTGCGGAGATTGCACTGCATTCTGCCAGGACAGAGACCTAGTGGTTGTAAGATAACCTCTGAGCTGCGCAATATTTAAACAGGTGCTTTACTGTAAACCAGTGGGATCACCAAAATAGTCAAGGGGAAGTACAGTACTCTCTGAACTACACTGTAGGGTTGGGACGAGGGTTATCCTGTGATCCTCACAGACATTCTGAACAGAAGTGGACAAGTAAATCCAGTGACTGGGGAGAATGCTAATTAGGTACGATTATGTTGATAAACTTTGTGGGGCTTTCATTTACATTGGAAAGTTGTCTTTACTATAAGCCTCAAGCCATGGCTTTGCTCATTCTTTACAAGCTGTGTTTACAAAGCAGCATCAACATATTTTACCTGTTGCTCAGGAATCTTCAAGAGGAGAGAGATCCCAGGGGCTGTATTCGGAGATGGAGTGCTGGGGGGGTGCAGGATCAGAGGGAGTATATTTTGTGGAATGAAACTGTCATTATTATATTTTCTAATTACATGCTAATATTGTTTAGAGTGATCTAATAGAGCAGCAGCTGCATCCTCTCACGCAACCTTATGCTATTTCAGTATGTTTGCCTATAAAGTGACTGCACATTGTACAAAGAGGTCAGAAAACCCATTTATGACTGACCCTCGTCTGTTCAAGTTGTCCAAACTGTGCATAACCAAGTCATTTCTCTGTTCATTTGTTTCAATTGCTGATGAAACTTCTGAGGCAAAGGGCAGGTTGGGAAGTGAAATAAAGAAAGATGGTCTTTGCATGTGCAACTTCTTTTGAAGCACATCACTGTCAAATCACTGTCTTTCCTGGGCAGATTATATAGGTTGTAGATTAACTGTGTCATATGTGAAGAAATACGTGGGCTGCCTCTGTGCTCATTCCACACTCAGAAGCATGAGGGAGCTCACTGCTGACATGCTTCAGGTTACTCCACTCAAGACCATCAGGATGTGGACAGAAAAGTTAGTTTGAACACAGTGCTGAACAAAAAAGTACCTTCTTTGCTGTGTGGTGCTGTTGCAGGTGAACGCTGGCTCAGGATTTGAATAATCTGACATGTGGCTACATCTGTGCTGTCCTGTACCTTTTCTCCCACTCGTTATCATGGAAAGTACAGGCCAATATCTGGGTTTCATCCAGCTTTTTGTAAAGGCAAATTCACTCAGCCTTGTGCCCTGCTAAGCCCAGAGCCCTGAGCCACCTTGTTGGGTTACCCCAGCTGATCAGCAGATCTAGGATGAATTTGTGGAGTTGGGAAGGCGAGAAAAAGCAACCTGATCTGACTTATCTTTACCTTTCCATCCTCAACAGGAAACCAAAACGCAGTGTGTTCGAATAGCTACAAAAGGTAAGAACTTCGTCCCTCCACACAAAGTACCTTTTTTAATGGAATGTGGCATTTCTGTTAAATGTTTGAACCAAAGCCAGTACTGTCCCTCTCTTTCGAGCCACTTGATTGTCATATAATGTAATGGGCTGTTGCTTCTTATTCTTTGATATTGTGATGAGAGAATACTGTTCTAGCAATACTCAGAATTTAGACAAAATAAGCACTCCTTTTTTTTCCCCTGCCTCTGGTTTTCAAGATCTGCTTTTAGGCTGCTGGAGCATTGCAGGCGGCAGATAGATGGACTGGAGACTAGAAAGCGCATTTGGTTAAACTGTCTGTTATGCTAACAATTATTTCCAAGCAGGGGTGAAAATAATTTAGATGAAGGACATGATAGTTAATTTTCCTGAGTAAGAGCTCAGAGTGTTAGCAAGCCATAGGGGAGGGTTGATTTGAGAAAGGCTCATGTCTTTGTGCAAGTGCAGCCCAGGGCTAAGGCTGGCTACATAGCTGTGAGAATAAATCATTTTGACCCCACATACTGTAAGTTAATCACATACTGCTCACTCAAAAATGCTGTTTCATCTTCAAATGAGGACTTAGTTGTTCTGCTCATTGTTATCTTTTGCTTTGACTGTATTTACTGTATTTATAGCCATTCATTTTGGATGCTTGATTGTGTCAACATGGGAGTTGTTTGATAGACTCCCGCAGCATAAACAAGAAAGGAGCTTAAAAATGCTGAAAGAGTACTCCGCAGAGCCCCAGCACTACTTATGTTGTCTCTTTCTAATTGCATAGTGATATTCAGCATAAAAACAACTTTACATGTGAAGAAGTGGGCATTTAAAGTGCTGTGGTGGCACATCAGCACCATTTTTTCAGTCGCATTTCAGTTTGAAACTTGTTCCAATTAAAAGCTGATGCCTCTAATGAGGTGGTAGCAACAAAGCGTTTTCTTGATAAACCAGAAAATAAAGTGTATTCCTGAAGATGTGTTAATATTTTCGTCAAGTGAGGTAAGCTAATAAAAACAGGAAATTAAAACCGTGAGCTAAGTCTTCTGTGAAATGTACATCAGCACTATCTTTCTTATGTTTACCTGGTAAGATTAAATGTTTGAATTAAAATATATTTGCATAAACAAATATTTATGTATCACAAGCATGTATTGCTAGGATTTGATTCAAGGGAGAGTCTTGAAAGACTCTGAAATTTTCAGGTTAGTAATAATAAAATGGAGGAGGAGTTCACTGGGCTTATGAGGAAATTATTTTTTACTTAACCATGTTCAGTCCACTAATGTCAAATCAGTGTTCACAGGAGCAACAGTCCTGGTGGTGGTTTGAATGCCTTGCTCTGCCCTAACCATCCCCTGCCCCACAAAGACTGTGGTCTGAAGGAAAGGGAACATGAGTAGCACAGTTCTTGCCATCCTGCTGTAACTCTTGCCTTTGCCACTCTGGCTAAAAGACAAATTTTTGTGAGGTAGCTGCATTGCCTGACATGTCAGTACTGTACTCCTTGGATGTGGAACTAAAAACCAAAATGTTTTCTCTGACTTTATTTTAATTGATGTGAAATTTGGGGGGAGACAACATGAGGAGCAAATGTTTTCTTTTGCTCTGAAGGAATGCACTTAACAGGGAATTATCGCTTCAAGGTCACATACATTCATACCTCTCAAACGAGTTATACTGGTGTTCTAAATTGTCTTTTAAAAGCCAGTACTGAATTTTTTTTCCCCCATGTTTTCTTTGTAAAAACAATACCAGAATTTGTTGTACTTGAATAAAAGTATACTTAATACATTTGCTTATGTATATGTTCATCTGGTTATGACGATTTTTTTTGTAGTGTGTAAGTTTGCTTTGAATCATTGACCCTCGGATACGTCTGGTTAGGTTTGTAATATATTCATAGGGAAAAGATAAGTGTCTTACCTTACCTAACCACACTCCAGTAAAGCTAATGTACGGTTTTAAAATCCAGCAAGTTGTCTAAACTATGGATTCAGTTATACAAGTAGCATGTAGTTCTCTGTCGTTTCCCGTGACTTTTGAAGTAGCCTACAGCTGCCCAAAATAAATTTTGCCTTCAACATGTTGAAAAGGCATTAAAAATTATAAAGACCTGGGGTGGAAGGCAGGAGGAGAGGAATGATATTAAAGATGCATGTAAAGGACAAGACAAAAATTCCCTGGTAGTGAAGTTCAGTATTACCTGCAAAGGTACTTTCTCGTTTTTACCTTGTTAAAGGGTCTGGCATTATCCACTGTATATATTCACACAAATAAGATGTAAAAATGGGGAAAAAAATGGGAGTAACATAATGGTTTGGTGCTGGAGAAGAAATTATAATCTTGATAATTCAGCTTTCTTAAATGTTTTATTTCCCTGGCTTTCCACCCCCACTCACCCCTCCCCCCCCCCCCCCGCCACCTTGGGCAGTTCGCTGTTAACATAGTTTACATGTATTTTAATGCATAAGGGGTTTTGCATGTATTATTCCCATGGGTTGCCTTCTGCCTTGGAGAACTGATGGAATAGCTTGCTTATTGTTGTCAAACTAATGAAAGTCAGCAAATTTAAATCGAAGCGCTCATACTTTCTCAGTCCGTATATTCCAGGTGTGATATTCTTGTGTGCTTCTGATAACAAAATGCACAGAAGTGTGAACTCATCTAAAAGATTGTGCCAAATCATGACTGAAGTATGTTGCTGCTTTTGATGTGTCTTGAAAAAATGTTTTATGAGTATGCTGAGAGGCTTACTAGTGTCTGGTGGATTAAAAATACACTGAGTTAATTTTTCATGCGAGAAAATATTGGAACAGCACCAGATTAAAGAATAGTCTGCTGAGCAGTTCCTGTGCACTTGCAGCTGAAGGATGAATATTAGAGTGATTCTTTGGTGGCCCTGATTTAGGGTAATAATAGGATTCTCCCTTTATCTGGACACCTTTTTCCACAAAGCTTGTAAGAATTTAATGACTTCATAAATTTTGCCCTTCTGGAGATGGGACTGGGATGGCCAAGACAGTCCCAAGTTATTAGGTGTGTCAAAAGGGTATGAAAGTTGCAGATGCGTACACAGTCTGTTCACATAAGCTTTGATTCTTGAGGAAACCAGGTTAAAAATAACTCCTTGTGATGCAAGCGGTGGGTGGGACATACCGAAAGCACCATTTCCATTACAATTATAGTCCAGAAAGTGTTTGAGCTATTAATCAGTTTAGTTCCATGGGTACTTATAGCCAATATTGCCTTCCTCTGTCAACCTGAATTCCCTCTTAGTAACCAGTAACCAACATAATATTTAAAAAGCAAACCAAAACCAGTTAACTGTTCTCTACCTCATTATTATTTGAATCTAAGTAGTAGTATTACCCAGTCACTAATAATCTGGTTTCCCATACATAGTACCTGAAGAAGAAAAAAAATATTATTTTCTGAAGTGCAGAAAAAGGTGCAGAGCTAGGAAAATGTGTGTTATTTGAACAACAACAAAAAAAAAGTGTTACACATGATTTCCTAAAGAAAGTGCTCAAACTCTCTAAAACTAACATGATAAAGCAGAGTTCAAGCAGTTCATAATACACTCATATCACAATAGATACGTGATAACTGAACCTGCCTAACCAAAGTATTGCTAGAGGAGTGAATGAAAGAGGTGTGAATTCCCACAGCGTGCACTTCAGAGGAACACATGATGCTGGTGACTGATCAGTCACATCTTGGAGTTGAGTTTGACTGTGTAAAACTTGGGATGGATTGCCACTTGCACACAACGTTAGCATTTCATTTTGCAGTCTAAAATGTTATCGACTGGTAAGGGAACGAAATCAGATTAACATGGTCAGAGTGATGCTTCAAATTATTTATCCTGTAAATAGACATTTAAAAGGACAGAAGAGACCGCAGAGATATTACTAAGCAGAGAGTATATGAAGCTGACATTTCTGACAGTTTTTAGGCTGCCAAGTTTGAGGCTAATACTGATTTATGTGTATTCTTTTATTTTGTTTAGTGGACTAGAGAAAAACATCGAAAATTTAATTAGAAGAAATCTACTATGGCACGAAATAAAGAAGCGGTGGGCCTGGCAGCTCTATCCCAAAGTAGTTAGAAGGAATAAATGAAGTACAAAGTTCCTAACTCAACATTTTAAAACATGAACTTCATCACCTCCAAAATTATTTTCCCTTGTGGTTTTCATTTGTGTTATTAGTTCAGGCAGTGTAGAACTTCTCTATCTCTATGCACGTTTGGTTCATACAGATGGACGAAAATGCCATTTGAGATGATGCACATCTGCATGTAATTGTGAAATAGCAGAAAATGACTTTTTAATCTGATTTGACAAATAAAGAGGTCTGGGTGGTAACATTTCAACTGCAAGTGTGCATTTAGTCCACCATCATTATTGCTCTGAATTCATTCCCACAGCAGTTGGGGATTGATCCAGAGGCCTTTGATGTCAATAGGAGTCCTTCCACTGACATTAATGTGCTTTGGATTAGGTCTTTAGAAGTCATAAATCTGTCTAGACCGTAATTATTTCCTTGAAATTGCTCCTGATGATGTTTCTGCTCTTAGGGAAATTTGTGAAAGTCGAACTGCCTCCTGTAGCAGGATGCTCAGATATGTTTGTTACTGATTAATGCACAAATGAGGGAAGATGTCAGATGCTAAATGTATATAAAACTAAGCTTATCTCACTGTAGTTTTTATGCCTGGATCAATGCTTCTGCAATGACTTATTAGCTATATCGTCATCATAGGCACTGAAGACCTAAGTGGCAATATACATTTAGAGAAGAATGCAGATGTTGCCTAAGTCACATCTTTCTTTTCATTCATTCTTAGGAAAAAGCTATAAATATGTTTAAACTTCAGTGGTCTTTTGCATCATGTCTTTTATCTCACAAAGAGCAGATTTTTAACTGACTTACTGAGTTTTCCAAAGATGGAAACAGAATATTTGCATGGCATATTTTCCTCTTTTGTATGTGAAATTGCAGTAGCTCCCCAAGCAACCACATCTGCCAATTCTGATAAGTGATACCTTTGATTGTAAATAAAACAATTGAATGATCCTTTGATGGATATAAAAAACCAAAACGAAACAGTTAAATGAGAAACTCCTTCAGATTCCCAGACAAAAAACCTATAATGTGAGTATTTTCATATATGGAATCATAGAATTCAATTACCAAAATTTGATTTAAGTAAAAAGGAATTTAATGTAACAAGAGCGTTTATTAAGTGAAGCTACCTAATTGATATG
The DNA here is from genome assembly GCF_964273445.1 of Streptopelia decaocto. Lineage (NCBI taxonomy): Eukaryota > Metazoa > Chordata > Aves > Columbiformes > Columbidae > Streptopelia > Streptopelia decaocto. The sequence continues at coordinate 64,848,820 of NC_138656.1, forward strand.
CATGAGACAACAATTTTCAGAGAATGGGTTTCCCATTCTTTATTATAAGGCACTGAAGAGAAGCACTCTTTTCTGCTTGTTGCTTGACATCTCTAAGAAATAAAGGTTTCTTCTTACAGTAACAGCAAAAAAGTATGAATTACCTAATGGTTTTTATGCTTATGACATTGCCTGAGCTGAACCATTTATTTTAACTGTATTTGAGAATAGTTATGATCAGAAGTATTTTCTAGTTCCCAGCCTCTTTTCCAAATGTTCAGTAATATGGGTTTATTAAAATGTTTTGAAAGAGTAGTTGACTGCTTTTGGATGAGTAAATCTAGTAATTACAATTATTAAATCTAATTGCTTTATTAGATAACTTTATTTTTAAATGCACTGCTTAGTGAATAAGTGTATTCATGCAAACATCCTTTTATTTAATTTAGTTTGGTTTTGAAAGCTAGCTTTTTTTAAATGGGTAAGTTTTTTAGAGGAAACACTAGTGATACATTTCATCATTTTTTTAAAAGTCAGCCATTAGAATGAAGAAATTTTGAGTCCAAAGATATAATAAATTTTAACTTTCTTTGATTTTGAAATGTTTGGGATTACTTTTGGCCTAGATATTTATTAAATTACTTTTTGCAGAAGCTATAAGCAGATTGAAATCTTAGGAAACTTAAAGGTTTCCTAAAGAATAAGAATTTTTAAAGTAAGAATTCAGGTAGAGGATTCTAGTACATATTTAAATATTAGGGAATGAATGTTTATACATCACCTGCTCTAAGTAAAGGATCAGCATCTTAGCATATATGCTCTTTTAGTAGATGCCTGGTTGCTTAGGTCTCTTCAGCTATTATGAGTATTTTTTCATGAATCAGATTGTGGGCATTGAATGTTTTGCATCTATTGTTAAAGCATATGGAGACGTAAACTAGAAATCTACTGTTTTTGTAAAACCCATGACATTTAAAACTGCAGTAGAAAATCCTTGATTCCTCTTATAATATGCAATTAAAATGACCATGTTAAAAGCCTAGTTGCTAATACTGCAGTGTTTTGGGGGTTTTTTTGTTTGTTTGTTTTAGCTCCCCTTTGTTTCTGTTCTTTAATAATTTCTTACTTGCCTTATCTTATGTCTTTACCTTCTTTGTGTCATTGTAAAATCACAGGTGTTTAGAGAAGGTAAACTCTTCATCACCTGATAGGTCTGGGCTCATAAGCCCCTGTTCACACAAACATACTCTGTCCACTCTGATTTCATACTGTAATTAACTGTACCACTGGATAAAATGCCTGGGGTTGAAGGGCACATGAGGTGGAACAGCCAGAGATTGCTGCCTCTGACAGTCCGTCACAGGCATCTCACATGCACGTTTGGCCCAGGAACAACACGAGCTGGGCTTGGCTGTGCAGCAGCTGAGATTTGGAACAGTCCCATTAAGGGACAGTGCTGTTTCACCTTTTCAAAGAAAGGAGGAGAAAGGGGTTTCTAGGAATTAATAATTGTGTTTACATCCAATCAGTAGTCTTCAGCCAGAGTGACACTTTCTCCACATTAGCGGGCATGTCAACACTGACGGTCCAGAGTAGGTTTTGCCGTTCGTATCATTGATGTGTAAGCTGAATTCTGTACCCAATAAAGCAACCAGTTGCTGATGCTAGAAATATCCCTATATACATGTATTGTACTGCTGTTGTTAGTGCCAGTGCAGAAACTGTGGTTCAAACTAATGAGGTAAAAAATCATTTGTGCTTGAATCTGGTTCTGTGAAATGGTGCATTAGACTGTGATATTTTAATGTACACACACTTATTGGATTTTGAAGTTTGTAGGAAAGTCCCAGATTGTTTTTTGAAGTGGTAATGAAAACTTGAATGACACTCCAGTAGTGATGGTATGCGCTGAACCCTGTCTGGTCTTCACTGTCCTGTAGTTCTGATGTGCTGTCATTAAAGAAGACACCATGGATGCATTCAATGTTGAAATGGTAGCAGCGTCCTTCCTACGCTACAACTTAACACTGGTGAAGTAAAAATCATTTATGTGGCAGATTGATAATATGATCATTAACAATGAAGAGCTGATGTCAGTAGATCACACATAAGCCGACATAGATAGAAAGATCAAATTCTTAGAGAGTATGTGTGGCTGGTGGTCACAGAGCTGGCAGAAAAAGTGCCTGTCAGCAGCTCAGTGCTATCCCTGTTACAAGTGACTGATCTCACCCAGATTCGCCAAAATAAACTAACTTAACATAATCAAAATAATGTAAATGTTTCCTAGGTTGGAACAGTTGCACAAGCAGTTCTGAAAGCAGGGTAGAAATGACAGTACGTGCTGGAGTAGTGGTGAAGGGCAAGGGGAAGGTAGTCTTCGCCAGCTTCAAGTGCCGCCATGTTTAAAACTGCTAGAAGAAATTGAACCTCAAGGTCAAAGCTGCTTTGATCGAACTACTAATATGAGGAAAAAAAAGTTACATCAGTATGCGATAGCTTAGCACAGAAGTGATAATCTTTGCAATTATCCATCCTTGTGTTAACAGCTACATAACACAGAGATATTTTGAATAGAAGACAAAATATTTTTGAGCAATAAAGCTGCTCACTGTGCACCTGGACAGAAAGGAGAAGCAGGACTTTATGTCAGAAAAGAATGATGCCCAAGGAATACAGAAGAACTTCAGCACCACCTAAATCAGAAATGTGCTTATTGATTTTTATGGAAACGGTTTATGGCCCTAAAATCAGCATCACTGTATCTAATCAGACAATTTAACTAAATCAAAAGAAGTTCCACCTCATTGTCATGAACATTTCAAGGGTTTGTTAAACTATTTGCCTGTCATCTCTGACAGAGTGCTAAGTGAAGTTCTACAGCTAGTCATCCAGAAACAAGGAGCAGCGTTGCCAAGCATAGTAGCACTTCCTAAACACTGTCAAATGTGTTGCAGAGCAAGTCAGTATGGTTGATTGACACTGCTGCCAAATTAGTCAAATACAGATTGATGCTTTGTCAGCTGTGTAAGGAGACAATGGCTCTGAAGTTCAGGAGCGTAAACTGCTTTCTGCTCTGACAGGAAGTTGTGTGCTAACCACACTATTTCTCAAAAGATCCTGACCAGAAGGGTATGCAGGTGAACCTTGCAGGGTTGAGGATCTTTCTAGAAATAATATGGTTATTGCACATCTGTCTGTCAGAACAGGAGGCAGTTACAGGCACTGTTTAAGTGGTTTTTGTAGCCAGGTAAATTCAAGGCATAGGAGACAGAATTATGACCCTATGTGTGGTTTTCAATGCTGTCGACTTTGGAAGTGGAGGCTTTTGTGCAAATTCAGCAGTCTGGAAAGGACTGTGAATATTCTCTGTGCTTCAAAGTGATGTGGTGATAAAGGTTCTTGATCAGGATGGACTTCCAGAACCCTTTACTGTCAAAAAGGTCATGAAATGGATTGCATCCTTTGCCACTTGTGATTAACATTTGCTTTGTTGAGTCAACAGGAAGGGTAACCACATTCAATACCATATAGATGCCAGAATATTTAATCTGAACATTAAATCAGAGGTCCCATATATGCTGACTTGTGTTACTTGCTCTTTGCTGATGACTGCATATTGGTTATTCACACATATGTAAGCAGACTACACATTATTGACTGTTTCAGCCCCTCTGCCAAGTGGTTTGGCCAGGCCATTAGCACAGAGGAAAAAGAGGTCCTGCTCTAACCTTGCTGTGGTGGAAAATATCCTGAGGCAGTAGTCTGCACTGACAATACGCTACTGAAATCTGTGAGAACAGCAATACTACTTCAGCAGCATACTTTTTTCAAAACACCACAGTTAATAGCACAGTCATGCAGGGAGTAGTAAAAGCCCATATAGTATTTAGGATGTTAAAGCAGCATGTCTGAAATGAGGGACATCTGGCTTCAAATAAAAGTAAACATCTATTGTGCATTAGCTGTTGCCACTCTTTGTATGGCTACAAAACTTGGAGCGTTTATGGTCTCCACATCGAGCATCCAGACCATTTCCAATGCACTGCTTTCATGCCCATCCTGCCATAAAACTGTGGGATGTTACTTTGAGTGCTGTACCCCTAAATTGCTGTCACATTGTCAGCACTGAAGCAAGAATACAGGACATCCAGTTATGCTAGACCTAGTTCTCATGTTGGACAACAGATTGCTCAAAGCCAGTTTTTCTGGGCAGTTGAAATGCAGAGAAAAGCTCAGAGGTAGCATAGTGAGGTGGTTAATGGGCAAGTTTAAGGCAAATCCTCAGTTATGTGTCATCAGTTTTAGTGTGGGAAATTACATCTGAAGATTTTCTGCTCTGGTAAAGAATAGGTGCTTACACCATCGTAACACGGCAATAAAATCAGAATGGAACTGTATGATATAAGTGAATATGGTAACAAAACAGATTGTATCTGTACACTTCACAGTATCGTGAAAATGGGCCTCTTTCTGGGACGATAAAACCAAGTCCTTATGTACTACTGGAAAACAGGTGTCATAATCACCCTTTTTGCATGCCTGGTGCTACTGTATTTCTGACTTTGCCATTTCAAAGGCCTGCTTGTGGATGATTTAATCATGCAGGGCTTCATATCTGATAGTATTTCAACATTCAGAGAGAGTGTTGGCCAGTTCCCATTCTGCTTGAAATCACTGAGCCATAATGTTTATACAGGAATTTACATCCATGTCTTCATCTTTCATAGCACTTCTTTTTGTACACGTAATGGAAAAGGTTACCATTCCTTACCCTGGTGTAAAGATTTTTAAGATACTGGACCATGCAACTTGAGCACTGGGAGCTTCATGTGCTCAGTGGAATATCTAGAAGGACCCTCTGTCCTCTGTATCTCAAGTGTGATCAAAGATGACTAATGTTCTGTGTAATAATAGAGTTCATTTTCTACTCACACATTTACAGAAAATTGTGCTACAGATATCAGATAGGAAGGTTGATTTTTCGGATTATTCTGTCTGTTGAGGAATATGTGTCGCAAGTCCCCATGAATAGCCATCAGATGATTAACAATCAGGGTTAGACTGGATTTTTTATCAGTAACTTGAACTGTGGAGTGTGCCATTGCTGTTACCAGCTACTTACATGTTTTAGCCTAGATCACACCTCACACTAAGATGGGAAAGGCTGGTGGCTATTTGCAGCAGTCACTATCTATTTGGAAATCTACCAAGTTCTCATTTTGCTTTTGAACAGAATTTAGAAACCCTCATTCTACATAAGTTGCTGGCAATTTAGAGACTGAGAGGTGGAAAACTGAATCTCATTATATGCTTGTCAAAATATAAAAGCTGGTAACCTATTTGCCTGTGTAAAAAAGATATTGCTTACTCGGCATCAGCTCCGAAGCACGGTGTTACTTAGCCAAATCAAATAGCTTTACTAATACAGATTGAATTCAAACTCAACTGAAGAGTTTCTCAGACTGAGTGAAATCAATTTGTGCATGCAGAGAATGGAGCAACTGAAATCACAACTTCCTAGACACCCCTTCTTGAGTAGCAGTGGTGAAATTTAGACAGTAAAATTTTATACCTGTGGAACAGAAGCAGCTGAAAGCATTTTTCCAGATTCTTTTGGAAAGTACAAATTTTTTGTACTTCATCTTTGAGTAACTCATTCAAGGAACTGTTTTGGATGAATGCAAACAATTAACTTGGGTAAAACAATTTGGTTTTGAGAAGAAGGAGATCTGTAGTGCTTGGATAGATGTTAACGTGATAGATCACAGGCACACAGTGCTCCAGCATTTGGAGGACAGTGGGTTGACTTGCAGAAGCACGTTTGCAGGAAGGTCTGTTCAGTTTTCGTGTCAGGCCTCCTGAATCATCTTGTGTTTGTGATTAGGAAAGCTCAGCAGAGCCCGTGTTCCTCAGAGGCAGCAAAGCTGCGTTGTGTTTCGAGCATAGTCTGAGAATGTGGGACTTCCAGGTTTAGTGGCTGGCTGCTGACCCAGCTGTTGGACCTGAACCCGACAGACTGTTGCATGAACTAAAGCCTGTAGCTTGGAGGAGAAGAGGAACAGCCACCTGGGTACTGTTGCTGCCTGAGCCTCCAGCAAATGTGTGCAGCCCGGAGAGGCGGTGATGAGCTGATATTTGGGCAGATACGTAGCACATTTCCCATAGCTGGGTCCAAATAATAAATCTGTCAAGGACCCAACTGCGGGATGTAGCCCCTGTCACTGCTGAAGTGGGTCATGCTGCCTGAACAATAGAGCCCTGATTGCTATAATTACTCGTTCTGAGGTCTGGGAAAATTAGGATTTGTCCATATACTGAACAAGACACTTGACTAGTTTTTCTAAACTATAAAAGCAAGTGACATTTGCTTTTTATCAAGCAATGCAATGTCTTAAAATATTGCTCCTTCCACATTTGAACTGCCTGCTCAGCCTCTCTTGAAAGCAAAACACATCAGCTGTACGGCATGATCCATTCAGCCACGTATGGAGGCTCCTTGACCCCTACCCAATACAGAAGTGTTTAATCAAGCCAAATTTTGTCATGGCCATCACTGGCCATGACATAATAAGAAATGCAGAAATTTGCAACATATTGTCTTAACATTTGTTAGGCTAAAGGGGGAAATATAATCATGCAGGATAGGCTGATTGTATGTCTTTTTATGTTTTCCTCTCCCTTCTCAAGATGTAGCTATTCCCTGTTTGAACACGGTTAAGGCAGTTAGAACCAATTTGTACTGTGGCATAAATGTTTGAGACGGAAATATAAATGAAACATTCGTAAGCTGGAAGCTAAGTACAGATTTAACACATTTATTTTGCCAGCTTTGAAACTGGCTACTGTGTTTTAAATTCATTTTTTATGAGAACAGATACTATCAGCCATTTTCCTATCCTGCTGGTGTTTGTGTAACATTATTTTGAAATTATGTGGTCTGTGTTTCCTGATGTCTAACTAGATGTTTTACAGCAAAGTGACAGAAAATGCCGTCATAATGTACACTAAAAAATACTTTATCCGTAAGCATGATGGCTAGCTTGTGATATTTAGACCTACAATGTGTCTTTAACTTGGTTAGACAACTTGGAGAACTTGTTTCTGGTTTGGGGTTGGGCATATGAAACATGAATGCATGCTTCCATGTCTGTCCTGAGGCCTTTCCACTGCCTCTTCCATTTTATTATTATTACTGTCCAGTTTAATATGAAGTATTTCAGCTTTTCTGGTGGGAGTTCTTTATTAAAGGGAAAGATCTTGTTTCCATTGTGAAATACAGCGTTGCCTTTCCCAGCCATGCCTGTGCTCTCTGCACAGCATATCAGAACCACTTTGATGCCAACAGAATGGCTGTTTAACAGCGCACTCATATAAAAATTAATATTGCAACTTCATTTTTAGTAAACAATCAATGGCAAATCAACAGGTGCCAGGAAGAAATTATGTTAATGTACCTGAATGATTTGCTGCATCTCTTGAGATATGTTATGGATTCAGGGATAAATGCTGGATCTTGCCCCATTTCTCTGTGCGGCTGTAGGTTTCTCTCTTGGAACTGGACATCTCATTAGGAACAGAACATGAGATTTTGGTAGGTGGATTGCTCTCCTCTGGTTTTTAACTATGGAGTGAAGGTAACAAATACAGATACTTCTACCTGTGTAGAGTGAGTTAGTTACTGCAACTGTGTATATGTTGAACTGTAACTTGCAAAATAACTCTAACTAACTGGTTTTTCTGTTCTCTGAGGACTTCTTTTCATTTTAAAGTCTGGCTTTTATTCCATGAACTCGATTTCTGCACTCACATCTAACAATGTGATTATTAGTAAATTCCCATGAGTAGTATTGAAGAAAGATGCTGTCCTAGGGATATTTTAAGTTTTTCAAGACAAAAAGCACTTGGTATCAGAATTATTATTGATTTTCAGTCACTGTAAAGTACACACATATCACAATAAAGGTTAAGTGCCTAGAAGAATGTAAAAGAGCAGCAGCTTTAAGTAAAAAGAAATTCCAGATTAAAAAGAAATCAGACGAAAGTAAATGCAGTGAACTACTTTCTTTATGAGTAAGTCTGGAATGTTTTCTTCATATGGCTACTGTAAACAGGATGTTTTCTCTTTTAATCACGGACATGAACACATCAATATTTAATTTGATCAAGAGTAGTATATGTATTGCATTTAACCCCAAATATATTTCAGACTTTGCATGTTTTTATAATGGTGGTATGAATTTATAAATCCTTAATGCCCTTAATGCCACCCATATGTTATGCTGAAATCCTTAGGAATCTGTACAAATAAAAATCAAGAACATAGTTATGGGCTCCGAAAGCTGAAAACAGACCTAAGCCAGTCTAACAGCTAAAGATTTGTCAGCTGGATCCTAATGCTACTAAACCTTTGGCGTAACAAATGTTGCCTTTGAGAACTTATCTCATTATATCTGGGCATCTTAAATCACTCTACAGAAATGTTATAAAATAAAATAAAATGTTCTACTTCTAAATAGAAGGCATGATCCTGGCATCTGTGCTTCTGCCCCAAGTGCTGTCCTTCTGTGCCACAATCAGCATGAGCTTTTCTTAGATTTATGCTTGTGGGCATATGGACAACTGGAAGTCATTTGGAGATGCCAGTTGTCCTCATATTTTTTCTTTTATCCTTGTCCACTGTCAGTTGCTAAGGATGGTACTAGTTTTACTCTGAAGCAGTATGCACTCAGATTGCTTCATGTACATTCTTGATTTTCAAAAGCAGGGAGCAAGAGAAGTCATTAAAAGGACTAGCATGTGTGCATATACAGGTATGTTCCACCAACAGAAGATGATGTTGATGCCTTAGCCTGTGTAAAAGCTCTGTCTCAGATTTTTACCTACACTTGCCCAGTACCTTCTAAATACTAATCAGAGGGAAGCAATTGGATGCTCTCATCAATTTATAGGCTTTCCATGCCCATTTGAAACCCAAGACTTTTAAAAGCTACAGATCATTACTAGGTTGGAGGCTACCCTGCCCATGGGACCAAGAATTTCTGCTGGTCTTTTGTTGGAAGCCTTTTGTTAGGTGACAATTGCTTTCTTCCTTTCACACCAGCTATTCATGTTGCTGGGTTTTATTTTCCCATCCACTCATAGTAAACTGATTCACCAGCTCAGCATTATAATGAATTTCTATTTGGTTAGGCAAAAGTTGGGTTGTCACGAGTAATCGAATTACTCCTCTAGAGACAGGATTTCCAAGTAAAGTGATGAGGTGAAGCGATTACAGCTGTAACCCTTACAAGCATAAAAAGATATGTTATGCTAATCCTTTGTGAATGGGTTGAATTGAAAGTGAGGGGAATAAAAAGAATGCTCTTGGAAAAAAAAAAAGGGGGTATGAAAGGACTACTGTGTCGTTTATTCCCTTTTCATTCATCCTCTGTTGCTATAGAGAAAAAAAAAAAAAAGGAGTGGTAAACTGGATTGCTTTACCTTTCAAGTCTGTTATTCAAATCATTTAATCTTAAACTGTCTGAAATACTGTGTAAGAAAATCAAGTGGGGAGCAGGGAGGAAAGAGGAAGGGTAGCTATAGCAAAAATAAAAGTGTGAGGAAGTGCCAGGAACTGTAGGTTGCTTTTTTAGGTTACTGTACCTCATATGACCTTATCTTACCTGATGTAAAAAAAGCAGAGTGAGAAGTGGGGGGGAAAAACACTTGAGTAAAGTATGACTTATGCAAAACAATATCCGCAAACACTTACAGCCCATGTGTAAGATCCTTGTTACCCGCAGTCTTGTTTATTTTCTGTTTCAGCTTTTTCAGCTATTGAGTAGGAGTGCTTTGTCTCAAGTTAATACCTGAAAAGACTTTTAAAGGTTCAGCTAGAAGGAGAGGTGGCCTGTGAATTACAATGTAGTAATTAATAGGTTTTGGTAATTGGAGAAGAAGAAATAACTTTTTGTTTTTAGACAACCAACCTAAACAACCTGAATATAAATGGCCAAGAGAATAAGTTGGGGATGGGGGGAGGGGGCTTGTTTTGTTTGGCTTGGTTTGTGTTCTAAGGTATCAAACGATTTTCATTGTTGCTCTTTTTTCCCCTTTCTGTATACTTTTGGGTGTGGAGAGATGGGGTGGTTGACCCTGATGAGCAAATAAGCACCCACCCAGCTGCTCACTCCCTCTGCCCACCAGCAGAATAGGCAAGAGAATCAGAAGAGCAAAAGTAAATAAACTTGTGCGTTGAAATAAAAATGGTTTAATAAGCATATACTATTTCCAATGAGAAGACTGGGGAAGGTTTAGGCAAAATTCCTTCCACTACGTCTGCCTGATTCAAATTTGGTGTTCTGAAATTTTTGTATTAATTAAATCCTCCATTAGCTCTAAATTTGGAAAAAAATACAAGTGGCCACAGGAGGATGAACTGTTAATTTTTCACTGTCAGGTGTCTGAAACTAACTGGAGTTTTAAGATCAGAGTCCTTGAAGGCAAAGGAGAAAAAATTTAATCTCCAGAGCTTCTACCTCATGCCTGCATTTCCTCAAAATTCCTTGAGTTCAACTTCCCTGGAAAATCTCTGTTTACTACTCTCTTATGGTTTTGTCCACATCCCTCTTGAAATTTTTAAGGTATTAGCCAAGATTTAAAGACTTATTTTAACCTTAGAAGTCATTTTCAAACCATTCCTGTTTATTTCATTGTGGCTGGAACAGACCAATGTGCAGAAGGAGCGCCTATCTGAAAAGGAAGGGATAACCCAGCTCTGAACCTAACTTGCCCTAATCTCAGCCGTAATCTTCCCTCATTCAATGTTGAAGACTATAATGAAATATAAGATGAACTCTTTCATTAATAGAGTATTTGATGGGCCAAATACGTGAGAAAGATCTTAGCAAAACACTGACCAGGAGTCTTTTCTACTTGTTGCCCACCTGCAGTAGCGGACGCATGGTGACAATGCTGTGGGAGGAGGATATTTGGTTTTAATGAATGAGTACCTGCTAGTATAAAAAGCTAATTCTTCTATGGCTACAGTATGAGGAAAATTTGGCTTCATCAAAAAAATAGAGTTTCAATTTGGCTGTTGCTGTCACTGGGTCTTCAGTCAGCAATTGTAATTAAAGTTTCTTAAATATTAATGGTACTTTTTACCCTTGCCAAAAGTCAGGATCAGTGTAAGATGGTTCAATGCAATGAAATTTGTTTTGAATTCAGGTTTGCTAAGTAAACATTGTTAAGTCAATGAGCTGAGTGAGATTGAAATTTAGTTAGTGTATTGCTATGCAGTAAAACGTTTCATGTATTTTACTGTTTCTTGAAAAAGGCTTTACAAGCTCTCAATGAACAGAGAGAAAATTGATATTATATAAAAAAGTCTTCTGGTGATGAAATTGATTTAAGAAATACCTGCAATATCTATGAATGTTTAATAAAGTATTTTTTGGTTAGTGGGCATAAATACATTTTGCTGTAAATGAATGAAAATAAGATTTTTTTGTACATGATTCTGCTAGGAGCTTAAAGCCAATACATCTAACAAATTGTTGAAAAATTTTGCAGTAGGTATTGCTTTTATGTAAACTGAAAGTTCTTAAATTGTCGTATTTATTCAGTACATTTGATGAAACAGAAGATGAAGAGACTTGAAATATGTCTTCTCTTTTAGTAGTTTGTATTAAGAATGGTAGGAGCACTCCTCTGTTTGTCCATACTGGCGTAGTCCCGCTGATTTCCAAGGACTGTCCACTATCAGATACATATGGCCTTGTTTGATTTCCCAGATCTCAAGAAAGTAGTGAAATGTGGAGAATAGCTGAAGCAAACTGGAACGTTTTGGATTTAAAAACCTGTTCATGCTTTTTAAAAAGCGCTTCTGTGTTTACAAAGCTAATAACAAAAATTTTTTAAAGATAAAATGGACTCTGATATTTGGTCCTTGCTTTGCTTATAGTTAGACCTAAGCTCATTTTGATTCATTCATTTGTTCAGTAAGGATTACTTTGAGAAATATTTCTTTTATACTTAGGAAAAATATACAGGCTTAAAAATCTTGTAAGTAGCATCAAGGGTAAAAGCAGTGCAATAGTTTGAGGCAGGACTTGTTTGATTCTGGGGGAGGAAGGAAGGTTAAATGACAAGATCTGGACTGACATTTTTCTGTTGAGGTAACACCACTTGGCTCTTTTCAGTCCCTTTTTAAATTTGTTTGATTTGTTTTTAAATGCAGTGTAAGAAAGAGAAAGGAATGTATTTGCTACAACTAAAGTTAAAGGCTTAATAGCAGTGACCCAAGGTAATTTGTATCATAAATAGGTTGATCATAAATCACTGTGTGCAGATCTGACACTGCATTTCAGTCGTGATTTGTAACACTATTTGCGTTCTTGTTCTGCCCACCTCACAAAAAGTCATACAATTTATGTGACGTTACATGGTAGTTCTATGTGGTGGCAGCACATGTAGTAACACCTGGAGTTCCCGTTGCTGACCAGCACAGGGGATGGCCTTGCTGGAGTACACAAAGCAATGTTTGTAACAGGTCTGGGATAGGAAGGAAGGCAGGCAGGCAGGCATGCACTTCTTTTGCTCACAGATATCCACATTTGGATCGTTTCATTGGCACAAATTACTAAGATTTGTGTAGCAAGGGAATACAACTCAAGTCCAATTTAAATTGACGTTTAGAACCAAAAATCATTTATTTCATCAGAAATAATTTCTTTTTATCACTAAAGAATTTTAAACATTTTCTGTATCAACCATTACACTTTCATTTTTTTTTTTATGCTTGCTTTCTTTCTTTTGCTGTTTTTCTGATAGTCCATTTCTTTTTCATCATATTTTCCTTGTTCTGCATATCTGTTTTCCAGACTCTCTTTTCATTTCTCATTTCCCTTGCCATGTCTCTGTATTTTCATTCTTCTTTCAGACCTGGGGCAGCTCCTTTAACCACAAGCTGTCTTTCTGCCGCTAAACCCCAAATACCCCCCTCTTTTGTCTCCACACTCTTTCTTACAGCAGGGTTTCTCCAGCCCTGGGGAGCCCCTGGGGAGATGTCCACAAGCAGATGAGGAGCACATTTCAGGGAGGAAAGCAGTTACATGCTATAGGCAGCAAGTTCTTTCACCCAGTATGTAGCCATGTTAATAGCAGCTTGAAAAGATGCTTTCTATCCCCTTTTCCAGTTAATGAAACCTCAGCTGATCAAGATGCTTTCTGGTAAGCAATGACTAACTCAGCTGATGGCTCTTCTCTGCTGGCTTTCTGCACTTCTTTGTGTTGAGAGGCAGGATCTGAAGAGCAGTCTTCATCTGTATAGGCAACCGGTGGCCACTGGGAATCTTTCAGCAAACAAGAGCATTATTTTTTTCCTTAAATACTCAGGGCCAGATGCTTAAAGCTACAGTCAACTTCTAAAGTGTGTAGGGACCAGCTCTGATTGAAATGTAGAGGGTTGTTTTTGAAATTGCGAGTCTTAGGAAAAAAATACTCAAACATAAATCTAAAGAAAATACTGAAACTGGAAGAAATATGAAGTTAAATCTGCATTCCCTGCATTTCAGAAAATTCTGCTTCACACATTTGTTTATTTATGAAAACAAGGCAATAGTGACTACTTAGAGCAATGACATGAATAGTCTCACTTGGTGTCTTCATGTATAAAAGTAGGAACCTTGGAATAATTCCCATTGGAAGAGACCTGTGGAGGTTGTCTGGTCCAACCCTTGTTCAGAGTAGGTTCAGCTTAATTGGATCTAACTTGGAAGCTAAATCAGGTTGCACAGGGCCTCGTCAAGCTGGGTTAAGAATGTCTCCAAGGATGGAGATTCCTCTCTAGACACTTGTCCCAGTGTTTGACCACTCTCATTGTGATTTTTTTTTTCTTTCATGCTCTCTACTTTGGATTTCCCTTGTTGCAAGTCACGTCTGTTGCCCCTAGTCCTTTTGCTGTGCATCTATCAGAGCAGAGTCTTGCTATGTCTTCTCTACATTCACCACCCATGAGTCAGCTGAAGGTGGCACCACAATCAGTTCCCTCCTTCCTTTACCCCTCCCCAAAACTGTCATTGTTCCATGCTGAACAAAGCCAGCTCCCTCAGCACTCTCTACAGCCATGTATGGCCTGAGACTCCCTACTGGCTCTCCGCTAGGCTGGATCCAGTATTGGTTCTTGTAGTGAGGAGCCCAGGTTGGGCACAGTGTTCTGGGTAGTTGCACACATGCTGTATAGACAGGCATGACCACAGCCTTCAACTTGCTGACTTCAGTCCTACTGCGAAAACCCAGTATTTGGTGGGCCTTCATCCCTGCAGTGGTGTACTGCTGACTCCTGTCCTCCTTGTCCACTTTGCCTTTTTCTGCAAAGCTGCTCTCTGACTCCAGGCTGCACTGTGGCACCATGTTACCATCCCAAATGTAGGGCTTTTCCCTGGAGAGTATCACATGTAGCTGAGTGGAAATGTGTCAGTCCTGGTACAAGTTTGGGAGCACAGGATCGAATTTTTATTTTTACCACTCACACTAAGTAAAACTTTGACCTGCATGTCCAAAATTGACAGGTTACTGGGTCCCTTCCTCTTTTTCAGTAGGTATGTTTACCCCTAAATGATCAGTGAGATAACAAAGACAGTTGACCTTTAATACTGTAGGTATTCTAAGGTTTGTATTTATTGCACGGTGAAAACAAGTTAGTGTTATATGTGATTTTTAGATCAAAACTATCTTTTTATTTCTTGCTTTTCCTTTTCGGCATTTTGTCCTGCTCAAAGAACTGTTAGATAATCATTTATCTTCTAAAGTGTTCTAGTAGTCAAAAATGTTTTTATATTTTTCTTATGAAGTGAAATGTAGTACCAAGTTGTTTAAAGTTTGGTTCAGAAACACATTATTCGTCTCCACTTTCCATTTCTTGAATGGTTGAGGTATTCAAACCTTTGGTTTGTATTTAATTTTACTTTTGGGTTATTCTGTATGTAGCGGACATCATCATACAGAATTGCACTGTGTTTTCATTTCATACTTACTAGTCATGTTGTTACACCACAGGCAGAGAAGATGAGGTCTTATTTGGACATATTGTCATTGCATTAATTAGCTAATATGTTTTCCCATGTGTACATTTCTTTTCAAACATTATTTAAAATATTACTACCTCGAGAAGTGCTCAAGCCATCTGAAAGTCTTCTCCTGTGTTGATGCTGTCTGAATATGTCAGGATGACTTCCTCTACCCGAGTCTGAAAATTTTGGCTACCTGTCCCTAAGGAAGCTGATGGATAACATTGCCTGGATTAAAATTGTATCAAGTCATTCCCTGAGTAAAGCCATTGTCATTTCCTTGAAGACAAGAAAGGCCGTTTTCACTGTGGATGGTCAGGAATACCCACTTGTAAATGGGAGCTCACACTATGTGTGTTTTAAATTGTAAGCCACATTTTGCCAAAGGGTCAATTTAAATGAGGTACCTACAGGTGTTTCTTAGCCTTTGTCTCTGAACACTAGAGCGCACTGTTTTCATATCAGTCCTTGTTTAATTCAACTATTTGCTCCTATTTTAAAATGCAAATCTGTTTTTGCTCGTTGTTAGGCAAAGCTCAGTGCCTCAGTATAGATATTTTTGCCACCTCATCTGCAAGAGTTCTTGGCACTTTCCCAGTTTAAGGTGATTTTCTCCTCCAAATCAGTCACATTTTAATCAGATCACAACTGACTGAAAACCCTAAAACCAGATTTAAAACATAAAGACCAGTACAGTAATCTTCTTTGCCAGCAATCCATTACATAAATCATAATACAATATTTGCATGTTATAGTTGGCTTCATTTATTTTGACTTCTGTGTGGATTTTAAGCTTTTGTTAGGTATATTCTTTTTTGCCTTTCATACAGTTGTATTTTCCTGGAGAATCTAGCTGGGAAAGCAACAGCCCAAGGCATATCCAATACAGAACAGCTAATTTCATCCTCTGGATAAAACAACTAAATGCTTCACTACCCACAAAACACACAGCCAAGGGGGCCACAAATCTACTTGCAAACTGATACCTTTTAGTTCTGCATACTGCACAACCCAGTACTATTTTTCCTACAGCCTGGCTGTCTTCTGTCAGAGTAAGCTTTATGCAATTAAAAACTGATTCATCTTCCCTTTTTATGAACCAGTGTAATACCAGGTATGAAAAGTTCATCTAACTTTAGTCATGGAGGCTCTTTATTACATCTGGTTCCCTCATAGCAGTTTTGTGTATTTACTTGAATAATGGAAATATCAAAAAGTCTCTTCTTTCTTTCAGAAGAGAGAAATTGATTAGACAGAAATTGATTAGGGTTTGAAGGCAGTGAGACTTCTATAGGAAAGTAAAAAAAATGTGTAACAGTGAAGTCAAAGGCTCAGAAACTGGCCATACACATTAACAGTCTTCTTTCTCATGGGAGTGTTTTGTCCTGTAGTCTGCAGGACTGCCACCTCTTCCTCCTGCTTGAAAGTTTCTTTGAAGTGTTAGTGATATAGGCTGATGCCACTATGGAAAGAGAGGAAATGACACAGTGCAAAAGGCTTTTAATGTCATTACAGGTCCTGATCTGAACTTGCAAGTCAACGGCAATCAACCTGCTGTGAACATCAATGTGCTCTTTTTCATACAGTTGTCTTTGCATTAGCTGCACGTTGTTGCAGTGCCATTACAGCTGTGTTTCTAGATGTTAAGCAAGCCTATAAATAGGCTCGTGACTTTTTGCACGGGTTTAAGGCTTAGGTAACATGTTTGTTTTACAAATGGTCGGTGTAGCGGAAGATGTCAAAGCTTTCAGGCAGCTAAAGGCTGTTGCCCTCATGTCACAGCTGGTAGACTGGTGTGGATAAGCACCGCTGCTTTGATGTTTCAGTGCAAAATCAGGTGGCCTAGCTTAAAGTGCTGACATAAAACCTTTCAGATCTATTTGGATAAGCAGATTTGGGAGCAACTGAGTAATTAGTGTAATGGCTGAGACAGTACGTGCAGCCCACTGTGATGTGCATCTGGGTTTGGAAGAGGATATTTGCCTGTCCCTCATGCTCCCAGACCTCCAGCTGCTTGGACACCTGTTAGTGCTGAGAAGTTCAGGAGAAGCTCAACAGTTTCGACCCATGTAACTTTCTGAGAGTGGATGTTCTTCGGATGGGAAGATTTTAAAGAGAATGAAAGTTCTCTGCCATGGGTATTGCACATCTGCATGTTTCCCAGCTCTTCCAGTGGACTCCTATAGACACTGAATCATGTCAGGGAGTATGGTATAGCTGAAGAAGTTGCAAAAAAATTCTGTAGATGGAAGAATAGAATTAATGTGAAAGAAAACATCTTTGATTGTTTTGGGGTACTTACATTTACTCTTTCACTTTATTTGAAAAAGTACCAAACTTTACAGGAAACAAAATACTGAGGGCTGGCAGTCATGACAGTAAGAATCTGGGATACTAATAACCAATGGGTGCTCTTAAAGATTAGTTTTAGCACTGTATAAACTTTAATCTATGTGGGTTTGGGAAAACTGAGACCTAACTTCAAAGGAAGAATTAACTATTTTTTTTCTTGGAGAGAGTTTTGTGTATTTTCTTACCTTTCGCCATTCTGAATAGCAAATAATAACCTATGGGTGCTATTAAAGACTAGTTTTAGCACTGTATAAACTTTAATCTGTGGGGGTTTGGTTTTTTTGAAAGGATGAAGGAAACACAGTTTCTCTTCCTCCTCTTTGCCTTTGTCTTGATTCCATCCTCAATGTTGTGAATACTGCATTTGAGCTAAGATAATTTTTAATCTTAGGAATTTCTGTATTTTGAACTAGTCTAAGTATAGTTTGGGTTGAGAGTTTGCAGTTTTGTGGTAAAGGAGAGTTAAGCTGTCCTTGCTTCCTCAGTATAATTGCACAGGTCTGCAATAACTCTGAAACTCCTACACTACCAGTAAATTCTCACTTACAATTTTATAGTTGCTTGAATTAGCAGAAGTTATGCACAGAATGTTATTTCCAATAAATATAGCAAAATTGAACTTCAGAGGTTTGAGAGTAATATTTTTCCCCATAAACCATGTTGTGTGCATATATAAATGATAACGATCATTACAGTGTGTTTTCTCTGCTAAACTTCTTAAATGTTACCTGGTGAAAAGGCACATAAAGATGGGGTATTTTGTATATTTCTTACCAAACATTGCTTGTATGTAATTTTCTTTTCAGGTTTAATTCTGAGCTAACAAGCCATATAGGAGTCATTGTCAAAACCAGATTAATTTCTTAATGCAGCGTTTTCCACAATTGAAATTTTGTAGCTAGCATCAAGTAAAAATTTATTTTTAAAAACACCTGTTTCTGAAAGCAGACTGTTTGTTAACACTCAGACTTGAAAGGTGATTAATTTGTAATGTGGTCAAGCATTAACTAAAACCAAACAAACAAAAAACCAAACCAAACAAACACCAAACTTCATAAATGTTTTCATTACCAAAAGGCTGGCTGCCTTTATATGTTCTCATGAAAAAAATACTACAACAGGTCTAACAACACACATGTTGTGGTCCAGAAGTAGTCACGGTAACCTTAAGAAATCACAGTATCACAGTATGTTTGGGATTGGAAGGGACCTCAAAAGATCATCTAGTCCAATCCCCCTGCTGGAGCAGGAACGCCTAGGTGAGGTCGCACAGGAGCATGTCCAGGCGGGTTTTGAATGTCTCCAGCGAAGGAGACTCCACAACCCCCATGGGCAGCCTGTTCCAGTGCTCTGTCACCCTCACTGAGAAGAAGTTTCTTCTCAAATTTAAGTGGAACCTCTTGTGTTCCAGCTTGATCCCATTACCCCTTGTCCTATCATTGTTTGCCACCGAGAAGAGCCTGGCTCCGTCCTCGTGGCAGTCACCCTTTATATATTGGTAATATGGTAGTAGTCCATCCAGCAAGTTATCATTAAATGGTTATGATCAGATGAATTCGAGGTCTGTTCATACTCATGCAATGAAAAAAATGGGTTTGAGTCTTTAGAACTTTACTTCCATATTGGCTGTTGAAAGAACTGCATCAAGTGGCTCAAGAAAGTCTCATTCTAAAAAGTGATTTTTTCCAAGACACAGAAAATTAACTAGATTTCAAAATAAAATTTCATTAGATATTTTCTTAATTTCTCCAACATTTCAAAAATGCAGCTATTACAGGATGAGACCTGGTATTTTGAAGCGAACACTTAGTATTGTCCACAATTTGTATTTTAGGAGATCCTGTAGCTTTCCAAAACCTGAGTTCTGGCACAGAGTAGGATTTTTTTCTGGGCAAGGCTCTAGCCTCTGCACTGTGAGTGACAATTTTTAAATAATAACCTAAGAGGGAACTTCAAAGATGGAAAAACCCACATATCTGTGAGCTATATTTCCACTAAGCAAACCCAGGAACATTGTTTGTTCTATACATTTTGGAGTTGACAGTTCCAAAGACAAGTTCAGTTCTGCCTGGACTTAGTGATGTGCTGCAGCCAGGAGTTATCTCCTCTCTCTTGGGCAGAGCTGCAGCAATAGAGGGAGAGGCTCCGTTCCTCCACCCTGGGAGGGTGCAAACTGGAACACAAGAGGTTCCATTTAAATATGAGAAGAAACTTCTTCACAGTGAGGGTACCAGAACACTGGAACAGGCTGCCCAGGGGGTCATGGAGTCTCCTTCTCTGGAGACATTCAAAACCCGCCTGGACGCCTTTCTGTGTAACCTCATCTAGGTGTTCCTGCTCCGGCGGGGGGATTGGACTAGATGATCTTTTGAGGTCCCTTCCAATCCCTAATATTCTGTGATTCTGTGAGTTTGTTCTTTGCTTGTGGATCTGCCATTGCAGAAGCCTTAGCTCACATTTTTATCCTATGTCCTGTCTCAGTTAAAATAACTGAACTAGAAGCTGAAAATGTAACTTCAGCTTACACCCCTGTGTACCATGCCTTGTCCCAGTTACCATTTGCATTCACCCAGAGCTTTTTGTGTCCTGGGGACACAGTTGTGTCATTGAACCAGCTCATTTAAAGCTAGATTAGTTATGTCTACATAAACAACTGTCTCCTGCATTAGAAACTTGGGAATCAAAAGCCTTACAACCTGTAGAAAATAAAATGCACTGAACATCTTTCATTCCCTATAACCTAATCCTATCCTTGCAGTGTTTCAGAAGATAATGAAGTGTCTACAAAGCACCTGCACAAGTAGTGCATCTTAGTAGCAGGTGTAGTAGAAGTGCATTGAAGGCTTTTTCAATGTGACCTGCAGACAGCAGGGCCCAGTGTTGCTAGAACATTGTCTCCTCAGCATTGTTCCTGCTTTGGCTCTGTTCATCTGCACATGTCTGAGATTTGAGAGTTAGTGAGGCAAATGGATTCAGCATTTTTTTTTTCATGTGATACTTCTGAATCTTTTAAGGTAAACTCGTTCATAATTGGTTATAAACTCATGGACAATATTGTTTTCAAAGTAGTCATTGTGAATTTAAATTGTTTCTCAGTGGAACATTGCAAGAGTAAGTCCTCATTAATTTTGGTACAGTCCCTGGTAGCAGAAGACACTTGGTTCACCCGATTGTGTTTTCTTTGTAGTTTCCTACCAAAGTAGTACCAGTCAATGGAATGCTTTGAAAGAGCTGGAGAGTAGAAAAGATGGGATTGATTCTTTTTTTAATTATATATCACTTATCAAAGCCCTATATATCTACACTTGCGAGGGCTTAATGATACCTGTAAGGAACTGGTCCTATATATTAATATATATATATTTATATAAAATATTTATATAAAATGTATATAGTATACATTCTCATATGGCACGATATGCTGTGCTAGTTCGCTTAATTAATTAAGAATGTATATAAATTTTTATAATGTGCATGTTCATCGTTTTTAAAACAACCTTTTAAAAAACATAGCATAAGCTCAAGCTATTTTTCTGAATTATCTGGAAGCAGGATGTGTAAGCAGGGAGTCACTTGTTTACCTGGTACCATATTTATGTGTAGAGCCACCTGTGTGACTTTCTGTACCTCTACAGCATCTTATGCCATCTCAAATCTGACTAGAGGTTAGCTTGAAACTGTATTTATTTCATTTTTGTGTGTAAGCCATCCTTTGAGAGGGATCAAAAAGTTCTTTCAGATGGAGCTGTAGGGGCCTGTGAAACAGTCTCTCTATCCATTTCTGTAGCAATGACCTTTTATGTAGAGAACAGTGGTATGAAATTTTTTTGTATGAGGGCTCAACTTTTAATATCACAAAGCTTTGGGGCAGTGAGGACCCCCTCTGTTAGGCAGAGCTGGTAGCATCTGTGGTGCCTCCCCCTCTCCCCCAGCAAGGGACACAAGTAGGCATAGAGACGGGCACAGTACGTCGCAGCACAAAGTGAGGCAGCAGATTTTATCTAAGCATCACCTCACTACCCTCCTCTTCCTGGACAGGTGCAGAGGAGAGGCAGGTGGGGCCAGGCATCCCCCTTTTCACCAGCAGAGCCTGTTAAACTCTTTTCCTTGGGGCAGCCATGGACCCTGGTTACCATGGTGACAGGGATGAACCTGACACTTCAAAGCACAGCTCGGGGAATCACATTTTCAGTTCATAATCAAATACAATTTTTCTTTTTAATAATGCTACCCTACAAAGCTGTAATTTAGAGTCCTGGAAGTAACTGCTTAGATGTACCCAAACCCTATTGAATTTCTGGCGTGTCTTCATCTCCCAGAAGCTGCACTCCAAGAGAGAAGCTCTTTGGAGGCCATAGAGAAGGGAGCGTTGTGGGGGGATTCCTTTCCCAGCAAACTTGTCTCCAGCTTTCAACCTGAAAAAGAAAAATCTCAGAGAGGCCAGCAGTGTACCAAACTGACTCACATGAGGAAATCTGTAAGACCTCGTGAATTGTGTGCATAGTTTGCTGGATCACGTTGGACATCCCATCTCCACCATCTCTGCAAAAGCACATACAAGTGTGTTCATCAAATAATCAGCCAAGACTTTTTTTTTTTTTTTAATATAATTGAGCTAAAAGGGGTTACAGATCCGCTCTCTCTGAACTTGAATTTATTAATTAACTTTCAGACTTCTAAAAATTTCTTTAATTGCACAATGATTATCATTCTAGCAAAGCAGTAACAAAACAAAACTGATGGAGATACAATGGTCTTTCAGGCAGATCGTTAAAACACAGGGCAGCGCAGTCTAAAAGAAAATACTAAGCAGAGAATCTTGCTTGGTTTCTCAAAGAGCCCTTTTCTCAGGTGGTAGACTGACTGGCTGGAACACCAGTTTCATTTGATGTTATCCTGATGTTACCTTGTTGAACTCATTCAGATGTCATTCCTGTTTTTAATTAAAAGTTTTTGAATGCCATGTAACAAAGGTACAGAACAGATTATCTTGAGCAGAGCTATTTTGAATATCAAGCTATGCAGCAGTTACACCAGTTTGTGAGAATTCAAAGATCTGCCACAGCCAGAAATTAACATTCAAAGAAAATGCAGTGTAATAAAATAGCAGCTTTAATCATGCATAAAACAGAGTTTCTTCTCTCACTCACACAAAGGAAACCTAGCATAAAATGCTGTGAATGTTAAGAAAGTCAAATGGTATGGTGAGAAGGTTACATATAAAATCCTGTTCAAAACCTCTGATTTAAAAGCTGTCTTTTGGAAGGCTGGCTGTTCTCTAAGTTGTACCACACAAACGGCCCTGCAAAATCCTACCAGAATTTTTTGCTTGAATAATTTTGTTTGGATGAGCAAGTGGAATATCATTATTTTGGTTCCAACATCATCTCCTTAGGAAGGTATAGGTGAATAGATTTTGTGCTGAGTCTCATAAATTCTCTGACAATTTTGCAAGGCTGTGTGTAAATTCTGAACCTCAGAAGGAAGGAGAAGACAGTAAAGCAATATATGCCGTGACTGGACTCCTTATACCATGATATACTTTAAGAATTACGTATGAATATTAGGAAAACACTCAGTTTTACATATGAGTGTTAGATTTTTTATGTATATTTAATTAAAAACACTATAAAAATTTAGAGGAATTAGGTATATCAGCAAATTATGAGAATAAGATGGACTTGACCTCACTAACTGTTCAGAATTTGCTGTCCCTGAGAGTGTTAGCAATCCTAGTCTAATTTAGTGCTGTTCACAGTTGAACTTCATGCTATTTATCATGGAAGTCAACTGATTGAATATTGTGCTTAAGTATTCATGAAAACAATGAAAATTACTTCTTATGTGGTGACTGTTATTGGCAATGTGCAGAGACAGAATCATAGATCGAGTTATTTTATGTACTTTGTGAATGGGACTGTGATTGCTGCTACTTTTCTGAGTAGAAGAAAAGTAAGTGGATAAGTTGCAAAATCCAGTGTTCTCGCCCTGGTCTAGCTCATAAATGTTCTGTGCAGGTAATTATTCTTATAGGGGCAAAAACTGTAGTTAACTCCCTGTTTGAGACAAGAAACTCTTCTTGAAAATTTTATGCAAGATGACTTCGCACTAGTTGAAAACTGTAGGATTATCTCTTCTTAGACTTAGAGGGTCAAATTGTGAAAAAAATGTAGTAATATGCAAGGATATTGTAAAAATTGACACTTAATTGAAGGTCTGTTAGAGTAAGACTGTCCAAAGGAATTAAGAGCCAATAGGGAGTCCATTTTCATATATTCATAATTCTGTTACAATGCAAGTTTCAAGATCTGCCTTTCAAGATGTAAGAAAGGAATATTAGGAATTAGTAAAACACGTACTTTTATAACTTAAATAATTTTAGATCATTTTTACCTTGTCTAGAAATATACAGAGTTAACTCCAATTATCAAAATAATACCAATTTTAACTACTCTGTCTCTCCCTTTAAAAAGAAAGATATCGTGGGGGACCTTGTCAAAGTCTTATGGTAGTCAAGATAGATGACATCAGTAGGTTTTCCTCTGTCCACTGATGTAGTCACTCCATCACAGAAGGCCACTAGATTAGTTAGGCGAGATTTGCCCTTAGTGAAGCATGGTTAGTTGAGTTTCTTTGTTTGGCAAGCCAGCAGTTCAGCCTATAGAAGAGTGACTTCAGAGAAACAAAAGTCCTGACAGTCTTGTAGTCCAGAGAACAGACAGAGCAAATTCTCAGAGTAAGCAGAATTCCTCTTGCTGCTGTAGTCCTTGTGTAATCAGCAACCAGGAGATGCTGACTTATACAGATAAGTTTAACATGCAGGCACAAGGTTTCTGGTTTTGTCCTTTGGCTGTGTATGTGTAAGCTCACACATGCTTTTTACAACACAGTTTAAACTATCAAAATTAAAACATAGTAATGTGAAATACTTTCAAATTCATAAGTTTCATTAAATGATTCAATGCTACATTCAATGGCTTCCTCAAAATAATATACTTCATTGCATACAATGCACATACACATGAATAATAGATTACAGCATGATTTATATCTATAATTGTTTTCATATAGTCCCCAAATGTAACATTTAATCTAGAGAATGCATATATTATCTGTTGCTGAAAACATTCATATAATAATCCTGGCTTCATTTAAGTCAAAAGCAATTTTTCTGTTGATACTGGGGAGAGAGGTATTGTTTTGATCATAGATTGAATAGAGGAGTCTCAAGCACTGGTTATACACTTGCTTATTCTATGACTATTCAATATAATTTTTCGCCACTAATTTAGGATGCTGTGGTACATTTCCAGTGGGCACCAGCTTTATCTCATAAGCAGCATTAAAGCTCATGGAATGAGTCTCTTACTTCAGACCGCTTAGTGTAAGGAAGCCAGAATAAATGGACAAGCAGATTATATCCTCCTGGTTTTCCACTGTTCTGAAAACTGAGACAGAGAGCTGCATTTTGAACAGTTACTGATGATCCAAACTCAATCATTTCTTACAGAATATATAATAAAACACCAGTGCTTAAGTTAGGCAAATAAGTAAACTCCTGCAGTAGCCTTTCCTTCAAATTTTCTAAGAACTGTATAGCTGTTTCTCTAAGGTAACTTTTCTGAATGAAATAATATTGTGAGTAGCCAAGCAATAATTTTAAATATGACTCTGGGAAGCACCTATATTGCAGCTTGCTCTATCAAGCAATAAGGGTCATATCTTTCTCCAGGGAAGTGTGAGACAGGTCTCTCATTCTTTCCCCTCTGCTCTTTCATCTTTCACTAATACTTCTGTGAAAATACCACCGTCCTGATCAAGGCTCAAAGCCTGTATTTTGGGATGTATTTTGAGCCTTCACCTTTTCAGATGCATCTTCAGGTCACATCCAATCCTTGTGATTCATATTTTGAAATTTCTCGAAGACCTGGCCTTAAATCTCAATCCACACACCTAAATCTCTTGTTCATGCGTTATTTTGCCTTTGCCAGGTCAGAGCTATGCAGCTGCACTCATGTTGTCCTCATGGTGATTCCAGACACAGTAACTATTCCACTCTTGAGTGTTCCCCTATCTACCCTTCCCTGATCTTGCTGTTTTTCAATACCCCAAGGAGCAAACAGGAGGTTTTTTCACACTGGCATGTAAAGCCATTTATATTTTAGCCTGGAGTGGTCTTTTGACCCTAGAGATTGGCATTTTGGCTCTACTGCTCATCAAATGTTCATTTCTGTTCATCACATCCAGCCCAGCTAATAGTAGACTGAGAGCTGATTCATTTTTGGCATTGAAAATCTTGAATACCTTCTCCTTCCAGTTTAACCTCAAAAGTCATCCCCTTGTTTTCTTTGTTAGACAGCATCATATGTGTCTGTGGCATTCTAACTTGTGTGTATGTGTTGTGCATACACAGCTGCGCATAAACACACCACTTAGCTGACCCCGACTCTTGCCCCTAGACACCTCAACAACACTCATAATGTGAACAAAATATGTAGTATTGAGTCCACCCTGGTTATGTATGCAAATGTGCACACAGGCATGTATTTACACAAAGGAGGAAGCATTTAGTATTTCTCAACAGACAGAGTTCAAGCTGTAGGGGAGAGACATGATTATGATGATGAAGTCTTATGATGATGATTAAGTTTTATGATTAAAGCACTGCCAGATCTCTCGTTGTCTGCCTAGCTCTCACATGGGTAGAAGAGAGCACATTCCTAACTCAGAAGGTTGTTCGAGGGTAAGTCGTTAGTAAGTGGCTCAGATAATGCTGAGATGGACATTACAAAAACAAGTAAGAAAGTGTGATTTAAAACATCAGCATGATCCTTCCCTCAAAAAATGATAACGGTTCCTGCACCTGGAACCTGAATAGAAACAGTCTGGGTAACCTGGTTAAAACCAGAAAGTATTAGATACCAGTTATCCCTGGTACTGACTACACTGGCTTTCTGAAAGGCCCATGGAGCAGATTTTTGGGGGAGCAGTAGTCTTTCTCTGGTGTGGCTTCACCTCAGTTTTTGTTCAGGTTGTTCTGGTGGTCTGTTGAGAAGCCTCCTAGTTTCAGCATTAAAGGACATTTTCTGTGTAGCGACATAGGCATCATGCTACCAACTGCTTGTAATTACTCCACGTGCAGCTGCAGTGAGAGGGAAGAGGTAAAGTGGCATCTGCTGCATGCTGGGTGGAGAGTGAGGGAAGAAGGGTTGGAGAGAGAAGAAGGGTTAGAGACAGAGAAAGCAAGCAACTACACGTACCCCTCCGCGCCTGTGTGCACAGCCTTAGAAAGTAAGAAGTAGAGAACTGAAGAGCTGTTTCCTATTTTACAGATAAACACCTCGTGGGATTTTACCCCTAGCTGAAAGCTATTTATATTTTTTGATATTTTTGCCAGGCTGAAAAATCTCATGTTCCTGATCCTTTGTACACCAGGCTGTGATGCAAAGAGGTGCAGACTGAATGGCTGCATACTTTCATATATATTCTGTTTTCCTCTCTGCTGTAACCTGTGGCCTCAGCCCACTCAGCTGTGTTACAGAGTGGTTTCATCTGTGTAGAGCAGCGATATATTTTTTTTCAGGGCCTATAAACAGAAATAAAACTACTGCTGACTTTAGGTTTGGCTTTATGGATGGCCTTATTTGGAGAATAAAAAAATCCCGGTAGAATGCAGATCTCAGGCTAGATGCTGTAAGGTAAATGAATACACAAAGGTGGACTGAAACTGGGTGAAGGAGAGAAGGCCTAGAGTTCAGGGTGTTGGCTGCAGCTTGGAAAACAGTTTAATTTACTGTTTGTGAGTCAACACAATCTCACTAGTCAGTGTTAAATATTCCATATTTAATATCTGAAAAAATAACATTAAATGAAGTAATGATGATTTAGTTGATAGGTTGTCTCTGTCTTCTGCTTTGTATTACAGTGACTTGTTTGGAAGTCCAGAAGCATATACATTTTCATATACAGGAAATTTTATATATACATATATATATATATATACACACATATATACACACAACTGTATACACACCTATATGGTCACATACTTGGTGTTGCAAATATACAGCATATAGATTGAAATCTATAGTGTGTCTATATGATATTTCTAGACATATAAACACTTGGAACGTATCTATATTCTGGCTACTGTATTAAAACACACACATATTTGGGAATTATCACCAATGATGGTTTTCTTGTCTCTAGCACTTACATGTTTAAGCAACTTGTTTTTTCATTCATTTAGCAGCAGCAACAGAAGAACCTGAGGTGATTCCAGATCCGGCTAAACAAACAGATCGAGTGGTGAAAATAGCAGGAATAAGTGCTGGAATTCTAGTATTCATCCTACTTCTCCTTGTTGTCATATTGATTGTCAAAAAAAGGTAAGGAAATTATCTGTGCTGATCCCTCTTTCCTCCATATAAAACAATAACTAAATGAATATTTTTTTAACAGGTCTTTAAAAAAAAATAAAAAGTTAGAGGACCAGTAGCTCACATCAGTTTTTAGATCAGATCTATGTGTTTTCTCTTGTTTTTGCTGTGATTCTTCTGATGGAATTAGAGAAGATTTCTTTATATTTATATTTATATTTTTTCAGACTTATTTATTTCCAAGTAGATTTAAATAGCAGTGGAAGGACTGTACAGAATATTAAAACGGGTGTAAAAGAAATTCATGGAGCCTTTTTTTTTTTTAATATAAGCAAAGAAAAATATAGTAACTTACTGCACTTTTCATGTTGTAATCACCTAATGAATTTGATTTTCTATATGCAGCTTTAATGAGTTATTTGTATCTGTATGTTATCCAACTTGCAAAATAATGTAATTTTATACCTCTATTTATGCTCTTGTAAACCTGGAGTTTTTTTCTTAAAAGTCATACCACATCACTGTAAAATTATCTAGTGAGTCTTTAGTGCATGAAATTGTTTAAAAGTGTATTAATTTGAATGAATTTTAATTTTTTTCAGTGCTTTCTTAGGCAGTAAGCAATATCGCCATCTTCTGGCATAGTGCAATGCTAACTCCGCAGCTAAATGCTCCTACCCCTAGTAAATCATGCTACCCTATTGCTTGCTCAGTTTGAAGTCTTGACTTCCCAGTAGTTGCAACTCTTTCAGCCTGGTGTAAAAGTTCATAACGTGGCTCTATAAATCCATAGTTACAGCATCGAACCCAATTCCTCCCTTTCTGTGTTGTCCCACCCTGGGCGGGTCCCCTTTGCAGGGCACAAGCTGGTTTCCCTTGGGTAGAATGAGACCTTTGTGTTCTGGTGCTGTGTGCATTGCATTCCCTCACCTTTTGCAGCAGTCTTAAAGAAATCTGTAAATGTTGCCAATGTTCATCTGAAATACAGCTTGCTATTATTTTTAAAGATTAAGAGAAAAAAAAAATATTGTACCTGAGATCATTCTGTATGTTATAATTACTGGTTTGCATTAGATTTTTTTAATTTATTGCCTCTTTACAATTATCCCTGGAGATATATAACTTGGAGAAGAAACGTCTGCATTAGAAACATTAGGTATGCTTATAGTGTTCTGTGTTAGTTAGCTACATATGTGATTTTCCCCAAAAGTGCTTTTACTTTTCTCTGTTGTTTACCTCTGTGGTCGAGAATTAACACATATGCAAAAGGTCCAGCTCATCATATGCAAAAAAGACATACAGTCAGCCAATTTTCTTTATTTACACAACTTCTGAAAAACAAACAAAAAAATTTGGTTTTCAGCTTTCAGGAAGAAATCTCTATTTTATAGCTTTATTGCAAAGTATGTGCTGAGGAGTCTCATCTCCTCTGTGCATGTTGCAGTGGTCCCCTTATGTTTAACAGAAGACTCTGTGTGTGCACATGTGTGTGTGTGAGAGAGAGAGAGAGACTGTCTGCCACTACAGAATGTCAGTCACTTCCAAATGGGATTAACTAGTTTTGCAGGTAACAAAAAAAAGTTCGATGTGTTTGTTTTTCCTGTCCTTTTTACCTCTTGCATTCAGAGTCCTTTTAGACTTTCAGTGTTGAATTGTTTGATGAAAGTTGATTTTCTCCATGAAATTGTATTTTTAAATTTCCCTTCCCCCTTCCTTCCTCTGAAGCTGCAAAGGCAGTGCCCTCTTAGGAATGATACTTGATCATCATGCTAACACACATAACATTTCTAAACTCTGTAGTATTTTGTATTCAAAATATGTGAGAAATTAACCTGCTTAATGAATCTTTAATGTTTGGCAATTATTCATCATGATAGTTTAATTGGTTGTCTATCGTGTATGTTATAGGTGTGCCATGCCAACCCCTCCCAAGGAAAAGTGGGCAGGTTTTTTTTCTTTAATACCAGCTTTAGTTAAGGTCTCTTACCAAGCAGCTAAAACCTTTGTAAACCTGAGTTAATTCAGTTCATCTAGTGAATCAGGGCAATTAATACAATGAAGCCAAGTACAGCTATAAAAACCCTGACACATTCACACGCACATAAACACAGTACACTTAGTTGTGGTGGGACTGAAAACCGATCCGTTTGCATCATCTTCTGTAGTGTACATATTCGGTGATCCATTATGTAGTATCCCTTTTGGTACCTGAACTGACCACAGCTTATTATACAGAAAAGTTGATAAAACAATGGTTTCTGCATTTTCATTGGTTAATCAAGTCGTATACACAGCCATCGCTATCTCAATCTGATTAAATGCAGCATTACATTTTATTGAAAAATGGAGTACTAAACAGTTTTGTTCACGAGCTTGAGATGTTTTAGGCTTCGCCTGACCATTTTATACAAATTGGTTTGAAGTTTTCCCGAATGAAGCTCTTAACAGCTCTTACGGAGTTCTGTCAGAGTAATCAAACCAACTAAGAAAAGGGATACTGCATCTTTAACAAGCAATGCCATTTTTATTTTCATTGTTGGACTGTTTCCAAATGTCGTTCATCTCCTTCCATTTGTTTACCTTCCATATATTTAATGCTTAGCATGACTACATCAGCATTTCCAATTGTAACATTTTAAAATAGAAAACATATGTTTGCATTCAGGAAATGTGTGGTATATATGTCAGTACACAAACATCTGTTGTAAACATGCATTCTTTAAAAGGTGTGTACTCATATAGCTACATATAGTACGCATACAAACATATACGTATACATCTGTGTACCAATAAAGATGTTAAAATGAATGACATGAAATTTGTTTTCTGATTAAATGTATTTATTAATGCAATCTTTAGTTTTTTGTAACTGAAAAGTAAAAAGCATATTTACTGCACAAGATTTGTACACAGCTGTTCATTTGTCGTGACATCTAGGCGGTAATCATTATATTATGCTGAACTGCATGTTGAAAATACACAATCCATTTAATTTTCAAATTTTTTGGCAATAAATGAAATCTCAGCATGTAATTTTCTCAAGCGATCTTTCTAAAAATCAAATCATTTTTATATGCTAGTGTATTTTTTTTTAATTGCATGGCAAAGTAAGGCTAATTTGTGCATGAGCAAGTTGAAATGCTAACCAAAGAAACATGAATTTTTCAATTTTTTTTTAAACGCACATTTCTCTGCTTTATTGAATGTGACACAGTCACGCTTTTCATTCACCATTGCTTCTCTTTTTCCACTGTCTGTGATTTGCTTGCCAGGAGGAGCTACTATTCTTACTCCTACTATCTGTAAGTAGAATATGGGTGACTTACTATTTTACATGTTTTAAAGGTGCAGTATCCCTTTTTAAAAAAAGAAAAACAGTCTACAATTTTCCTAAAGCTTTATTGGTAGTTACCTTCCTTTGTTCTCAGGCTTGAAAAATTGCTTTTATCATTGTTCCTGTTACTCTTACCCTGTTTTTTTTTTTTTTTAAAGGGATATTGTATTTCTAACTGTATATTGAGACTTTTGCTTTTTGCTACAGCTTTTTTTTTCCATAGCTATCATTTTAATTTATTGTAATCATAATTTAATTTGCATTATGATTCACAGCAACACATCACACTATGGAAAAAACCTCTTTTCCTAGCTAGAGAATTGTGCTTGTAAATCACAAATTGTTCTTTCTTAGCATATCAGTTACCAGGAGGGATCCTGTGCACCACTTTTCCTACGCAGATCATAGGCAGATGCCAGACCTTTATAAACTGGTCTCTGCCCTGCCAATGGCAGAGCAACACGTCTGTGATACCAACCTTTCTTTCTTGTTTTATTTTTTTTTTTAAACAGAAATATTTTTTGTGAAGTGGATCTTACTTTATGACATTGGCTGCACAAAGTTTTGCTTCATTGAAGCAAAATAAACTTTTTCTATACATGTTGACCAAAGGAGATATTGTGAAGGCTGGCAGCACTTTCGGCTGTGATTGAGCAAAGTGGTTACATTCTTAATTTTAAATAAATGCATAAAGCCCTTGACTTCAGAGGGGATCTAAGAATGCTCTCAAGTGCTTTGATGACCCAGTGGTGTCTGATAATACTCTTCCACATTTATAAGCAGATTAGTTTACTTCTTTAAACAAACTTAAAAATTTAAAAAAAAAAAAAAAGCTAAGCTGGTTTAGCTAACTGCTGTTCTCCAGTTTATTGTGACAAATTATAATTTCCTTGTTAAATAACAATTGCTTCAGCTCGAGGTAATTAACTGCACAGTTTCATCCTATGATGGAGCACTTTTCCCCTCCAGCTCCCACTGAAACCCCCACCTGCACAGGTTCACCCAACTGGATCCTTTAGGAGATAATGAGAATCATTTACACTTTCTGTCAGCCTCAAGTACTTTAACCTAACGATTTGGTTAACTGTCATGAAGCATAGATTGTATGTGCCTTTAGCTGAGTGAAGGAAGGGAGAAAAGGAAAGGAAAAAGAAATCAAACCCAGAGGGAGCCAGGAGCTGTTGAACAATACACCTGTCCTCCCATTTCCCAGCAGCTTTGGGTTGCAGCGCTACAACACAATAGGCCTTTTTAGGAGTTGAAGCAGAACATAAGAATTAGAAAGCAGCTACTGTAATAAGCTAATAACTTGAAAGCCTTAATAGCTGTTGATTTATTTAGCATTGCTAGCAAGTTTTGTTACAAAGTGATTCTTCAAAAGAAGGCTTAATATAGCCGAGAGATGAGATGTAATAATCTTTTTGTGCCGTTTCTGAGGTGGCATTAGAAAAAGGAGATCTTCAGTGTATAGAGACTATCTGAAAGGCTTTGAAACTTAAAAAAAGCAGTCTGAACTAGAAATGCCAGTTCTGTATAAGCTTTGATAGTATTGGGAACCAGTTATAAAGCTCAAGCAGTTTTACTTCTGGAAGTTCTGATGGTCTTCATTTGTTCAACTGGAGTATCATTTAAACCACCTTTTCTTAAGGAATGTGTGGAGTAAATGTATAAAATAAAGCATTTTAAGGGAGATATCCAACTGTCACTGTTTTTTCAGTTGTCACTGAACAACTGATACACAGAGAACACTTGTGTACATCACAAGGGTTTGATGAAAAAATTATAGGTTTAGAGACCACCCTTGGGATTTTTGTAGCAAGAGCGTTATTGAGTAGCAGTTTTTCAACTAGTCTGTTTGTAAATGGGGAAAAGAAAGGGGGGGATGGTAGCAGGGAGAGCAGAACAAAATAAGGAGAGAAGTCCGATTAGTGAAAGTATCTTCATTATTCCCAGGAGTACTTTGTCCATCTGTATCCTACTTTGTGGCCCCTTGTTGAGAACCAAGACTTATTAGCTTAATAAACAATCCTCTAACATTTTCTTAAATATACAAAACCATTAAGTTCTTCCTGCCCTAGAGGTGTAGGTCCTTTCTGGTGAACTTTCCCAGGACGTAACATGGATGGATAATTTAGACTTTCTGCCTACTGTTAGAGTGTGGCACAGAATATTAAACGTTATCAGAGAACAGAGGCAGAGCAAGCAGTTCTTTAGTCAGAGAAATGTAAGATAAGTACTGCCTGAACAGTTAACAGGGTATTTGATGATATTTTATGCAGAAAAAACTGGGAAGCTAAGCTGTGTTTTAAAAACATACATTTTCAAGAACGCAGTCTATTTTGTGGTGATTGTGTCCCTCTCATGTGGTGTCAGATTTACCCAATGAGCAGGTTGACTATCTGTTATATTGCAGTCACAGCTTCAGATGAAGACAGAGAGATTTCAGAACAGTATAACGTGTGTCACAGGTTCCTGCAGAACCAAGGTGCACTTCTTGCTGCTCTGCATACTTCCCACTGCTGGAGATACGTGCTTTAAGAGTAGTAGGCTCTAAATGATAATTAAAATATATTGTCGGCTTCCATCTGATTTCTGAAAACAGTGAAAATCACTTCTAGTTCTTCATCAAAAGGAAAGAACTGAGAAATATTTCAGAAGAGTACACTTTCAGGGCTTTGGCTGTTAATTTGGGGTGTTCAGTTGTACAGATCAGGTTCCTGTTTAACTGTGATAAGTTCAGAGTGTAAGACTGTTAGTGTCAAAATTTAAGTTGTTCCCAAACTGCATGAAAGGGTGGAGTAGTGAGGGGGGGTTGTTTGTTTTTTAAAGAACCAAAGTTCACTGTCAGGAACAAAGTACGGTATCATGTTGTGTCTTGTGTACTGAATGGGAAGAACGACTTTTTAAATAAAAGGTATATGCATGCATATAAAATAATCACATTTCTTTTCTTATTTCATAGGTTTCTTGACTAACAAAATAATTTAGGTTAGATTATTTCTTTCTAGCAAGGCAAGCAAGGGGAGTGAATTATCCATATATAAAATCAAAACAGATTTAAATGGAGATGGTTGATAATACTGCATGCACAGATGCTTCTTATTTATCATTTCAGTTAAATTGTAATTATATTCCCTAATTTGTTTATATTAGTGTAATTACTCTGCAGGAAAAAAAAATATTACCAGGGTACAGAAGTTAGCACTTCCATTACAGCTTCTGTGTGTGTACAGAAAACACATGATCATGACTCTTTCGTAGCAACATACAGAGTTTTATCAATTTCACCCTGAAAAAGCTGTACACAGGAAATTCAGCCAGACTTTTCAGTCACGCAGGATTATAGATGTTGATTACTGTAGACATCAATATTCATCAAATATTAAGATGGTTTGGGCTTTTTTTTTTGGCTGGGCAGCAAACTTGCGAAGAAGCGCAAAGATGCCATGGGGACAACTCGCCAGGAGATGACGCACATGGTGAATGCGATGGACAGGAGTTACGCTGACCAGAGTACCCTGCATGCAGAGGATCCCCTTTCAATCACATTTATGGACTCTCATAACTTCAGCCCCAGATGTAAGTATGACAGCGATAGATACTCTGGAGTGTAGGTGAATACAGAAACATGGAAAAGAATCCTACTTTTTAAGGAGCATTGTTGTAAGCTACAGGTTTTCTAGGAACAATAGTAAACCCCAAGGCTGAGTAGGCATGTTTGGATGTTATCCTTGTTGGTATGTGGCTGATTATTTAAATATTTACATGTGCTTTCAGTATGAATTGATACTTGTTCTAGGGAAAATATTATACTTCTAGAATATCTCAACTGAAATCTGAAATTGAGTTTTCCCTCATAAGGATATTTAATACCAACATGTTAAATATTACTGCGTAACACCATGTCTGTAGTGAATAATAATATGAGGTCCAAATTAATTTCTTTCTTTTGGCAGTAAGGACATTGTAACAGAAGGAAACATTGACAATTTTCCTTGCTGTTTGTGAAGTTTAGGAATGAGCTTCTTAATATATCTGCAAATTAGCTCCCTATTTGTATTCCTTTTTTGTAGACTTGCCAACAGTCTGGTTTTGACAAAGTTTGGCAGTTTGGGTTTCTGACTGTTAAATGTCTGGATTCTAGCTGCTGCTGTCCAGTACATTTGCCTCCCAGCATCTGCACTATGCCTTGCACAAAAGTAAAATACTCCACTGGCAGACTCTGAGTATCTCAAAACTAGTGTGTTAGTAATCGAAGGGACACAGTTCTGCCACAGAGCTGGTGGGAACCTGACCTTGTCACATTGGACATGGACTTGTGGTTTGGCTTTAAACAGATCTGAGCAGCTTGAATTGCCATCTTTTGAGAAAGGCACTCCACCTTCGCTTGCCTCCCATACTGCTTAACACGCTTGAGCAAAATACATCCCTTAAGGCTCTTAAGTTCTTTCCTGAGTGTTGTAAGGAAAATGGATTTTAGAGGAGGGTTTATTGCTTGGTTTATTGAAGCTTACCAAACTGCAGAGTGCTAACATTTTAAGTGTCTCATAACCAATTATAAACAGCAGTTTAGTAACAGCCTGCAAGGTTTTCTACTCAGATTTGGCCGGAACTCTTATTGGCATTGAAATTTGTGGAGGCGGGTTTGCAAAGACAGTTCCATTTGGACTAAGTCATGGTGGATCCCAGGCAAAGTATCCATCAGGAACCTATGTGGCTTAGTGAGCCAGGGCTGCCAGGTGCTTGGGCAGCCTTCCAGATGGACTGACATTATGCCAAAAGCCCCTGAGCCCCAGCCACACAGCTGTCCTTGTTGGCTGGCAAAGAAGTTTGGCATCACTGTTTTCCAGCATCCTAGGTATGTGATATTTTGGGGTGCTGGAGGATTGAGTTTTCCTGACCATCATCTATGTTGAGGCAAAGAACCTTCCAGGCTTTTGGGGTTTCCTGCTATACGGCAAACTTTTAGGCAGAATACTTGAGAACTGGAGCTCATTTTTGGCACAGAGCTGTTGATATTTTAAATTTTTGTTCCAGATAGAAACAAAACCAAATTCTAGATTCCACCATTTCTGTCCAAAACAGCACAATTGTCTCTGCATGGTTCTAGTTGTGATACTGGATTATAAAATTCTATGCATTTTATTCAAACATCTGTGTCTGTTTATCTTTGATTTTTCTGTACTCATTAAGAGTAATATCTTTGACATTGTACAGAAAAAAGCTATTGACTGTAAATATGCATATAATTTTTTAAATTGCTTGGAAGACTTTAAAGAACTAACATTTTATTTTGAGATGAGATATTTGAGTATTACATGAGAGGATGGGTTTAAAAAGAAAGGAGTTGGTTCTATGAAAGTGATCCTTTCTGGTGAAGCAAAAGAACAATAGTGAAGGAGGAGCCCATTCAAGAACTAAATTGCATGTAATGACTTCTTTATTTCATTTCAGTAAGACTCTCTTTGCCTTTATCATTACATTTCTGAAGTCCAAAATCACTACCTTTCGTTTCTCTTTTATTCAGGATGCTTTCTGGAACTGTGTATTCATTCTGTTGTTCTGTTGTAACAAAATTAATGGGGTTTAGTTATCACTTGGTTATACTCTGAAGTATATTGCTTTAATTCTTAAAAATACACAAATTGAGGGTAATGTGTTTCTTCATGAGCTTTGTTTTCCCACAGTGCCCAATGATCCACTTGTGCCGACAGCTGTGTTAGGTGAGGACCCTAGTCCTTCATTATCCATTCCTGCATGAGTTTCATCTCCTTGCATGGTTGAACATTGAAACAGCTTGTTTTATGTAAAAGATAGCTATGCTGTTGTCAGAAAATAGTCCTACACTCAGGTTATCAATTCAAAATAAAACTGACTCTGCTTTTAGAATAAAAATTATTTTATGTACTCATTAGGAAGTTAATCGTAGTCAGTGCTACCTGAAGAGTAAATGAGAAAATAGGTAAATGGAAAGTACTAAAACTTTTCTCCCCAGACCATTCAACCTGAGTTTCTAGGAACTGACATGTGAAACTAGAACTCTATTAAGTGATACATAAAACAAAAATTTACATCCATATTAGCATTATTTAGCACCCAAAGCTCAATCTTCTAAGTAACAAGAAAGAAAATAAAAATAGAAAAGGGAAAATCTTCTGTAATATACAAGAAGAAATAACAATTTTTTATATAGGTTCTGTACAAATATTCCTGTATGCCCTTATTAATTACATATTTCAATTGACATTAGCTACTAAGTTTTTCAACTTTATACTTAAAAAATAAAAACAGAACTTGGAAGCGGCCAAGCTGTGTATTTCTATGTCACATCTAACACTTAATACATGTTTTAGAGTTGTTGGGTTTTTTTTTAAATACAAAGATAAAAGTATAATTTGTACCCGAGTGTTTGGTGTGATAAACACAATGTGCAGTATTGAGTTTCAGTCAGTTGCTGAGGTTATGTTAGGACAAAAGACAAATATCAGGAGGTGGTTGTGAACATAAACTGAAGTGGAAAATTAGATTCCTAGAAGTAAAGCCTAAGGAGACCTGGAGGCAGTTTAATCCCTTCTCTGTTTTGAAATGGGATGTTATACATGTAATATAGACTCTTTATGGCCATTGATTGCCTATTGTGTTTTAAAAATTTGCAGTGAAGAGAATTTTGCTCTTGCAGTGGCACGTTCTAGTGCCTCGCTCCTCCTAATTAAAATAAAAAAAATCGAATCCATGTTAGTATTATGTGAGACCCAAAGCTCAGTTGTCTGAGTATTACCTACTACTAACTGGGTGTTACTACTTAGTATTATTACTGCTCACTCTTAGTTTTTCCTAACTAGACTAATCTAAACTAAATCTTCCTTGCTGTGTATTGAGCCATTTCCTTCTGAGAGACTCAGAAAATACGGAGAACTGACACACTCTTGTCCTTTTAAAACAGTCTTTTACCTGTTGAAAGGCTCATGTGTCCTCAGTTCTCTCTTCTAGTTGACTTTTAGTGTTTCTGCTACTTGAAATGCATTTTGTCCTTTTTATTGCGCTCATGTTGCTGACTTGCATTGAGTTACCTGCTAAAGTCCCAGTTATCATTACCCAGTCCATTATTCCATTTCGTAGATATGTATTTGACTTCCCTTTCTTACACACAGTATGTTGCATTCAGGGTTTAATCCGCCTTGTTGATTTTTACATTGTCTTCCAAATAACATAACGTTGAAATCAGATCCTATACTTGTTAAGTGTGTGTGGTGGTCTACCACTCAGTGCCCTCTGCCGTCACTGTCCATGTATTTTCTGTCATGTTATGCAAGTTGTGGGTAAAAATATTGATAGAAAGTATACCCAGAAGGATCCTTTGCAGATCTTCGTGTAAAGTGTCCTCTGAGACTGACAGCAAATCACTATTTGTGAGTAGTCTTTGGTCTTTGTCGAGTTGGGTATACTCACCATGTGGGAGATCTGTCAAGTCGTATTCTGCCTGTTTCCTTTTGATAATGTTGCAAATGCCATTCTCTTGACTACAGTGGTGTCTGAGAAAGTTTGTAACCATCAGAGCAGTTAGGTGCTGGAGCCTTCCACTTTGGGCCCAAGGAAGCCTAACCAGGAGGTTTAAGTTTATGAGACATGGTAAAATAGCACCATTGCCTGAAACAGCAAAGGGTTAAACTCAGTAATTCTGAATACTTACTGAAATTAGACCAAGTGACTTATAGAAAATGAGTTTTTTCCTGAAATCCCTCTAAGATCTTCTTGTCTCTTTTAGCTTTATTTCAGGTGCTTACACGCTACATAGATACTATCTGGTAACACTTGTCAAGCCATTCCTAGTAGCTCATTTATGCTATAAGCATGTTTTAAAGGTCAGTGTGTTGCCACTACATTGTGGCAGACACAGATATGGGCAACTGTGAGCAGCAAGAACAAGGAATTAATTGAAGAACAGTTTAATAGTTCCTGTCTGCATTTGCATCTACTGCTAATGGTGTTTTGGAAATACTAGTCTCCTGGTATAAACAAAGCAATGCTAGTTGGAAGAGGTAATATTTTTCATTGCCTGGACTGAAATAGTGCAGAGAAGTAGACAAGCTTTTGGGCACACCACGTAGAAGGGGTTGGCTACCCATAAGCTTGTTCCTTTTGGAACTAGATCATTTGTACTATTACATCTCCATATAGCCTTCGCTTTGCCCAGCATCACAAAACAGTTTTCCTCTGTTTTATTTTGAAATGAGCAAAATTTTGTAGGCTCTAAATTATAGAATGTTATTTTACATGAAGCTCTTATTACTTAGTAGCTGTACTAGGCTTCTTTTTCTTCATGTATAGGTTATTAATGCTACTTTCCGTTCTGTGTACATTAGCACTAAGTTAGTATGACAATTTTGCTTTTCTCAAGGCCCTATCATTACATTGATGGCATAATAATGTGGCCCTTATATTTTTAAAATGCCTTTCATTGTTACCTATTGTGAAGCTTTAACAACTTTTAATGTCATTTTCTTTTAGTCATTTTCTAATATAGTCCTGAAATAAATTTCTTATGTTCTGTTCACTCATTGTTTTTTGCTGCTTCAATGGGTTAAAGTGCCTATTACTGGTAAGTATACTGTGAGGAATGGGGAAAACTGCAAATCCTGAGGTGATTTGAAATGTGTGTGATTTAATATGGATAACACTACAATAAAAAGTGACTGCTGCATGTCACTCACATTATTAGGCAGTTTAGTGAGGCGTAAATGTACTGAAATTAGCAACTTATGTGACAGTTCAAAGAATCAAGTTTCTTCCTAGGAGATCTCGTTTCAGAAGGCATTAACAGGGTTTGCATTTTGGTTGAATTGTAGAAAATCCAACCCTTGGGGTGTTCATTTTTTTCCTAGAGTGTTTTACTTCCTAATCTGCATCCTTTTCAAGGAAAATGGTAAACTGATTTCAAAGAAGCATAGGAGCCGTTGACTACTAATTAAAAAAAAAAAATCACTGAAGGGATTGACAAAATGTGATCACTTCATGTGGCTATGACATTTGATTTTGATAAGAGGATTGGTGTAGCATAGGACATTGGAGGAGACTTATTTGTTTATACAGAGCAAAGTCTGTGTTGAAATCAGCACACTCAACAGTTTCATTGCTTGACTAAAAGACCTGAGTTAAAATGATCATTCTGAAGTGCTGATTTGTCTTCCCAAATGGAGGTGGTGTTGTGAAGTCTTAGCATAATTGCTTCTCTTTTTCACGGGGGTCTCAATTCACTGTTACTTTGCTTTAGACAAATGATGTGCTGATACCACTACAGAGTTATTCTAATTTATTGTTTAAGGTGTAGTATTGCTGTTGATACATATTAGCCATTAAAAAAGTTACTTTGGGTGATAAAAGCTGGAGTTCCCAAGTACATTAATGTCATAAAATTTTGTAGCTTCAAATAAAATGCCCTTCAGACATCTTTATTGCGGGATGAAGGATTGCAAACTTTTGTATGTGTTTGCAGTTAAATTCCTTTATGTACTTCACAGTATTTATGTGCTGGAGAGTAAGTGCTGTGCGTTCGCAGAAATTAGACATGTTATTGAAGGAAGAGATTGAAAAGAGATGTTGATGTATATAGCAGCAGGTGTTATTGCCCGGCAGGTATCTAATGCATTGATTTCTTGTGAATACAGATGAAAACCACAGTGTGACAGCAGAGTCCAGCCGGCTCCTGGATGTCCCTCGTTACCTCTGTGAAGGCACAGAATCCCCGTACCAGACTGGGCAGCTGCACCCAGCCATCAGGGTGGCTGATCTCCTGCAGCATATTAACCTAATGAAGACCTCTGACAGCTATGGATTTAAAGAGGAGTATGAGGTGAGATCTTCAGTGGTGGGTTTTTGCTAGGAAAACTCCCTTTGAAAGGGGCAACCTTTTGTTTG
The DNA here is from genome assembly GCF_964273445.1 of Streptopelia decaocto. Classification (NCBI taxonomy): domain Eukaryota; kingdom Metazoa; phylum Chordata; class Aves; order Columbiformes; family Columbidae; genus Streptopelia; species Streptopelia decaocto. The sequence continues at coordinate 64,889,832 of NC_138656.1, forward strand.
CTTTGCCTTGCAAAAGGATGCAACTAAACATTATGGGTTTAAGTGAAAAATAGATAAAGATAAGCAGGCATAAGATTCCTATACATGTAACCCAAAAGTGAAATAGTGAATGGAATCCAGTAGTTTGAGCTTTTACAAGCACCTGGAAAAAAAATAAATAAATAAATAAACAAAACGCAATAAATACAAACAAACAAACAAAAAAAACCAGACGAACAAACAAAAACTACGTCTGTTCCTTAGGATATAAGAGGACATGCTCTGCTGACTCTTTTCAATGTATTGTAAGAAATTGCCACCCATTTGTTGTTGCTTTTTAGTTGAAATGCTGTAATTAGTTATGTGAGCTTTCTGAGCCATCTTCAGTGCAGATCTCTTTGATTAGGTTAAAGATTTAAGCTGGCTGGTTTTGCAAGAAGCACTGACTGGAAGCACTCTCATGGTTTATTGTAGCATCTCAGTAGGGCAATACTGGGACTAAACTCCCGCTGAGAAGCAGTAAAGACTTCCTGAGAGTAGTAATGTCTTGAAGTTCTAATTAGACCTGCCTGAGCATGTCTACTTACAACTTTAATGTTAAAATGGAAGCAAAAAATTCCCAGCAATGGAAGTAGAAGACGAGTACAGATTCATTTTACTTCTGATCTCTGAATCTGTTGTGATTCTTTGGGATTAGAATATCAGGCAGGGCACACAGCAAAGATTCGAATGGCACTGCCAAGGTCGCTCGCAAAAGAGCTAGGTTTAAAATGAGTTTTCTCTGAGTAAGTAATCTCTTCTGACTCAGTTTTCAACCTTCTCTCCTTTCTGCAGCTGTCTCTACTGTAACATAAGAACTGGAATAAATAAATGTGTGGTTTTTAAAAGAATATTATTCTCTTTTCCTCTCTTTTACTTAAATATGCTTCGTTATTTCTATTCTCTAACACTATGCTCTGCCTAACTTCAGGGATAAGCCCAAGTGTCAACCGCTGTGGGAGGGAGGGTGGTCCCTGATGCCACATCAGGTGTTTTCCTGCTTGCTGCTTCTTCTGTTACCATACACTACATCTTTGCCTTGGCTTGGGCTTCTGGGTGTGCATTAAAGTTCTGTTTCTATGGCTACTGTGCACTTTCTGGAGGTAACTTACCCAGATCAGGATAAGAGAACATCTGGAAGGAAAGAATAGCATAGACCTGCAACAGCTGTAAAATACCTACAGGCAATGAAGAAAAAGCCGAGGAGGAATAAAAGCTGCTTCTATCACTACTGAGAGATTAACCTCTTAAAAAGAGTTCAGAAATGTAGAATAATTTTGCTAATGACCAGGGGGAGGGATATGAGGAAAAACACAATGAACATTGGCAGAGGAGGCTTCCTGATGGCTCTGTAGGAAAAGAAGTCATTTTACTAAGCAATACGAGTAAAGCAACTTAAACTGTAGTAAACAGGCTATATGTTATGGTGTCTTGTAAGAAGGGTGATTGGTCTCCCTGGGGTTTCTCAGCTTACTGCTGGTCCTCCATAGCAAGGATGTCTGAACAAGTTTAGCCTTCCAGCGATTCCAGGATTTGAAATCCCTCTGGAGCCCCTCAGTGACTTGCCCACTGACCTGTAGCAATCAGAGGGGGAGAGCTGCCCTTCTTCTCAAGATGTATTTCTGTACCAATAGTACTGCCTGGGTGACCAGAGCAGACGAACAAAGCTGAGCTTACTTTGTGGTAGGGCAGTTCTTTTAAACTGTTATTTTTGGAGATAAATTAATGGTCAGAATGTTTTCTTTCGGAACGTTTTTATTTATAGAGTTTCTTTGAGGGGCAGTCAGCTTCTTGGGATGTCGCTAAGAAGGATCAAAACAGAACAAAGAACCGCTATGGAAACATTATAGCATGTGAGTATCGGTGCGCTTGGTTTGAGCGATAGCCATAGTCGTGTGTTACTCGTGCCATGCTCTCTCTCTCTTTACAAGTCTCCGGTGGCGTAGATGCTTAAATCCCCAAGCGGAGAAGGGGATACTGCCTTTTCCAGCATTTTTTTTTGTCCTTCACAGTTTAACTTTCTTCCTTTTGTAACTCAGGCTGAATTTCACATTTGTACCTCTGTTGTGCAAGCTGTGGTAAGCATGTAACAGCGACAAGCTAGCACTCATTTGGATGTTAATTCCGTAAATTCACAATTTACTATTATTTTACAAATGCAATGGAACACACAGGAATGAAGGTACCAGAGAAGTCCCTGAACGGGTAGAGTTACCTTTTCATCAAATCCCAAATGTATTGCTAACCCTTATCTTGTGACTTCTTTATTTTTTTAATGTCTCAATATGAACTTAAGCGGGCTTGGGTTGGAAGTAAGGAAACAGTAATCAGGATTTTTGGTTTTCTAGATTACCATCAGTGGAGCTGATGTTAAAAGGAACATTGAGCAAGTAACCTGTTTTCTTTGTGTCTTTATAACCACCTATAACAATACCTTTCAACTACTCTTAATGAAGTTTAATGAATGTTTTTGAAGTAATTGGAGACCTCAGACAAAATGGTTCTTTTTAACTCTGTGTAAACACTGTTTAAGGGTTGTGAGGCGCTTATTCCAGCTGATTTTGGTTTTCTAGATGACTTACCATAATATCTTACTTAAAAATCACACTTCAAAAAGGCACTGTAACCACTTGGTTTTTACAGATGACCACTCCAGGGTGATTTTGCAACCTGTTGAAGATGATCCATCTTCAGATTACATTAATGCCAACTACATAGATGTGAGTGGATTGCACAGCTTTCTCCCTCTCAATTTGCCAGCTTCTCTATGTGAAACTATTGCATGTTATGCCTACAAATTTATTGAAAGCTTTTTTTTATTAAGAACAAAATGTACACTTTCCTTGTTCTACGTCCTAGTACTCACTGACATTGTTGTGCTTTCTTTCACATCTGACTTTGGTTTGGGCTGTAGATTTGGCTGTACAGGGATGTAAGTACCACTATATGTGAATAACAGCATCCTATTGTAAATATTTAATATAGATATTGTTATCAATTACTTTCCTCTTCTATTTTTATCAGTTGATAACTATGCATGCCTCATCTAATTTCTCTCATCTGTTCCTTTAAAAAATTTCCTTTTGTGTGAATATTTTGTACCTGTTTTGAAAAGATGATTTTGCCTTTTAACATAGCTCTGAGTATTGTTAGATATTGTTAGATAACTTGGGTGAACTTGTCTGTTAAAGAGAATTTGCTATTCACTTTTTTTTTTTTTTCTGATTATTTTGGCCACTAGCGTTTCTTTTCCTCTTCCCATTTATATGTGAGAGGCTGGATAGTATGCCGTACTGTAGTTGTCTGAAAATGTACCTGTGAAGTAGCCGTAATATATGTTTGGCAAAAGGGAGAGATGATGGCCATCTGGGGGGGATTTTTTGTTTGTTTGTAATAACTTAGACAAACTATTTAGCTGACGTTTATCTTAAGGTGGTAATCTAGATATTACAAAGTATATACACACACATATATATATGTAAATATTTTAATGTAGTAGAAATTTCCTACTTCTACAGAAAACCTCTAAAGTTTGAAAATCTATACTTCGATTGCAATAGAAATGAAATTATAAATTTTATAAGTACCTGATACAGGAAATTTGAACAAATTCTGCCAGAAGTTTTTATTAACAAAACATAACTTTAATCTAATTAACTCTTTAGGAATAAACAAATTGTTGTATTCAAAGTAATTCCAAAGTAATTAAGAAAATATTGGAATAGCTAGTACAAGTGTCCTTAAAATATGTGGCTTTGGTTACTTTTCTTTAGAATTGCACCTTACTAATTTTTCCTGCCCCCTGTTAGTTGATAAATTATTTGAGACCCTCTTGACTTTCCAGGATACAAAGATTTGGCTCCAGGTATATTGCTTTATTTTTAATTTGGTATTTTAACACAGCAGTCTCTGTGAAGTGTTAGGCCTATGATATTTTGCCTTGGGCCTTGAACAAGAAAATGTTCCCAAATTTATAATGGTAATGGTAATAGTAATAGCTGAGGAAGTTGCTTCTCTTATTTAGGAGTAAACAATCTCGTTATAACTAGACAGGAAAGCTACAACTGGCACTTTGCAGTTTTAAAGTGACATTTTTACCTTGTTCTGTAAAGCATTGCTGAGTGTAAAACAGTGTAGCAAAGGTTCCACTTTTATAATTTGAAGCTGGGGCTTGATATTGCAGACTCCAAGAGAAACTTTTTAGTCATTTGTTGCAATCTTGGTCTCTTGTAAAGCCAAGAGTAAGATACTCAGAAGTTTTTTTCATAAGCCCCAGAGGAAGATGCTCTCACTCTAGACAGGTTGTGGAGAAGGATATAAACTCCTTGAGTACATTGAAATCTTTCACTTAATTACTATCTTGTGAATACAAGGAATCCAAGGACTCATGTTCCCTGTAATGCAATACTTAAATCATGTGGCCTAATAAAGCTGCAACCTAGAAAAAAATTGGAGTTATTTCTTTAACATTTGCACGTTGCAAAATTCTGCATTGTCTTCTCCTGAGCAATAGTAAAGTTTCCTTCCTCTTTGTAGCTAATGTTGCTGGCACTGGTCAAAATATATTCTGAATGATTTCCTCAAGAGCAGTAGCTCTTTGTAGTTTGTATGCAGACAAGTAATGCTGTACAGTACCACTAGCACTGGCATAGACTCAGCGAACTGGAAAGGCTTAGTTGTGTAGGATTACCCATGTATCTATATATCTATCTATATATGTATGTGTATATACTTGTATGGATCACGTCCAGCATTATTGATGCACGCTTTGTGCCGTAGCACAAAATATTTTGCAGAAGATTCCACTGCAATAGGACCTTGATTCTGTGCACACACCGCAATGTCCAGCTCCATCCCATTTAGTTATGGCTTGGGTACCTACCTCTTTGTGCCTTACGATAACTCTATTTAGAAGAAGACAAAAGGTGTGTATCTTTTCATATTGGATAAATTGGGAACACAGATGAACTATTGAGATAATCTGGTAGCAAAAACAATTTTTACTAAATTTTAAATAAACATCCCGTTGTATCTGGCTGGGGAGATGTCAATAGAGGACTAATTTTTAGGCCCAAGGGACCCATCTAGAATACTCCTTCCTGGTGCACTGCAATGTCTGTTCAAGTTGGATGTTCTTATTTCCATTTTATCTGTTGTCATTCAAACCTTTTCCGTATTAACCATTTTTTTAGGTTTGAGCTTCATGCTGCTCTTAAATATTGGTTTGTTCTGAAAACGTTGTCTAGAGATAAGAATTATGCTTTTATTTTCCCCTCTCTGTTAGTAATATGGTACTCAAACTAACTTATATTGCTGTTTTAGGGATATCAGAGACCAAGTCACTACATTGCAACCCAAGGTAAGAATCTGCCAGCATTAATCAAACCGAACAAGTGTTCTCTGTAGTGTCCAGCAGTGTTTTGGTAAAATGGAAGTAAACGAGAACAAAGCATATCCAATATTGTGATTTGTCGTCCTGTGTTACGGTAAACTAACATAGCACGTTCAGGTGGAATGTGAACAAATGCAAAAATTGCAATAATTTGTCATGTTAATTAGCTATTGAGCAACTCTTTAGGTGATAAATTTGTCTGATAAAGTCAGAAGCTGCTACCATGATTTCCAGTTGTGAAGATGAATAGAGAAAAGAGGCATGTGGACAGACAATAGTTTCAACCTGCCTTGAGGCATTTTTCTTTCTGTATTATAATGTATTATTTTACTGTCTTGGATTTCATCCGTGATGCAGACAGTGACGATAGTAATGATAAATTAAACACTATCTCAGAAAATCTGGGTAAAGTAAGGCCAGAGAAAGACAAAGCCTCTTTGTAGGAAAAAGTGAGGGAAATCTTCACCATATAATACCCTGCTAATAAACAGGGGAGTTAGAGGAAAAAAATGAATTTCTGTGGAAAGTATTCCACAGAATTTGTATTTCTGATAGAACTCCTCACAATGTGCAAAAACAAATAGATTGCACTGAAATATCAGAGGCTATGAATTAAAGTAAAAATAATTAGATTTAGATGTGTCATTATTTGATCTGTGAATATAATCAGATAGTGGGCTGGAAATATCCTGTTATTTGGGCCCTCAGTTGATTATAGCTGCACGCAGGAAAGACAAACTAAAGGCTTGTTTTAAAGCAGGATCTTAACATTTCTGTACGCATTTTTTTTATTTTTGTGTAAGTGCTGTCTAAACAGGTCTCTCTGTGTTAAGTCCACATTTGCATTTTATTTCTGTTTTACTATGTAAATCATTGCGCGTAATAGTGTGTAAAGAACACACAAATTTATTGCTGCTTTAGTATGCAGCCTTTGATCTACCATATGAAGGAATATGGCTGAGTCTTCATATGTCTGTTATATACAGTAATATTTATACTACTTCTGGAGCATGGTCAGGGAGCTGTTTGTGAGATAACTGTAACAGGGTACTGTCACTCAACTGAACGCGTCTTGTCTCTGCAACAGAGCAGGAGGCAAAGCTTAAACAATGCTCCTCTTTTGCTTCACAGAAAAGCAGTTAGGTTAGTTTAAAACAAACTTTTAAACTTCAGTGGGAAGTTTATGGCTCAGCACCTACTCGTGCTTACGCACTTGGCCAGGAAGTGCCCAGGGTCTGCACCACTGGCCCTCCTGGCTGAGGCTTCATTCCGGTGCGGGCATCTCCTCTGTGAATGTCTGAAGAAGCTCACACTCAACACATTATATTTAACAAATGTAAAGCAAACCTAAAAATGTATGTAGCTGTAGATGTAGTCACACATTGCTGTGTCCTTGTAGTTTTCAAGCAACTTTTGGCATTTCACTACATGGCACACCTGCTAATAGTTTCTTTCAAGTGGTAATTCAGTTAAGCTGAGAATATTCAGCGTTGGTTAGAAATAAAAATATAGTCCGCAAACTGGCCTGATGATATGATGATGTGGTTTCACAAAGCTTTCATCTCTGAGTAAGTGTGTTCATCAGCTCTGAAAAGCACTGCATTTTATTTTTAGTGTTTGCTTTGGCTGGGGTTTTTTTGCAGAGTATTACCTTCAGTTTTTTTCTTGCAGGTCCAGTTCATGAGACCGTGTATGACTTCTGGAGAATGATATGGCAGGAGCAATCAGCTTGTGTTGTGATGGTCACAAATTTAGTGGAAGTTGGGAGAGTAAGTTTTTAGTTTGTTTTCCTTTTAATGCTACAAGCCTAAAGAAAAACCTTCTGACCAGACACATTATCAGCAGAATGTAGAAAAGTCTTGTGAGGGACAACCAAGCATCATGAGTGGACATGAAAGGGGAAAGTCCAGACATTGTTGTGGTTATGGTATTGTGTAAAATCAAAACTAACTTCTGAAGTCTATTGCTGTCTTGTTTTCATGAATAGTGAAAAATTGTCTGTATCTGAAATTCACATTTCAGCAAACTAAATTTGTATATTGTCACTCAAATGAGCAGAGTGAGTGGACTAGTGAGCAAATGCGCTTCTATATCAGTGGCTAGAAATCAGCAAATTATTTACAGTTTAGCAGTAACATATCCCTCGGGGAGTAATATCAAGTATCTGGGATTACTTGCAACAGTTTGATTACTGATATGAAATACATCCCAGTTTAACAGAAGTGGAAAAGTATTCCATAGCTCAGCACTAAAAAAAACCATGAATGTGCATTTAGAAATGAACTTGTCACCTAAGTACAGCTGTGTAAAGCAGTGAAAACTCTGTAGCTAGTGCTTAACTTGACAGAAAAACCATTAACCGTGACAAGCCATGTGAGTGCATGGTCATTTTGGAAATAAATGTGGTGTAATGTAGTACATGCGGTAATGTATCCTCAAGTTTTTATTGTCCTTTGGTGTGAAATGTATTCCCATTTTGTATTTAGGTCAAGTGTTACAAGTACTGGCCTGATGACACAGAAGTTTATGGGGACTTCAAAGTGACTTGTGTAGAGATGGAGCCCCTTGCGGAGTACGTCGTCAGGACCTTCACTCTGGGAAGGGTGAGCACATCTTGAAGGGGCTCAGCAAAATACTGTCCCCTGGTAACAAGGAGCATGGAGGAGGCTATGCTTGGACTTCGTGTTCCTGTACAATACCAAATCCCCCCTTGTCTCGTTAGCAGGTCCACAGTGTAGGCAGCCTTACCTCACCATGGGAGCAATGCATTTCATCAGCACTATCCAAACACGCATCTCGTTGTGGGATTTCTAATTTCCCCAGAAATGTTGACAGATATCTCCCCTCTCTGGCAGTCACCTCTTCTCTGTAGCCACACTTCTGAGCTGAGCTCAATGAGTCATGCCTGTCATTCATCTCCACTCTAACCTGAATGCTGCTGAGTCAATCTCACTTAATCAAAGAACAAACTCTGTGAATGCAATATATGTGATACAGCTGTGGTCCTCTGGTAAATCGTTATACTTGCTTGTAAATGTAGCACACCGTTGTCTTAATTAGCAAAACTTGTGAAAATCGATGTGAATTGCATCTAAGTCTATTAAAAAAAATAATAAAGCAAAGCTAGCATATTTAATGGCTAAAGTAAAAATTATGAACGTCAGAATAAGAAAAAAATGACATCTTTAAGATTCGTACAATATTTGCTTTAAATAATTGGTGAAATGATGAAAACAGCATGTAGATTCAATATCATTATTTGAGTCAGAGAATAGCTAGTCTACAAAACACTTTGAATGTTGGAACTTTTTTTTATTTCAGAACCTTTTTTTATTTCTTTCTTTCTTTCTTTCTCTCCTTTTACAGAGGGGCTACAATGAAATCCGTGAAGTCAAACAGTTTCATTTCACTGGCTGGCCAGATCATGGAGTTCCTTACAATGCCACAGGCCTCCTTTCCTTTATACGGAGAGTCAAATTATCTAACCCTCCTAGTGCAGGGCCTATTGTTGTCCATTGCAGGTGTGTACAGAAGAGAGAGATTGATTTTTTTTCCACAACTGTCTGTGTGATTATTTACAGTATTCTTTTGTGAAGCATCCATCATTTTGAAGTGTTTTGTTTTTGTTGTTCCCTTTCTGAATCACCTAATTCACACTGTGGTAAGATTTGGCTGTCTACAGCAATGTTTGGAAATAACCAGATTGTAGTACACTTTTCCTCAACAGAAAAGAAAGAGATTTTTCTTTTTCCTGCAAGAGCTGCACCAGCTAAATTATATGATACTTCAGGCTATCATTTTAGGTAGTCTACAACAATTTTGTGGCATCATTCGAGAATAAGTGTAGATACAGCTGCTTTGATAGCTGGATGGTGCATATAATATCTGAACAGATTATTAATTTAAATCAAAGTAAACAAGTAGGTGAAGGAATATGGAGTGAGGTTAATGGCAACAAATAGAGAATGTTGGTTTTCCTGTGCAAATTTCCAAGGTTTGTGTTTTTGTGACACAGTCCTTTGACAAATAGAATTTTCATTCAGCACTGTAAAATGTTTAATTATATTCTGTAGATAAAGTTGGTTTAGAGATCTTAAGAATTCATTGTGCAAAAACTGTCCATAAATTTATATAAAACCAAAATGAATCAAGAGAGATTCTTGTGTATGCTGTTAAATGCGCTGCCTGAAGCAGCTTAGAGCTTGTCAAATAAAACAAACGCTAGAGTTTCTTATTATAGTGTCTTACTTAGAAGTCATCCTTAGTCTTATTAAATAAAAACAAGATCTGTCATATTTTGAAGTGCATGAGTTTAATCATCCTACAGATTTCAATGTAACTAATTTTTCTTTTTTACTCTAAGTATTGATCTGGGTGATAAAAGGCGGAAACTTTTTTTTTCATGTTACTTAGTGGATCAAATCTGATGGAAAAAGTTTGCTTTGGGCACATCAAAAGATTTGAGGGACATGATGAAGAGAAGGAGACAGTCTAAAAATTAGATAGTGGTTATGATGTAAGAACTGAATGACTTAATAAAAATGGTATCAGTTATGGGTTCATAAAGTTTTGTAGGTGTTTCAATGGGGCTATTCCTAACAGTATTTACTGATTCTTTTTAGTGCTGGTGCTGGACGGACAGGTTGTTACATTGTGATCGATATCATGTTAGATATGGCAGAAAGAGAAGGTGTTGTTGATATCTACAACTGTGTCAAAGCCTTACGGTCTCGTCGCATCAACATGGTACAGACAGAGGTATGGCAGTTTACCTTCAAAGCACCTGATGCTTTCTGAACCATGCCAGGTCAGAATTTCACTGTTAACTCTGAAAAGAGCAGGCAGCAGCCCTGTTGAGAGGTTTATCTCCATTGGGGGGCATTGCTCAATGCAAACAGCACCCAGAACCAGGATGGTGCAACAAACCTGCCAGTTCTTTCAGTCTTCACACAAACAAGTGCCCACATAACTTTGTAACAGAAGGATTTTTCAGGGAAGACCCTACGGCAGGACTGTCTGGCACATCTCTCCTCAGTTCTGGTACCAGCAATTCCAGGAATCCAAAGCTGGAATTTCAGCAGGTTGCCACTGGTTTTAGACTGTCTCAGATCACTTTACCCGTAATCTGAATTACCTGTGGAACTTTGTCCATTTTGCTCTCCCTTGTCAACTCTGTTTTTATTTGCTTCATTAGCCTCATTGCCGTGCATTTTTCCTTTTCTACCCTTCTGTCGTCCAGCATGCCTTCAGCAACTCCACATTACAGAATCACAGAATGTTAGGGTTTGGAAGGGACCCTGAAAGATCATCTAGTCCAATCGCCCTGCTGGAGCAGGAACACCTAGATGAGGTTACACAGAAAGATGTCCAGGCGGGTTTTGAATGTCTCCAGAGAAGGAGACTCTACAACCCCCCTGGGCAGCCTGTTCCAGTGTCTGTCACCCCCATTAAAACATTAAAAGCATTGCCTTGGTAATGAATCCATAACAGCTTCCATTCTGGAGGATCACTGAGTTTCCACAGAAACATAGATTATTGATTTACATTAAGACAGGTTGCTTGAAGTGGTTTGCCACTTCTCTCTCCTGGCCTCCATGTGGATGGACATCTACCTGAGAAGGCATTTCACCCGTAATATTGAACATGACCACAAGGAAATCTCTGCAGTTGGCAGCCAGGCATATCAAATGTAATTTGGTGCAGTTTTTATTCTATGCTGCAACCTGTGGCAATTGAACAAATAAACATTCCTGATCAGCTACCCCTGTGACAGGGCCATTAACCTTTGGCAGGTGCGTGGAGTGGAGTGTTCCAGTGCGACTGCTTCAGCTACCCTAATTTAATCTTCTCTTGCATGTGAATTAACACCCTGTTCCTTTCTCTTTTTCTCCCTTTTGCCTCTTACTTATCATCTTCTCTTAGAGGTTCATACTTATGCAGCAAGATAAAGCTGTAATTGCAGCAAGTTCTTGTGATGGTCATCTAGACAACAGTGATGGCAATAGCTCCCTAGCTATGTGGGTAAGGCTGCACAGACTGTAGAGCCAGAATACAACTATCATCCCTGGACATGTGCTCTTGTTACAGGCACATGTTAAAAAGTTTATGCTGTTAATAACCTCATTAATATCCACAGTAGCTAGGTGAGGCTGGCACAGTTCTCACACTTCGCTGTATAGACATGGTTTACATCTGTTACTCTCAGGGTCAGTAAATATAATAGGCATTGTGTAAAAATTGACAAGAGGCCTGACTGACATAGTGATGCAGCTGTCTAGGACTCAGGTTATCTTACGGCAAGTGAGAAGAAAAAAAGAGGTGAAGAAATGCTGTTTCTGTTGGGACACACTTGAGTTTATTGCAAGCCTAGAGCTGGCTATCAGACAACTGGTGTACTAGCTTGCATGAGCAGAACGCAGCATGCCAAATAATTGCTAATCACTCTACTAGTGCTTGCACCAATTTACACTTTCTACTAGTTTTATAAGGCTGACAGCTACTTTTAAGAAATCAAAATGAGTAAAACAAACAAGTCACTGATATATAAAAAGGAACCCACAAGCACCACAAGAAAACTGAAAACGTCATGTTAAATAACTTGGTCTACCTGTTCTGTTAAATTTTACTGAATTTAAACTGGTTTTGAAGAAAACATCCTTGTTAACTGCATCCCAGTTAGGACAAGATTGTGTTTGTACTAAAGCATTATGTAATAGATTGATGGACACTAACTTGAATGAGTTTTACAGTGTGCAGATCTATTTATCCTAAAAGAAGGAACCTTCACTTGTTTTTAATGTCTATAATGTCTATAATTTTTGTTTCTTTGCCTAATTTGGTAGGAGCAGTACATCTTTATTCATGATGCCATTCTAGAAGCTTGTCTTTGTGGAGAAACTGCCATTCCTGTCTGCGAATTCAAAGCTGCTTATTTTGATATGATTAGAATAGACTCTCAGACAAACTCTTCACATCTCAAAGATGAGTTTCAGGTATTCACAGTTTCTGCTAACTCTTCATGTGACAACAATTTTTTTGCCTCTAGATACATTTAATTTATTTTAAAGGGAAGGGTTTTCATATCACATTTATAGCATTTGGTCCCTTACTTCTAGTCTACAAAATAAAGCACCCATGTTTATGTGCTTTGCAAAGTTGTTTTAAATATTGAGTATCCTCCTTTGAATAAAACTGCAGTAAACATATGCCTGGCATAAAGAGCACTGACTGGGAAGCACAGAGTTTTGGCTTGTACTTGCACAGCTAGGGCAGAGCTCTTTAGGGCTCCAAAGGATCCTTTTGTTTTATACCTTTCGGAGGGGATGGTGTCATGCAGAACCTGTTCAGTGGTACACAGAGTGCCTTTTACCCCTGCAGCTTAACCCCTCTTGAAAAGCCCCAGCACATTCATCAAACAGATATGGGCTCTTATTTGCTACTGTCTTCTTGCTAATACCTCGTGTTTTCCCATATTGCAATATTTTGAATTAAATCTTGAGGAGTCTCAGGTCCGCTGTCTGTTAGTTCAGTGTGGTAAAGCAAGTGTCCTCTCTCCCTTAGACCCTGAATTCTGTGACCCCGCGCCTGCAAGCAGAGGACTGCAGCATAGCCTGCTTGCCAAGGAACCATGACAAGAACCGCTTCATGGATATGCTGCCACCTGACAGATGTCTGCCTTTCTTAATTACTATTGATGGGGAGAGCAGCAACTACATCAATGCTGCTCTTATGGACGTAAGAGACTGTCTTCTTTGTCTGCATAGTGTGCCGTGAAAAGCTGTGTAATATGAGAGATAGAGCTTGCTGGTTTAAGAAAGGGTAATTCTTTCTTACTGTACTTCCCAGTAAAACAGTCCTAATAAAGAAGGGTGGGGGTAAAATGGGTAAGAAACCCCACCAGCTTGTGTTGCTTGTTCAGGTTTGTTATCTTTAGTCTTTTACATCCTGGTGGGACCCACTGGAAGTCTCCCCTTTTCAGCAGTGTTATATAAAGGTCTGTCTCCATTCTTTCAAATCTCAGCAGGATCTCAAAAATCTGCTGTTTGTCAAGAAGTAAATATTACCTACCCCAGCATGAGGCTACTGTCACTACTTTGTAAAAAAAAAGTTATATTTGGGTAGGAGAGACAGGGAAAGAAGGAAAACAATTGTTTCTTTGACATGTTTGGGGATAGGTTGTGGGGTTTATAGTTCATGTTTTGAGTTGCAGCTCTTTAAATTTTAAACAACAGAAGTATGATCAGGGGAAAAGGTGAATTAGTGGGGAAAACGGAGGTGAACCTGCTTATCTGATTAATAAAGCAGTTCATCACGTGTGCTGTCAAATACCTGCCTGTGCCTGCCGGTAGCATTTCCCAAGTTAGGCCCCTAAAGCCACCTTTACAGTAAATACTTAAATAAGTGGCCTGATTTTCAGGAGCATCTTCCCTTCCTCAAAAATAAAGTGCTGTCAGAAACTGCAGTGTCAAGAAGAGATGCTGGAATGAAGTGGCAAATAGCAGCAGAAATCATTGGGACTGAATGGTATATTTGTCCCCGATTTCTGCCTGAGCTAGTGCAGGAAACCTTTGAACTGCTAGCAAAATGTAGTCCCTAATCTCACAATTAGCTATTGTGCCAGAAAAATAGAGGAGTAGCATATGTGAGACCAATATATTAGGGAGTCACTGGGGCTGAATGAATGAATTAGAACAGTGAGCAGAATTTTGGGAGCAACCAAAATTGTTTAGAATTGCAGTAAAAATTACATTAAGCACCTGGATAAAATTGCTGTGCTATGGACCAACCAACACATCTGTGTAGAGGAGTGTAATTTGGGGAGAAAGGAAGACAACACAGGCTGAACAGACAGGGTGGCAGGAGGACTCTGAGTGTGTAACAGTGTGTGGCAGGCAGGGACAGGAACCAAGCAATGTATTAATGGGTGAGCAATCAGAAGCAAGGAAGGAAGGACAGAAATGGTAGTAATAAAAGGAAAAAAAGCAGCAGAAAGAAAGTAATATATTACAATGAAGGCATATAACGAGGCTATAAATATAGGGTTAAAACTTTGGGTAAGAAAAGCTTTTTCTTGCCCTTTCTCTTCTGGTTTTTGTTTGGTTGGGTTGGGTTTTTTTGTTTTTGTTTTTTGTTTTAAGACTGCTTTAATTGGAGAGGGGGACCCCGCTGCTGAGCAAGGAAAGGGAACTTTCAGTAGCAAAACAGAAATGGAAACTTTCCCCTTTCCACAGTGTACTTCTCCCTGTGTTCCCACAATGAATTGTCTGTCTCCCAGTGTGACAGCAGATCTCCTGCCTGGTCTTTTTGAAAACCTGATCATCTCAGATTCAGTACATTCTCTCATCTCAGGAAAGACCAGAAATGATGGGGAAGAGGGCTAGGAAACCATCAGCTAGTACATGTTTTATTTCTTAAAAGTACAAGTGAAGAATTGATGTTGGTTCTTCCTGTTTGCTTCCTGGGCAGACCTAGGAAGTAGGACACAAACTGCTCCTAATCTCAATATGCTTCGTGCATTATAAAGTGATACCAAACATAGATAAAATTGTCAGCCTCCTTATTCTGTTGTCAAACAAGTACTGATGCTAAAGGCATTAATTTGTTATCTTCACAATTTACAGCAAGTAGAAGGGTGAAAAGAATTGTATTTTCTCCTTCTGGACTTTACACTATGCTCTTCAATGGTATGTTGATATATTGCACATGAAGATCCCTCATATCAGTTTTCAAACAAGCAAGCTTCCATACCAGAATGGTTCAGCCACCCCACCAGGTCTTTTTCCTAGGTTAATTTACTCTATTTAATTCAATTTAAAAAAACAGCCAAACTTCTTTTGGTACCAGCGTGGGTGCTAAACATGAGGATTTCTGCATTGCATACGGTAGCCCCAGCACTTTATATTCAAACTGGTGACTTACAATTCCATCCACCTACAAGAATATTCACCATCTTACTCTGTTTTTCAGATTAATCTGTCAGTTCTTTCTTGCTATTTCATATTTGTATTCCTTCACTGCAGAACACTTCCATGTATAGTTGCAAATTGCTTGTAGAAAACTTGTGATCTCTCCTCTTGTGCTTGCAGCTCATAATACATGTTCTGCAGGGACTTGGCCCCTCTGCTATTAGTTGCATCTCAGTTAACCTATGCAAGGCTGGAAATCCCTGTTTGCAGTTGTTTGTAATGCAGCAGACAGAAAATGAAATCTGCTGTCATGACAGGAAATAGTATTTTGTTGTTTAGCTCTGGTTTCTGCTGGAAATGGGCCCCAGTAATCCTGAAGGTCAGTTCCGTGGGTGACCGTGGCACCAAAATTTGGGATTGAGCTTAGTCCGTGGTTCAGTCACAGAGCTGACATGTAACCTGCAATGGATGGGGTGACCTTTTGAGACCTCTGCACCCCTCTCTGCAACATGAGGAGAAGGCTTCCTGCTCAGTCTCCTGGACACAGTGCCTGGAATGGAGTTGCCTGAGTCTTCAATGCCCCATGCATATATGAACTGAAACAGGTATTGGTCTGTTGCAAAGCAGAAGGCAGACCTGAGCAGACTGACCTCTTTGTTCTTACTGGAGGCAAGGATGTGTTTTTAACATCAGCTTTGGTGAAATCTGGTGTTACTGATGTCACAGCTTTGTTCTATTAATGTTTTTTCTGTTGCAGGGTTCAAGTGGAATCTATTAAGTACTTCCTCTACCAGTGCTAATAAAATCTTTTGCCTTTACAGAGCTACAGGCAGCCTGCAGCTTTTATTGTCACACAACATCCTTTACCAAACACTGTGAAAGATTTCTGGAGATTAGTGTATGACTACGGCTGTACTTCTCTTGTGATGTTAAATGAAGTCGACTTAGCACAGGTTAGTTTGGGGCATGAGTTTTCCTTGTACCGTTGCATGCTTTAATAACTCTGAATCCGCTACATTATCAAAATGTAGAGCAGTGCAGTGACTTTACAGTTGTTCTCTACTTTACAGCTACTAATTGACACATGTGGCACAGTAAAGGTTAGGTGAGATGTCTGCAGTGGAATAAGACAACACTCAAGTTGTTAACTCACTGTTTAATTATGCCCATTTTGCTCTGGCACAGGGCTGCCCGCAGTACTGGCCCGAGGAAGGGATACTGCGCTACGGTCCCATCCAAGTGGAATGCATGTCATGTTCAATGGACTGCGACGTCATAAACCGAATTTTCAGGATATGCAATCTAACAAGAGTAAGCATTATTGTAACAATATGTAACAGAAAAATATGTCATTTTTAATGCTCGCTAGGCGCTTGTGATTTTTACTTTTGAATAATAGTAAAATGCTAACATTCTCTATGACATTACCCAGAAAAAAGTCAGTCAAGCATTGATATCTAATACTGATGTCTAGTACTTTCTGTAGCTACACACTAAGCAGAGAGAGCAGTAAGGCGATTGTTGTTCCATTGCATTCTCCCTGATGAGTAGAAGATGTATGAGAAGTATTCTGTTTGCTCAGCGTACAGTGAAAGAAATATCCCTCTAATAAACAGATAGTGACAGGTATTTAATTCATAGCTTCTGTAAGATGTTTTCTGTGGTGAATCAGGAACAGGAACGCTGAGAATGGTCATGCAACCATGCACCTTCTCAGCCTCAGATGTGAGAACCACAACAGAAAAGGAAGATTGTGGCACCCTGCAAAGTGAGGTGTGAAAAAAACTCTGAAAGCTCCTCCGCCTCTGAAGGCTTCTGCACCACTGTGCCTCGACCTACATTTATCATCTTTTTCTCAACATCAGTAGCAGTGCCAGTCTTGCCTTCTTGTCAGCTCTTTCACACCTTGTACCATCTTGTCATGTTGCTGTCCTGTAGTGTTTCATGCTATTGCAGCATCTTCTCAAACCCTGTTTGCTTTGCAGTGTCCCCTTCTTTAGCTCTCCTCTGTAAATCATTTAATTAGGTTGCCTACACATCAAGAGTTACTGGTGCTTGTGCCATATGTACAGTTAAGCAGTAATCGCTATTTTATTTACCATTGCTACTTTATATCTTTCATGCAATACTGAACTTAAATGCCACCAATTCCTACTTGGAGTATATGTTTATCTTCCATTAATGCTGAGGAATATCTGCAGGGAAAACTGATTACTTTGTATACAAATATAATTTTTTTCTTTTATTTTGGTCACATTTTCATTTTTCAGAGCACAGATACCAGTTTGATTGTGGCTGGTGTTTTATCCAAACTTTTATTTTACTTATATTCTGAGCTCAGAAAAACATTTTCAGCTCTTCATGCCTTGTTTAGAAACTACAGGAAGCTAAGGGTAGGCACACTGGCAAATATTATGCCATAGTACTTTTTTGTTGTATTTTGAGACTTCCTCTTTTTTTGTTCATTTCTTGTTTTTGCTTTTTCCATTTCTTCTTTTTTATGATGTTTTGATTTTCCACTCCTCTACTTCTCTGTCTCCCATGCCTTTTCACCTTTACATCTTGCTTCTAAATATGTCTCTGCTCTGTTCTTCCTTTTCTAAAATCCACATTTCTTCTCTTTTTCATCATCTTCAGCTCCAATAAACGGAATTCTACCAGTAAACTTATTCTACCAGTTATTGAGGCCTTTCTTTTGGCAGTCTAATTCTATTCAAAGCTTTCTTCATGTAGCATCTAGCACATGGAAGGCTCAGAGACTGACAGCAAGGCTCTCATGATTATCATAGTCTGGCAAAAAGGGAAGACTACAACAAAAATAGACATATTAGTGCACCAATATTATTTTCTGTTTATTATGGGGTCAGTTCATGCGTGGGAGACAAAGGTATGTCTCTTCATTTCTATAAGTCTAAGAACTGAACAATGGTTTTATTTGGTTATTGATGTTAAAGATAAAATCCCTTGACATGTAGAATCTAGGGAATTTACCCATTTAGAAGTTGTCAGGATAGGTTATACTAGTGATTGATAAACTGTGATGTTGCCTCAATGTAGTTCCCTTTTTTTCTTCCCTTTTTTGACATCTTTCTTGAGCTCAAGTGATACAAAATAATGGAGACCCAGTGTAGATACATGTTGGAATCTGTCTGTGATATAAACACTTAGGTTTAATGTTAGCTTTATATTTTGGTTTTCTAAACCAAGATGTAAAGGTGCCATATTGACCTAAAGCCCTTTCGTTTCTGTCAGCCACAAGAGGGCTATCTGATGGTGCAGCAATTCCAGTATTTGGGATGGGCTTCTCACAGAGATGTACCAGCTTCCAAGAGGTCCTTCTTGAAGTTAATTCTCCAGGTTGAAAAGTGGCAAGAGGAATGTGAGGAAGGGGAGGGCCGGACCATCATCCATTGCCTGTGAGTAACTGGGACAAAGTCAAATTGCTGCTCTTTGAATAAGTGCTTATAAATCAGTTCTTGTTTTAAGTTCAAGCAGCATTCTTATGGCTACATTCTTTTGCATTAGGAAAGAAAAAAAAATGTATCACTGCTTCTGGTTGACCTTTGGTTAGCTTTTGCATTTGTCTGTGTCAGGTCAACGTACCATGGAAAGGAGTATTTTGGACATGATACTACAGTACATAATAGCATGTTTTTAGGTTCAAAATGTATCGATCGATTTATTCTGTGCAGTTTCCATAAGAAAGTCTTTTATGCTGAGTGCCAGATAGTTATTTTTTGTGTATTTCTTGCATAGCATGTGGTGCATTTTTTTCCAGAAGGTCTACTATATTTTGAGAGTTTTAGACTGAAAACTATGGATATGTGAAATCAGAGAAAAGTTGAAAAGTTCTGTAATACAGTACATGACCCTAAAACTATTGCTGGTAAATGCTGACTGCTTATCTGACCCTGATATTTAAATGGGAGCCGGTCTGAGAATTTTGAAAAGGTGGCATCTTCTTCTCCGTAAGCAGAGAATGACTAATCTCCCTCCTAGCTTATTTAAGATTTAAAACTTAGAAATTGAGTTATGCATTTCTCCTTACTTAAAAAAAAAAGGCTTATGTTTAAACGTTCACAGTTAACTTGCGGCCCCTTTCTGCCCACCCTTCCTGATTATCTGTGGAACCTTCTGGCTAATTCAAACTTAATAAGAAGTACCTACCTTAATTTCGTGAAAATTAAAATTAAAATAGTTCAGAAGTGTCCCCAAAGGTCAACAAGATATCAAATCAGTGATGCCTTGGCATTACTCTAGCTAGATAATCCTTATACCATAGGTTAATTTAAGTGAGTCTCTTTCCAGAACTAAGTGGAAAATGTTGTACTTGCCATTGAAATTAGTGTATTTCTAATGCCTATATAAATTATGCTATAGCATAGCTCAGCAGCGTGGTAGGCTGTAACAGAAAAATTCAAAACAAGTAATTAAAAGGAAGGTCAGAAACAGCAAATGTCTCAGACCAAACTGGCTGGAGCTGCAAGGAGATTGCTAAAGCCTGGTCTCCCTGTGGGTCTCACAAATCCATGATACTTAGAGTGAAAGAACAGAAATATGTTTTGATGTTCTCTTATGCCATAGTGACATTTAACTAGCTCTTTTCCTTGTCTACAGAAATGGCGGTGGCCGGAGCGGGATGTTCTGTGCCATCGGCATTGTGGTTGAGATGGTGAAAAGGCAGAACGTGGTGGATGTTTTCCACGCGGTGAAGACTTTGCGGAACAGTAAACCCAACATGGTAGAAACTCCGGTAAGCACCAGCCCTTGGGGGTAACAGCAAACAGCCAGCGAGCCTGAGGCTCTCTTGTTGTGTGAGCTGTGTTCTTGGTCCTGGGCCCACAAAACAGAGCAAACCTCTATTGGGCACAAGAAGAAAGCGACATTTATTGAGAATACACACAAGTCAGCATCATGAGGGGCCAGGCTAAGCATTTTACGCTACTTTTTGTAGTGGTACTGTGCTTTTCACAGAAAACATCCTGAGTTAACAGAATGCACTTTAGTCTTCCAAAATAACCTGGTCTATTTGAAGAGAAGTTGCAGCGGGTTGTGCTCATACAAACTGTCTTGAAATTTTACAGAGCAAGGCATTTCTTCTTGGTAGGAGTAAGCTGTAAAGTCCAGATTAGCTAGAGATGTGAATATTTTGCTTCTTAGTAACAACTGCTACTTTGGAAGCTGTATTGAGTAATTGTAATGTCTGTTACTCAGATTTGTAGTAGTCAAAGTGATACCTCAGAACTCTACAATCAAATACTTGAATCTAGCATGTTGCAAATGAATATATAGAATTATTTAGGTTGGAAAAGACCCTTATTATTGTTGAGTCTGACAGTTAATATAAATAATAAAAAATATAAATCTAAATTACCAAAACCACAAGACTAAAGACTTGTTTGTACAATGCCAGAACTCAAAATAACCGTCATTGTTCTGGTTAGTCTTTATGTGTACACTATGAGTGTGTATTCATCCAAGACTCTCTTCCAACCAAAATGATTCTATGTGATCACTTCAGTCACGAAAACTGAACACTGTAAAAAGTCATTAAAAAATTTGCCCAAGTGTTTTCTTTTCCTTCCTGTAGGTAAATGTGAAAGCAGGTTAGACAGTGTTTGAGAGTTTCTGCCATTTGACTCTCACACTGCCAGCAGCCAGTGTCACTTTTCAGCCAGATGGCTGCCTGCAGCATAAAAATCAGGGATGCCAATTGAAATTAAAAACATTTTGCAGTTTATGCGTAGTGAAAATTGCTTCTGACCTTGTGAACTTGCATATTGAGCAAAATGGCTGTAGCTGCCTCTTCCCATATATGCCCTTTTTTCCAGGTGTCAGTGTTTGCTTAGTATCAAGTAGTTTCTGTGGCATGATTTGCTTAATTATTGTGCATCACTTCCATCCCTTGCCACTACATAAATTAAGAAGATGGTTAAAATGTGAACAGATAGAGCATCTGTAGCAGCAGTGACACTGGGCTAGGTGTTGCTGGGTTTGCTGCAAACACTTCGCAGTCTGCTATGCCATAGACATCTGAGACACAACATGTTGAATTGCTGCCTGGATTTCAGTTCACTGCTGTGAAGAAAACAGGTCAGATCACATGGAAAATTACTCGTGTCACTGTAAAGGGAGATCAAGGTAGATTGTGTGTGTTTCTGATAAATGGTCTGTAAAGTTGTATTTAGTTTCAAAATAGGCCTGAATTCCATTGTAGCTTTAATCTGCAGTTGCTGAATTTCTGTAGTTCCGTGTGTCTGATGTATGGGTTTTTATTCAGAACTCTTGAGCAGCAACAGCTATTGAGTTGTTAGCTAGAAAACAAACCAGGAAAGCCAATGTATGACACTGTCATGTGCCCTACATTCAGCAACACGATCAGATAACAGAAGTGAGCAGTGCAATAAAGCCTTTATGATATCCCCACCACTTCCTGCTAGTGGATCACACTGACTTCCTTTGCAAACAAAAATAAATCACAAGAGCAGATTTGTTTCTTGAGATTGCAAGGACAATACAGATCGAATTCATTTCCGTGGTTTTTCTCCTCCTTGCTCTCTCCTCTCTCCATCCTCCTCCCTCTGCCCCAGTATCAGCTCTGAATAGCAGCCTTGTTCAGGAGAAATACTAACCACGGTGAAGTTTTGAGCTTCAGCTCCTCTTTTAAACATGCATCTGATCTCCCGGACGTTACATCGACGTGACCGTACAAATGGGCTGTGGGCCCAGCACAGCTTCATGTCAGAGTTCAGTATTCCTGAACCATTCCCTGGCTTTCCAAGCGGCAGGCACTCGTCAATTGCTCAGTATCAGCTGACTTAAATACAAATGTTGTATCAGAGTCGAGGTGCTTTCACTGCAAGAATGCTCTGACTGGAAGGAGAACTTCTCATGTTTGATAAACCAGTTTAGAAGCTGAAAAAAAACAGGGAAGCAAATCATTGCATTTCAGGGTCAGTTTTTTTTTCCAGCTGGTTGCTTAGGGTCATTTTTTAAATCAGAGCTGGTAATACGCTTGTGTAGTGTTTGGGGGGGAGGCATGTTAGGCTTGAAGGGAAGATTGCATAGTAGTTAGCAAAGACTATTCTTGTTTGTAGGTATTGCTGCTCAGACTTCGGAAGCTTAATTTAACAACTTCTCTTTTTATTCATCTTTCCCCTTAAAGGAACAATATCGCTTCTGCTACGATGTTGCGCTGGAGTACCTGGAATCCTCTTAATCGAAATGGATGTGACAAAGTTCACCAAATACATGAATCTCAATAAGCTGTTTTGACAACAGTTCTTGATCCTGTGAAGAAAGATTTTAGGGGAAGAGGGGGGTGGGAGGGATTTTAAATTTTAAATGCAAAGTATTTTTCTTATGAAGTTGTGTATCTTAATAATAAAAGAACTCAATCTGTTTCTATGCTTGTATACAGTATCAACATTTAGTGCCACGTAAATACTATGTAATGAAAACCAGAGTCAGAAGAGATTTGCCCAAATTAGGACTTTTCAGTGTTTGTATATGCAGCCGTCTCTCAGTTACAGTAGAGCGACCATCTGTTGCATGTATCAATATTTTCTACATGGTATTAATTTTTCTTTTTTTTTTTTCCTTTTGATACGTTGTTCAAGTACAATAACAGTGCAAATTGATAGTAGGATTCATTCTTTATACGTTTCAAGTGTTGCATATATATATTATATATAGTAAAAAAAAAAAAACTGGCTTATTTTGTTTTAATGTGCAATGATGGCTGGATCACATAAAGATCTTTATAAAGAAACTTAAACATAAGCCAAAGACTCAAGTGTAAATATGTCTATATGGAGAAAGCACATGTATTTATTGTTTACTTGCATTCCTTTTTTGATGGCTGAAAAAAGAAGAATCATTTTTCTTGAAGAAAGCTTTTTTTGCTGAAATCAAGTGTAAACAATTTTTGTAGTTTATTTTTTGTATGTTTTAGTGTAAGTAGAAGACATACTTTTTATGCATAGACCAAGAAACATTGGTATAGTGGTTTTGTTGTGTACATGCTTGTGATTCAGATCCATGTAAACAACTCGCTTATATAGAAGGTCTTTAACTACAGGACCAAAATCAAAACATTTTCCTGAAAATGTATAGTTTTTCACAGTTGCATTAGCTAAGCACTGATCAAAAAACTATGTAAGGAAGGGCGCACATCAAAATGGCCTTGCCTATGACTTGCACAACATTGGATGAAATTTTTAAGCACCATTAAAATTGTAAAGGAACCAATTGTTTAAGAAAGCATTGAAGCACAGGTCAACAGGAGAACTGCGAGACAAATGGATGGCTCTGCACATGCCCTCCAGGGTAAAAAAGTATTTGTTTAGCAAATTGTAAAATTAAGCAATGTTTATTTTGCTGTTTACGAACATGTAAGCTTTGCTTCCAAGAAAGCAAAATTTGAATAAACTAATGCCAGATTCTGATTATAGTTGTGGTGTACAAAATATTACTGTGCTTTCACTTAGCTTGTATCCATTTGTTCACAGGGTTTCCTATATTTTACCAGCTAAAATCATTCCAGTCTCTTGTTGGTCTTTTTTAGAACTGACAGTAAAATGATAAGGTGCTTTTAAATATTCTGTAAAGTAAGAGTGAATTAAACTTTTATTTAAAATTATTTTATATTATTTCCTATTTTGATACCCTCTCACTTACTGTCCTTGTTAAGGAGTCATTCTTGTCTGAAAGACAAGGAAAATCTCAAAAGGAAATGATATTATTTTTCATCCCAGTGTTTCAGGGAGTATTTCAGAAGACTCCATGTCATCTGTATGCCCTAAGTTTCTTCCTTCATTTCAGACGTGGAATTATCCATGCAACACTATAAATGGCAGATATATATTTACAGAAACGCTACTTCTCAGATTTTTTTCAGTGCCTCCATCAGTATTGCATAGTTCCACCTCTTCCAGATCTAAAAAAATGTCTTTTTCTTTTGTCACCCATTGGTAGTTCATACCTGTGAACAGCAAGGTAAACAAATCAGGTTTTGAAAAAAGTTCTCTGGGTCTTGGTTCTTAATACTCAAAATTGTTCTTTTTTTTTTTTATTTTTGCAACATTGGAAAGGGGATTAGAAGGTGCAGGCAACAGAACTGCAACATTCCCAGCTTTCTCTGTGAGGCCATGGCGCTCAGCTTGCTTTGGCAAAGTACTGAATGTATAATCTAAAGCTAGCTGTATCATCACCACATTTTGTGGAAACAACACACCGTCTCCATAAACTGATGCATCCTGCCTGTTAGACATGTGTCTGGGACTAAATGAATTGGACTCTGGAAGAACCTTCTGCTGGGTGTGAGAAAATTAGTCTAGAAATCTAGATTAATTTTTTGACAGATAAGTAGTTCTTAGGGTTGTGGAAGGCAAAAGCCACATTCCATACTGACCAGAGTGATTTATATGGTTGTGAGATTTTTTTTTTGGTGTTGGTTGGTTGTTTTGGGTTTTGTTTGGTGGAGGGTTTAGGTTGTTGGGTTTTTTTGGGTGGTTTGGTTTTGTTTTCTTTCCTAATAAAAAACATGGCTTTACCATTAGGCTGAATGAATAGCTATTTTCAGGGAGAGCTGCTGTGTTGGGGACAGTGGGCTCCAACCCCATCAGTATTTCGCAATACTGTTAAGATGTTTGTGTCCAGATTCCCCTGTACATTAAGCATGACTGGCACGAATGCCAGTAGGTATGCTGGCACCACAGTGCACTGTGCTTGCATGGGAGTCCGCCATGGGAGCATCTCCCTCAGCTAGAAAGTTTTATAGCTACCAGTGGATATTCTGCAAATGGGAACTCTGCCTGTGGTCAAGTACTCTGACAGTCACGTAATTTCTGTAACTGTAGCTGACTGTGGTGACCTAATGAGCTTTTGCAATAATGTAATTGAATGGGACGTTCTTCCTTGCAAGGCCAGGGAAAAGTATACACGGGGAACATGGTGTGTGCGAAGCTGACCAGAAATATTCTCCAGTCATGGTATATGTTGGGGGTCTCTTAGGCTAAAGACAATATTAGGATCAGCTTTTCAGTATAAAATCAGGAAGAGAGTTTGCTTTTGTTGTGGCAGCTCTGTTTTCCCAGATAGGTACTGCTCTAGTGTCCTTCTCTTACACCTGTATGAGACAAGAAAGAGAAGTGGGATGACTATGAAAACCTACCCCAGCAGATGATCAGGTGTTGCTCATAAAGGGACTGTGTAGTGGAGGAAGAGAAATATTCCTGACCTTGGGCACTTGAAGAAGGAAGCATTTTACTCCCTGAGGCAGAGAAAAGCTGCCAGCACCACTATCACAATGTGTCAGCAACTCCTGCCCTGAGGAAGTCCATAGGTTTCCAGACTCAAAATCTTACTGCTGGCTACTGCCCTTGCTGAAATATTAGCACAGACTCAGTCAAGTGGCTACAGTGTCAAGGTACATGGGCTTTGCTTTCCTCAGCAGCATGAAATGAAGCCAACAAGCAGTGAACATGGAGAGAGCAAATGGGCATCAAGTTAGAGTACAAAGAAGAGGCACGAAAGAGGCACTCATCTGTGGCGGAGTGCGAGATGGTTCAAATTTGAAATGAATGAAGTTGAAGCTGATCCAAAGTCACACAACAAAAGGAATGAAAGGAGTGTAAAAGCCATAAAAACATGATTGCTCTGTGCAAGAAGATACTCTGCTCTAAAACTGAGAAGTGATGAATCCAGTGTCCTAGTCTCTGTAGCTGCTAGTGGACGGAGTTCTGAGTGCCGCCTTGATTGATGATGGCTTTAGTTCATTTTCTGTAGAACAGTAACCGAAGAGGTAACTTAAGGATGTGTTCAATCTGTCTGAATTTTCCCAAATAACTGGATTTTAGGATCCAACACTGAAGGACCATATCATGCCTTGAGTACCTTAAATCCTTCGAAGTGTTTAAAGCAATGTCACAGAGATCAAAGATTGCTGAAACAAGAGCCACAAAATCTCAGCACCCTGTATGGAGAGAGGCTCCCCGCCCCCTTTTTTTTTTAAGCCCTCTGAGTCTGTCTTCCCAGTTCATAGTGATGCAGTTCCAGCAGAAACAGGTGTGAAGAGACCCAGCTTTTGAACTTTTATCTGGGTCCTCAGAGATCAGGCCCCAGCTGGTTGAAGAGATCCTAGAATTTACATTTCCTGCTTCCTGGGTAAATGCTGCCATCAAGAAACAACAGCTTTGAAATAGGCATTGCCTTCCTGGAAAATGGTCACAGGCAAAAGTTTGAAGCTTAAAGTTTAGTATTCTCAGTATATGCAAGCAGTTACTGGAATTTATTTCATTCAGAAAGTCACTCATGTAATAGAATTAAGTAGTTTATGGTACATCCTTGCCTTGCCCAAGGTAGTACGTTAAGAAACACAGTATTCTTTAGAGAGACACAAAAGCAAATGCTACTGCAGCAGTGTGCTATTTCCAATGAGTGAACAGTTTCCAAAATCAAAGGTCTAAAAAAAAGCAAACTGGGGAAGCAAGGGCAGGCAAGTGCTATGTCACTGGGCCTTCAACGTGAATTGAAATGTTAAAGGACAAGGAAGGGGAAGCCTGAGAAAAAATGTTGCAGAATCATTGC
The DNA here is from genome assembly GCF_964273445.1 of Streptopelia decaocto. Taxonomy (NCBI): domain Eukaryota; kingdom Metazoa; phylum Chordata; class Aves; order Columbiformes; family Columbidae; genus Streptopelia; species Streptopelia decaocto. The sequence goes on from NC_138656.1 coordinate 64,916,736, forward strand.
ATGGCCAGGCCACCTGGACTGACAAATGACAGTATAAAGGGCCTCTTTTAAGCTTCCTTCTGCTGCTGCGTCAGAAGAAACCCTGAGATCTTGAAATAAGTGTAAGAGCTGCTTTTATAGTGCCCTGCTCTCTACTGAAAAGAAAAGTAACTCATTTTCTGCTGTACTTTCCTGTGTCACGTAGAGAACTGAATTGAGTGATCCTAATCTCACAAAAGAACCTTTGTGGTGATTTATTGCTAGTGCTCTTATTTTGTTAAACTGTCAAAGGTCTTGTAACCTCTGCAGATCCAGGATAGTCAAGGGTATCTCTGCATATTCACCTATGTCTTTATCTTCTGAGGTTGACTAATCAGCTAGTAACAGATTGTATATACTGGGGATGAGACTTCCAGAATATACAGAGGTTTAGTCCCATACATTTTCCTTGTCTTTGTTATTTTTTTTTTTAACTGGAAGCTGTGTTTGAACAACATTTGAGATGCTGACAATATAGAAGAAATATTTCTGAATTATTTTAAGTTTGCTGGATGCTTTTTCTTCAAGCCTGAGTAAAAGAATGATGTGGAATGGTATTGGTGGTTGACAGGCATAAATGTTATTTTGGCCCACGCTTCTCAGAAATTAGTTCTTTCCCTGCTGTTGGGTTTAGACTCCTAATTTATGCAGAGATTGACATGTGTGATGAAAGGCACAATAGGGTGCTTACCTAATAATAATGTTTATTAACTGTGTCTTGGCCAACAAAGAACAGATGTTTCTGTGCCTTGTTGAGATACAAAAGCTTGATTACAGTGGTCTTTTGTAACCCTTCTAGCTTCCATCTGGATCAGAAAACAGTCCTGACTTCACAAATCATACCAAGATAAATTTGAAATCCCCATGTGCTCAGGGATTTTTCACATCGTCACTAAGCAACAACAAAAACTGAAGACTATGTTAAATAAAAAAAAAAGCAACAAAACCTCACCTTCTGGACATGAAACCAAAGCATGATCTTTCTGCAAGCCTTGGAATACCCTGGAGCTTTTTGGTAATGAGCACAAAATGGCATCTGGCAAACCACAGTACCAGCAGATTGTGATAATATGTGTGCATTTTCCTGCCAGGTGCAAACCGGTGTGAGCTCTTTCCATTTCATGGTGGAAAACTTTTGTCTTTCTTTTGTGTATCTGATATTCTGTAGAATAATAACTGAAATTACACAGTATTTTGCCAAGTCCTGAAATTCTGAAGAAAGTTACTGTCTTTTTGCACTCCAATAGCAAACGTGAAAGCAGAGGTTATAGTATCTTTACTCTTGAGGTAACCAGAGTGAGTTGTTCTTTGTAGAGCTCATAAAGCCAAACTATTATAAGTTTCAACAGAAATTTGATTTGCTACAAATTCTATGTGTAGACTTAAGTTATACCTGGTGAAATCCCAGTTCATTTGTGGTGAAGGACTTTAAGAGTCATTTCTCATGTTTTATTAACCTTTCTGATCCACTTGCTATATCCCTGAGCAGGCAAAATAGAAAGCCTGTCTGGACCCACAGTCCAAACTATCTTCAGCACAGAAACTGGTTCTGTAGCCTTTTTCCCCAGTTTCAGGATGAAGTTGTTACGAAACTTGTGAACTATACAGATTAGGAACAAAAAATGCTTGAAACTGCCTGCTGAAGAGGTGTATGCATTCATTTTGAGTTAGGCAGAAATTATAGACTTAGGAAGCTGCGACACTGCTGTGACCTTTTCTGTTGCACAAAATCATATCATTGAAGCTTCAGTTGATGCTGTTTAAACTGTATAAATAGGTTGCTGCTTAGTTTTATCTTCTGAAATGATCAAGGTTTCCAGCTTACCTTGCATCAAGAAATACAGCAGTGTTTGAGCAGCAGTTCTCACAGGTCAGATAACTTCAGGGATGAGGGTAAAAATGGAGCATAAAAGCACTAGGCGTAGTATAAGTTCTTTTAATAGTTCTCCTCCAGTGAGTTGAGCTGGTTCAGCTAGTGTGACAGTGAGCTGTAATTACAGCTGTGAGAAAATAGCTGTGTGGTTTTGTCTGTGGCCAAGGCTTTTAGCAACTTCTTTAAAAAACAGGGAAGAAGTGTAGGCTTTGTTTCTACTTCAGTGTGCCATCCTTTCAGGCACTTGTTTACTTCAAGTAATAGCCTTGCTTAACACAAACCCTTTCTACCATAGTCCTTTAAGTAGTCAGAGTCACAGCCTGCAGCAGCCTCTGTCCTTAAAGGCAAGTAAATTGTTGGTATGTGGATTAGAAGGTATGATGGATGCTGTAGTGCATTCAAGGGCGAACTGCAATGGGCCCAAGGAACAGGCCTTTTGCTGTTGCAGAGCGGGATTTATAAACCTTGTGCAAGAGAAAGAGAATAAAATAGTCAGTGAACTGATCGCAACCAGCATGAAGATAGGAATCTTGTTCACTGGTTATTTGGGCAGCAACATGGAAAGCACTGGCTTTGGATCTAAGCAGAGGCAGGATTGACCTCAGCACCTTCTCTACTGTTAAACCAGAGCCAAATGCTACTTCACAGGCTTGTTTCCGATGCTTGTTTTTAACATAGTTATGGTTTGGTTGGGTTTTTCCTTTCTTAGAAGAAGAAAAATTATACTGAGAAAAGCAACGTTAGAGACTGGGGGTTGAGAGAGGAAACATTTGGAGAGAGCACTCTAAGACAGCTGCTTGACTATGGCCTCAGGCGAGCCACTGTAAAGGAAGTTTTTGAAGACTGAGAAGAATTCTGACTGTCTTGAAAACAAAAGCCAGCTTGCTAAATTAAATAGCTTCAGAGTCCTATGCCATTTAGTGTTTGGGGAAAACTGCAAAAATTGAGTGGGGGAGGAACACATGCCCTGCAAGTTGTTATCTGTGTTTACAGTCCAGCATGCCAAAATAAAAATTTAATTAGCAGATGGCCCTGGAAAAGAAGATAATAAAACGTGACAATTACTTTGATGATATGCACACACAAGCCTGCATTTTCCGTGTCTTTGAAGTCTTTAAGTAACACACCTGTTTAGTCATTCAAAGAATCATCACAGTATCATGATATTCTGATTTTGCTCATTACCTTGAGTTTCCCAGTGAGGTGTCTGTTCTGGGCTTGGCACAGACCACACAACCATTGAAGGAAGACAGATACTCATATATTTTCAATACTGTGTTTTTCAGGGTAGACTCTAAACTCTTAGCTGATTGTTTTTCTTCTTCCAGTGGTCTTTGTACATGACTGGGATCCAACAAATGTATCCCTTTCCAAAACGTAGTTTAGGTTGCTCAATTTTCTTGTTTCTATTTTTAATTCTTGTTTTCAGTGATGTTCTTTCTCTCCTCTACTCTTTTATATTCCACATTTTATCACAGGCTGAAGCTAATTAGGCAGGGATGGGACATGGTATTATCTCTGTAACACATTTCTACTTCTCAGCAGAAAAGATTTCACATCCCTCCCTCCCATCTCACCTGAGCCAGGATCAGCTGACATTTCTGAAAGTAAGCTTCTTGCTGTTTGTCATTCAAAGTCTGTTGTGTGTTAAGCAAGATGACAATAACTTAATTACAACGCGAAGAAACTGCAACTGCTCTTCTGTTCCTTCCAGTGCTTCTTTGGCGTGGTGAGGAGGTGAAAAAGCCTACTCCCTTCCTTTGGAGGTTTGTCTTTTCCAGTTCTTTAAAAGTCTATGGGCTTTAAAAGTAATGTGAAACAGCACAGGAAGAGGTTTGGTTAGTGATGTGTTTAGTGTGTTTGATTTGAAGAAAGAGATTAACTTGACAATATAAGGGAGATATTGGTTAACTCAACAGAAGGTTTTGGGTGCTAAGGAAAGGGAAACAGGAATATCTGGGCATATGTACTCCAGTGTGTACAGCGTAACTGACTTTCTGTTGTGGCAGTTTCTGAAATGTTACAGTGAAGTGATTTTTTAAATGAAATTTTAACATTAACTAGTAAAGGGAGTGTGGCGAAAATTAGTTTTTCCACATCCAGTTTCCAATAACATTACCGTCGCTGGTGTCCATGTGGGAGTGAAGTGGTGTGATCTTGCCTGTTTGCTGTGGTGCTGGGTTAAAACACACATCTTGGTGACAGAATTCACAAATGCAATGTTCTGGGAAGACCAGAACTGCCCAAAATGAGGTAAGGCACCCCAAGGTACAAGCATCTCTTGAGATGGTTGCTGTTTTCACTACAATCCAAGCAAGAAGAGAGGACAAACCCAAGGAGCAGCATTGTGATGAGTACCTATCATAGGCCAAGCTCAAATGAGCAAGGAGCTCTGGTTAACTGCTAATTTTAGGAAGCTGTATGGCATCCTCAGCTGTGTGTTAAAACAGGAATCAGCAAATTTTCTTCAAGATTTTTGATCAATCTTTGGCTTGTTGGATTTTTTGTTTGGTTGGTTGGTTTTTTTGGTTTTTTTTGGTTTTTTGTTTTTTTCTGTAACCTTGCTTGCCTTGATTTTATTTTATTCTGCCTTCTGTAAGCAGTTTGAGTGTTTGTGTTGAATGCTTTTTCCCCATTTTTTAAAGTACCTTCCCTTATATGATGTACTAAATCTTCCTTGGCAAGTTCCTTCAGCCATACTGTGTTGGTGGATTTTGTAGGAGAACAGAGAGAAGGACATAGAAAAAGAAATGAGCAAAATATGTTGCTTGTAAAATGGACTTTGGGGTAAGTGATGGCTTTGCAGATTTCAGATTTCATCCTCTAGCCATGGGAAGTCTGTTTGAATTAATTTGTTGACATAATTCTGCAAGAACACTTACAAATACATTCCTCAGAGAGATGTGAAGGGAGCTGTAGACTTTCATTTTTCAAAACGTATCCATCTATTCATGCCGGCTGTTTGTTAGATCTCACAACATGCTCAGCACCAGAAGGTCCGCGGTGCTGTAGTTCCCCACAGGCTCTCGGTACCCCCTGGCCTGGGGTCTCTCACAGTATGGTGAGGCGAAAGAAGGAGAAGGGTCCAACTGCCATGCTATATGCTTCACCCAGGAGAACATGTGCTAGGAACACATTGAAGGAGATGCCCAAGGGTCACAAATGCTCTTGGATGTCAAATAAATCTAGATGCAACAAACTGAAAACAAGATGAAAGGCTGGCAGAAAGACTTAAACTCCAAAGTGAGAGCCCTAGGATGTTTCCTTACAGACTGTTTGAAATCTTAGATCATTTAAATGAAGTTTGTTGAGAAGGACAAGGTGAAAGAGCTTTGTCTGGATTGTAACATATGTTCCATATTGCAAGGCTGCCTACAAGAAGAAATGGAGGCAGTGTTTGCTGCTCAGTAGCTTACCACTCTACGTGAGAAGTAATGAGATATATTTATTTAGTTTTTAAAAAGCAGATAAAATAGATAAGAAAACACATGGTGAAGTTTCTGGCTTGAGTATTTTAATATGAAAGAGCTAAAATATATACCAAAAGAGTTCAAACACATGCTACATGTGGTTTCTTCAAGAAAAAATGGGGTTCTGCAGTCTTTCCAGGTTGTCCTGGAGAAGAGCCCCCTGTGTTCTTTCCTCCTCCACAGCTGGGAAGACAGGCTTATTGACCAATTTGATAAGGAAATAGATTTGTTTTCCAGCACTTTTCTTCTTCCCAAATGAGTCTCTAAAGGCACAGCTTCTCATGGTGCTGCATGCTGGTAGTGATCTCCCTGTTTGCCAGTTTGTTGCAAAGATGGTGAAGGCAGTGCAGGATTGGAAAAAGATGTTCTCCAGCAGCTATTGAAAGCAGTGTGTTTCTCTCTTGTGTGAGGTAGAGGATGGGATGTGTACCACCATTGAGGACATTAGAGTGGTTTTGGTGACCACCTAGTTTGTGTTAATGCTACCAGGCATGGTGGAAAAGACAACACTCTGCTCTTTGAAAGGGATAAATAGGGCTGGAGGGCTGCTTATCTTTGCTTGATATGAAGCAGTTGTATTATAACAAGTTAGAACATAATATGTTAATGTTAAATATATAATATAATATAATATAATATAATATAATATAATATAATATAATATAATATAATATAATATAATATAATATAATATAATATAATATAATATAATATAATATAATATAATATAATATAATATAATATAATATAATATTGCTTACTCTGGTCCCAGATTTTTTTATGGCCAAATACACTGGATTCTGCATATATATATATTTTTTTTTTTTAAATCTCTATTTACTTGCACTGGGAACCTTTCCTGAAACCAGGTAACTTTATGGCTGATAAGTCAAAAACCCTTATATGACACAAACAACAGAATAGAGCACTGGTTGTATCTGTGCCTGTGACAAAATGCAGATGGGTCCTGCCTCAAATTCCACCATCCCTGAGGATAAGGAATAGTGAGTACAGACTGAGACCTCCCTGGGCATCCTCTTATCCTACAGGCTGAAACTCTGGCAGATGCCAGCCCAGGAGTCTGGCTGCCTCTTCCAATAAAATGACCCTTTAGCCTTTCTTTATTTCAGATCTTAGATTTCCCACAGCTTGCTTAGGCTTTTTCAAATCCCTTCATCTATGTTGAAGTCTCCTGTGCATTTCAAAAAAAAAAAAAAAAAAGAAAAAAGATCGCAAAACCCTCCAAAACAGATGTCCACGAATCACTGAAGTCTTTATACTGCTGCTCCTTAAGAAAGAACAAGGAACACCTGGAACAAGGCCGGAGTTGCAGATCTCTTAAGCAGCAAATGCATCTAAGCTTTCATCTGGTAAAATAATAATCATAATCAAAATGCCCTGCAGCAAGGTAATATCAATGCTTCAAAAAAAGTAGGACATTAGAATCAATTAAACTGATATGTCGGCAAGCGTTAACAACATTTCATATGGAGCCCTTGTTCTCTGATGAAGACCTAAATTTGCTGCAGAAACAATTTGCATTTAGACTCAACTCATACACAGAGTGGAAGTAATTGCAATTAAGTTTTTTCTCCAACTTTCTGAAGCTGTTTCAAAAATCAGGTTGATAAAATTTTGTGCTTGACAGACTGTATCTTTCTATGTATCTATCTTTTTAGAAAGGTTCTTGTTAATGGTTAAGAAAAAAAAAAGGAGAAATGCTTGGCTTTGTATGTATTTTAAAATGACAGCTGATATTTCGGTTCCAATAAAAATGGGCAAACATATTCAGTGCCATCACTTCATCATTAATTTGAAAGTCAGACAGCAAGTCTGTCACTTAAGATAAATATTGAGGATCACCAAAAAAATCAAGGTAACTGTTATTAAAACAAAGGTTTTGTTGATTTCTTTTCGCAGCTGCTTAGACTAAACTCTGGATTCTAATGCTTGCATAAATAAGGGCTATTAGTGCTCTTTCTTCTGGTAATGTAGACATTAGAAAGGTAAGGAGTGCGAGATGCCAGTTTTCGTTCTAGTTCTGTTAAAGCTCTTTGCTGTCAGGAAAAGTCAAACTGTTTTGCTTCCCTTCTGTAGCAAATTGTCACTTGATAGGTGAAACTTCAGGAATAATTAGTGAAAGTAGATGTGTAAATTCCATTGGGGGAATCAATCTTTCACAAATATATTTAAATTAATTCAGTGTCCTTTTCTTTGAACAGTGGCAGGGTGCAAAAAATTATTTTGGATTCCTTTAACAACATCTAGAAACCTACATTGCCTCTTTAAAAATAAATTACAGCACATCCCACTCAAGAAATCACAAAGGGAAAGAGTGATATTTAAAATTAATTCAAAAAATTTCTCCAACATGTCTCCAGCTGTCAAAAATGCATTGAAGATATGCCAAATACATTTCAAAACACTTTTTGTAATTTGAAGATATCTCAAGTAATTTTTCCTCCCAAAGTAAATCTTTAATGGACCTGTATGACTACCTAAAACTGTGGGATGTTTTTTTTTTCCTACCTTGTTTCCCCAAAAATAGGACCTACCCTGAAAATAAGCCCTAGCGTAATTTTTCAGGATTTTTGAGGATTCCTGAAATATAAGCCCTACTCCAAAAATAAGCCCTAGTTATAGTTAATTTAAAAATTCTATTTAAATAGTGTTCAGGCAGCTATATATGTAAAAAAGTAAGCATCTTTTGGAGCAAAAATTTATGTAAGACCCTGTCTTATTTTTGGGGAAACAGCGTAAGTCATTCCTTTCTTCCCTGGCCTCTGGCCCCCTCCACACACACAAAAAAAACACAAAAAACAAAAACCAAAACCAAAACAAAAAAAAACCAAACCCCACAAACAAACAAAAACACATAAACAAAAAACAAACACACAAAACCCATAACACACAGAGAAACCAGATATTTAATGAAATCTGCGGAGTTCATTGGGTTTGACTTTTTCCTTTTCCTTTTCCTTTTCCTTTTCCTTTTCCTTTTCCTTTTCCTTTTCCTTTTCCTTTTCCTTTTCCTTTTCCTTTTCCTTTTCCTTTTCCTTTTCCTTTTCCTTTTCCTCTCCCTTTTTTCTTCTTCTTTTCCTTCTTTGTTTAGAGACAGAGTAGAAAATTAGTTCTGTGGTGACATTGTTCAGGTTGAGCTTTGGAGATCTGCACACAATCCATGACTTTGCCATAGATTTTCCATGTAGCCCTGGATAAGTTGTAATTTCTCTGCTTTGGGTCTCAAACTGAGTATGGAAGACAGAGACCAAAAATGCTTAAGAGTTGCCTAGCTATTGGAATGCTGAGGATCAGTCAAGTGCCGGCTAGACTTTAGGGTGTGATGCCATGCACAGAGATATTAGTATTCTCATGGCAACACTGAGTTCACGTTCTGTGCTGTTAAATAAAAAGTGGTAACACTAGTTGGAGGTCACTTGTACGGCCCATCTTGTGTAAACAACCATTTTGACACATTCCTCTTTGTATTTGAAAGGTCTGAAACTTCTACTGTATTAAACATTTGTGTTCTACTTTATCTTCAAAATACTTTTAAACTCTTAAGAATCAATCATCTTAATACATTTATAAAGACAGGTACCATTAATTAATACCTGTCAATAAATGGAGGAATTTTTTGCTCATGATTTTGAGTTCAGAGTAGTGCAGAGCTTAGAAATCTCAGATTATGTCCTTCTCTCTGTGGTTAAAAAAAACATTAGTAGAGCTGCCTGCCTATTCAGCACATGAACCTTTCAGGGGGTTTTGTGTCCAATTCATACACAGTGCTAAAACTTTAAAAGTATGTATTAAGACCATGGTGCTAATCACACTTACTAACAGTTGGAGAGAGAGTTCTGGAGAGAGTCCTGTATTTCCTATAGTTTACTGCTGTATGCAAAGCAATTACTCTTTGTTGAAGAAACTTTGGAAAAAGGCATGTCAATATTCTTTACAAGACTATAACTTAAAATGTCATTATCAGCAAGGCATTTCTATGGGAAGCCACAACCCACTGCAACCCGTAAGTCTTCCTTATTAAGAATCTACTCCAAGCTCTATTAAAATCAATGGAAAAACCTTTCTGACTCCAGGAGGTACTGAATTGCTCAATAAAATGTAGAAAATACCCACAGGTTATTATTGTTCATTCCCTAAAAACAGTCAGACAAAAGCTTACTGTTTTTCAAAATGTAATGTATGTACATGTGCTTAGTTTCTTTTAAAAGCACTGAGGGATCCTGGTTCTTCAATAGACTGTTCACTGGAGTCAAACATTGGCAAACAACCCTCAGGGCTCAGGAGCTTTTACTAACAGACTTTTGTTCACACCTGCTAAGCCATTTAAAGTTCATATGAAGAGCACACCTAAGATCTCTTTGCCGAGCTGTAAGGAAATGTCATAGAACCCAAAACGTAATTCCTGAAAACATAAAGGAAATTTCGCAATACAGTCACAGGGCATTAAAATGGTCCAAGATTTTTAAAGCCAGAAGCCACCACAATTCATCGGGGTGACCCCTTGCTTTGTGAAGGCGTTAGGATTTCCAACCCAATCATTTTTGTAACAAACGCAAAAACTTGGAGCATAACAAGATAATATCTTTAGAAGGACAGATTTTATCTATGGGCTTCAACTGATGATGAAACAGAACACATTTCTGTGGGTAATCATCCTTGCTTTTTAACACAGGTCCTTATTTTAAATTTCAGCAGGATCTTGCTGTGCCTTTGCAGGATTAAAAAGTCCTCTACCCAGCTGACTCATCCTAGAAGGTGTATGAGCAGAGGCTGCATGTGCAAGTAGGAATGTGGGTTTTTTTTAAAAAAAGGGGGTGATTGAAATATGCTGTGCAATAAGCGCTTTATATTTTCAGGTGAAGTTCAAAGCAATTGTAGGTGCTGGAGGATAAATTATGTAAATGTTAGGCTAACAAAGCTGTCTTCCTGTAGATGCAATCCCTGGTTACAGGATCATTTTAAAGATTCCCTTCAACCAGCTCAACTAATGGCTGCATTTACCTGGAGAATAGTCTGAGCTTTAAAAAAAAAATATCACAAACCTTCACAGGCTTGGAATTGGTTTTATTTGGAAACTTGAAACACTTTATTGGGTTCTTGAAAACCAGTAAGTAAACACATAAGTGTTCATCAGCATTTTAGAAAAACGTATTTGAAAATAATTTTCAAAATTCTGTCTTTTGCTGATTTGGCCATTCATCCGAATTAGCTAACCACTGCTTCTCAGGCACATTTCACTACAGCTGGTTCCTGGCCACCCTCCAGGGGAATGTGCAGGGGCTTCTCCATATGGACAGACGTGGGTCCCTGTTTGTGCACAACTTTCAGAGCAGCCAGAGCTGCTGACACCGTGGCTCCTCAAGGACTTGTGGCCACTTTGGCTCTGGCAGGTTTCCGTGCTTTCCTAGACCCTCACCCTGTTGTCACTGGTGGGAGATGGAGTTGCCAAACTGAATGCTACCTGCAGACTCCCACAGGACACAGGTAACATGGAGGTCCTGATAGGCTCTTTGTGAAGAACTCAATAACTTAGAAATGGAAGTGTGGTAAGGAGAGGATTATGATGTCTGTTCTTTCAGTGTGGGAAGAATGGGCTCAGATTATGCCTGCTTTCATTACAGTATACACACATTTTTCAGCAGAATGTCTTAACCTTCAATATTGAAACTTGAATGAAACAAAATGAATTTTTCTGAGTCAAGATCCTCCTGAGGATTTAATCTCCAGCAGGATAATCACTCAAAATGGTCCCTTATTACAGCAGTCCATGATCATGGTGCGATAATCTTCCACTCTGGGATCAAAGATGGTTTGGAGATGGCAAATTATTTTTCTCTGAACCTGGCATTGCACATCAAACTGGGAAAAGCTCCTGCAGAGCATTTGGGAGAACAGATCAGTGGTTCTCATTTACCAGTGTAGGTGCTAGCAGAGATGAAGACTCCTCTGATAACATGTGAGCAGTGGATAGCAGTCCTGATTTGGATTTCAGTTTCAGATGAGTGCATATATAGTTCCTTCATTGCACCTGAAATGGCTGGTTTTGTTAGGCGGTGTATCAAAAAGCTGGTCTCTGCACACGCAGAGAAGCACAGTGGAACAAATGCATATGGGAGAACCGCAGAGGTGTTTGGCCCAGAGCATTTCCAGGCACATTACAAGAAAGCCGTCAGCCCACTAACAGCTCATCTGCCCACTGAGGAAGCACAGAGGCATTGCACCAACAGGGTACCCCAATAACACATCAGAAAAATGGGGCCCTGACTAAAGCCTCCCCGAGGGCATCACAGAAGGGTGATCACCCCATGAGCTGGGATGACACTCTCCACACGAGTGGAGTGGAGAGGCTCTTGAGGTTCTCAGAGCACTGAGGGGGCTTATACTTAGAGGTATGGGGCTCACTGTGGGGTGCAGGGCAATAGCCAAGTACAAGACTTATAAGATGTTCAGTGGGTAACCAAAGGTGGGGAAAGGGAGGGATAAAGGTGATTTTGGGAGGAAAAAGGTTAGGAGAATACAAGGCTTAAGTGAATAAAAGTGGCTGGTCACACACAAGCAGGCTGCTTGTCTGACCTTGCCTTGTGCTGCATCAGCACAGCCCATCCTGGCTTCTCATTCAGCTCCATTTCTGATTGTTCTCCTGTGTGTGTGTGTGTGTGTGCGTGCGCATGTGTGTGTATGGGGATCTAAGTGCCAGCAGCTGCAGTGGGACTAGGGGTCACAGAACTGTCTGTGCGACAGCAGGGCTTGGGAGTCAGAGGCAAGGCGTCCGTATTTGCTCATGTATATTAGAAGGGTCTGTACCAGCCACTGGCATGGGACTGTGTGCCTTGAGGGCTTCTCACATGTCCATATGCCAGCAGGACCAGAGGCCGGTTACTGGGTGGACTGTGCCGAAGCCCAGCTCCTGGAAGGATCCACACTACATATATACATATATATTTCAAACTAACAGACCTTTATCTGGATCAGCCAGAGACAGGAGCAGGAGGAGGCCATTGGTGCTTGTGTAAATACGGTGGATTCTGCCTAGGTTGAGCTGTCTATCTGGCAGTGTATTTATGAGCATAGGTGCTCTATATGTGTGTGTGTGTGCGTCCCTATTGGAAGCACATGCTGCTGGTTGGCCCTGGGAGTATGGAGCTGCAGCCACCTTCTCCATGTTGTTGGGCTGCTGGATTCAGTAACACAAACCAGGTTTTGTTCTGATTTTTCCTGCATGACATCCATGCTTGTTTGTACATTTACTTTGTTGGATTCAAGTGATTTTGAAACCAGTTATTAATTTTTATGTGCGTTTGCAATCGATGTTACATGGTTTTTGTGGTGTTGTTCCTGGCAGTCTTATCAGAGTGAAGAGCCAAATACAAGTGAATTCAGGAACAGTAGAAATTGCTTTAGGGGCTCTTTATCCACAGACCAAAACAATGTGGACAGGTAAAGCTCAACTGCTGGCACTGACACAATACCTGACAGCCTTGGGAACCAGTATATCAAGAAAATGGGCTTCGATTTATACGAGTTGCACATATGTAATTTTTAAACATATAAAGATGTCCCACAGAAATAGCTGAAACCACTCACAAAATTCCATGCTCTTTACCCGGTGAGAACCAGCTTTTTACAATATGGGTATTTTGATTACCACTGAATGTCTGTGATTTCCCCAGCTCTCTCCCAGACCAATTATATTTGTTTAATTTTGAGTGTATGTTGTTGGGAGGAGAGAATGAGGGATCTTTTGTTAAAATAGTTGTTGCGTGGTTGGCTGTGCATGTTCTCTAGTTTGGCTTTTATGAATACCTCTCACTTCTAGACCCAAAGTCCTGTTATTCATCTTGCCTGCAGCACCTGCAGCATTAACAGCTGCCAATAGTGAGCTCTGCACCTGCAGGCTCCCCGCTTACCAAACCTATTTCACACTCTCTGGAGCAATATTTGTTATGACCAAGTTAACAAACTCTTCAAACTCTGTAGATAGCCTGGTACCTCAAAGGCCTGGGCACCAACTACAAGCATTTTGGGATTTTAATATAAGTTTTTTAATATGTGATTAACATTGTGTCTTGTAAATTATTACGTATAGATGAAATGAAGTTACTAATATTTTTTTTAAATGGTTATTTCACTCACCATTTTGTCATAACATCATACTTTTGCTGACATCTCAAGGAGACAGGAGAGTGGTGTAAGGGAACATGAAATCACAGTCACTTCAGTTTTTCCTGGTGATCCGAGTCTGCCACTCATTTGCTACATGGTCTTGCTCTTCAGAGGAGAGCTGCTGAAATAACTGTGCTTGATAAGGCTCAGAGAAGCAGAGTTGGGATCAACACTAGGGATTTGGCCTGAGAGCAGTCTGATTTTCATGTGGTATTCGGCAGTAGCCTCTTAAAATTCATTCCCAGTTTCAGCATCTCAAATTCAAAACCTCACAAGTCACTGGTGACTTTAAAAAGTCTTGGTCATTTTGGTAACAGCATTGTGTTTTAATCTCCATTTATAGTACAAAGTAATGTGTATCCTATTTGGTATCTTAAATCCGGCTACAATATTTAAGGCAGCAAAAAGCATCAGAACAGAATGGTTTTAAGTTATTTTCTTCAAAGTTTGTTGTGGTTTTGAAGATAACAAAAAACCAAACTATTTTGTTATGCTCCAAGGAAAACAAACCAAAACAAAACATGACAACAACAGCAAAACCACACAGACATGATGTTTTTTTCCCTACTTTAGGAAGGGCTGATATTCAGTACCTTCTCTTCACAGGGTCAACAACCACCACCGATGAGATGGAGTTTTGTGGCAGATTCCCCTGCCCCCTCCAAAGACCGTTATTCACAGCACCCCCTGCACCTGTCCCATCCTGGCACAGCCCATCACTGGGCATTGGTACCCCAGCCTGGCACAGGGCCACCAGCTCAGTATCCCCCCACCTCACCCCACTCCAGCTGCAGCCGTGGGAGGAAGCAGCCACAGAGGGGAGGAAGCAGAAATACCTCCCCATGCTGCTCCTCCCCTCTGCCACAGAGCCCCATGGCTGTCCCAGGCACAGCATGAACCAGGCTGCGAATGTTGCCACCTTGAAAGATCTTCACTGGTCTTTGCATACCAAACCCACATGCTGCCTTTCTGTGGACCATGGCATCTACCCTGGAGAAGTTCATTCATTCTCTGGACCCCAAAGCCCTTCCCAGGGTCCTCCAAATCCAGTCAGGCATCTATTGTCAAGGTGAGCATTGGGTGCTTTCTGGCAGGGCTTTGCAAGTCCACCTTTGACATTGGGTCCCCCCTTGGGACTGGGGTGTGGGGGAGGCAGAGGGAGGATGCTGACAGAGTTGTCTCCTAGCAGTTTCCCACCAGCTGCAATTTTTCCTTTGAAAAAACAGTGTAATGATCAATGACTTTGGAGATGTCTTTGGTATTGTGTGCATCTGGTCTTCTCGGAGGCAGTGAGGAAGGAGCTGTAGTTAGTCCTGGTAGTATCCTGGAACAGGTACTGGAATTTGCTTTGCACTTACACAGAACTGTCAATGCAGCAACTGCCAATCATCTCACAGGGGTTAGCTGATTAAACTTAGCTCTGTTCTTCCAGGCTTGGCATGAAGAGGTGCTCTCAGTTTCAGAAATAAAGAACCAGAGCACCTGGAAAGTGACCATGTGGGACCATAAGGTTTTCTTGAAGTTCTGCCCTGCATTTGAGGGTACTTCAGGTCCTCAACAATACAAAGGGATGGGTATAAGTCAGACAGGAGTATCACAGGGGTGATATTTTGCTGGGTTTTTCTGCAGTAGATCTTTTTATGGTGCTTCTGTTGCTGAGCTCTGCTTGTGCACAAAACACAGTGGAAGGGTAGTAAAGATACTTGTACTGGAGGGAACAGTTCTGTGTTCATTCAGGGTATGGACTTAATTGACAGTGAAAACACCATGTCAGGCCCATGTATTAGTCTAGGAAAAGAAAGTTACCTCCTGCCACTGCAAGGGAAAACTTGGGGTTACACCAGGTAAAACAGAGGGGAATTTATGAAATAAGTTGAAGCCTCAGCTTCAGCCAAATACCTGCTTCAGGATGCACAATATCTATCTTTACATTAATATAAAAATCCCCATGCTGCTCCATAGCAGGAGGGGAGAGGAGGTGGCCACCATCGGCTATGGCCATGGAAAGTCTGAGCTGCAATCCTGGTGCTGTGGCCAGAGTGAGTGATTCTTCTCTCCACAAAAACAGCCTCTTGGGGCAGAAAGAAAATGGGAAAGGGCATACTCAAGCTGTGATGGTAGTCAATTGTCCATGTTCTACTGGTGGCCCAAAGTGGCTGCTCTGGAGACTGCCTAGGACACATGAATATTACTGATCCATAAAAAGGCATTCTGGGAAACAAACTTGGCCAAAATTACCAGAAATGTTTGAAAGTATGATTTGACAATTGGGCTGTTCAACTTTACATTTTAAAATGGCCCAAGAACTTGAACTGGATTAAGTGCTTGATAAGGAGTCTGGCACCTAAGTGGTGAGGAGCAGAATTTAAAATAAAAAAGGGAAGATTTGAGTAGCCACCATATTTGCCTCTTTCCACACACCTAGGAAGCAGAGGTTATACAAATACAAGTTGTATGCCTATGTAGATATGCATGTGTGTACATATATGTACGTATATACAAAGTACTGTAAGATACATATAGGTATATACAAAATGCTACGAGAAAATTATGGTAGCCCAGCTGTCAGCAGGCTTCTGAGTCCCTATATTCTGCATCCTGCTGTTAGTGGATGGTAAAACTCATAACACTACGTCTTTGGAACAGAAGTATTTTTGTGTGTGCTTCCATTTACTGTGTAGACCTTTCTACATGAGAAAAAAAAAAAAAAGCAGTGGAGGCATAGCATTGTCACTGCATATGGGAGAAAAAGGCTATTAGCTGATTACTGTCTATAATAAAAGAGCCTGCAAAGCCATGGGAGGGGCTGGTTTTTGCCAAGATCCAGGAACTATTGCACTAAAAGTGAGAGCCCTTGTGTTGCGGTGATGCTTCATTAGTCTTCAGCTGCACCACCTCTTCCTGTCCTCTGCTACTGGTGGCTTCCTCTCAGCTGTGCTCACTAATATTTCCACCACCAGGCTAGATGCAGCACTAACATACATGCAGGTGTTTCTTGCTTACACAAGAAACAAGGCTGATACAGATGTGCTACTTGGATCCTTCCCCTCACAGTTGGCACATCCCCAGACCACTTGCAAATACCTAGAAATCACAATGTCCACTAGGAGGCTTGTGTTAGTTATTTTCTTCTTGCTTTCTTCAGAGGAAGCTAGAGCTGCTTGACACACTCTGTGCCTGATGGGTTTGCAGGATCTAGGACTACAAAACACCTTCTTGGCCAGATTCTCCCTTTCTCTTCCTCCCTCCCTCCCCAAGCGATCTGTCCACATTGGATCTCTCCTGAACATTTTGCTTCCCTCTGTACCTCGCAGCAGGGATGAACACACTGTTCTGTGATTGCATTGTGATTTATATTGCATTTTCTGAAGATAAAGTAGTGCTTCCAAGAGAGTCTGAAGTAAGTCCTGTTATATTGCTAAACAGGCAAGTGGACCACTTTGTGCACTTTGAGTGTCCATTAGGACAACCATTCTTCAGTCCTTCCTCAGGCAGATCCGCTGCCCCCTCAACAACCCTTTTCATTTCTCTTCCCACGTGCAGTACACCAGCAATCACATTATGGGTAATGGCATGTCTATTTACAGGGAACATGGGTTTATTGCTATGGTTGCAGGGACCAAATCAGAGCATTCGTGCACTGATTGTAGTAGCTCCCAACTGGCTACAAAGTCAGACTGGTCAGCTGAGTCCTACTTGGATTAGCCGTTTCATGGAGTTGGATTTCATAGGAAACTGTAACGATGCTCAGCACAACATGCAGATAGTAAGAGAGAAGATTTATTTTTAAAGCATTACATGGGATTGTTTGAAACTGGTCGTTCACAAGAGATGATTAATTTTCTGGTGTAAGAATTTAAAATAGCAAGAATTTGTACATATAAAAACCTTATGTTTATTCCCCTCTCCACAGCCCCAGAAAAAAGTGCAAGTCTTCTTAATGTCAGGTTAACCAGGTACATATTAATAGAAAGGCTAATAGAGTAAATGGTATACTAAATCCATTGGAGCTGTCATGTCAAAGTTGCAGCAGCCAACCAAAGAAGACTATCTATGTGGTAAGAAGACAATGGAGTGTAATTCACTCACTCGTCTTCTCTGGTGAACTGTGTGCTGTGGGGATGAAACTTTCATTTACTCTATTCTGGAAGCAACATTTTTCACACACTGCACTTAGGTTTAAATGATCTTACAAATATAGGACTTGTAAATTAACATTACTGTTCTTGATAGATCTGTTTTTCAGTACCTCTGGAAGCATAAAGAAAGTGTAATGCCGTAAGTCTTTGTAAGGATAGAAGTATTTTTTTCCATGTGGTGAGGTATTTTTATTAGAAGCTGCAAAGTCAGGCTCCAGGGAGAGTGGGAATTTGCTTCCCCCTGGGCAAGGTAAAAGCTCTAAAAGATCTCATTTTACCTTCGTACCCTTGTAGCACCGAGTACAATCTCGGTCTCTGTTTTCAGACCCAAGCCTGCCTGCTGCAGTTCCTGGTGGAAAGTAAGTAGAAAACATGCTGTGTGTATCCATTCCACCATTAGTATCTCTACTGGCCTATTAAAAGTTATGTTCCTGCTGCTATTAATGGAATAGTAATGTATTTAACTGTAGCTCTCCAAACTGAAAATGGACAGGACTATATAGACCCTGTTTCCATTCAGAATACTTTCAGCTAGCGAAGCTACAGGCAATTGAACTTTTGCTGTTGGTAGTGAATACTATGACCTGGACACCTTTCTGAAGTTACACGCCTGTTCGCCTCTCTGTTCCTGGCTTGAAGCAGAGGGAAAGGTTTCCCTAGGGTGATATCAGTGTTTCTCATGCTACGCCTGGACTTTGGGGTTGGTTGAAGCCTTACCCACTTTGCCACAGGCAGGAGAGTCAAGGTTTGAGGAATTTGTTCATACTCTCATGTTCCCAAAGCCCCAACCTGCAGTCACCACCTATGGCAGTCTGACACTGTGCAGGCTCAACAACATGGGGTTTTAGTAATAGCTCTGAGTTCTTCTAAAGTACTTTCAATACATTGCACTCAAAGGACCATACAGAAGCAGAGAAATTATTGTTATTCCTGGTTTAAACACAGAAATATAGATGAAAGGAGAGGGTGGTTCTTCAACCCCCTGGGATGCCTCTTGGGGCAGTTGCTTTGGACTCTGCTAGTCATAATATCATTGCTACAGAAACTGGACTGTTGAATCTCTGAAGGGATTAGTAAAGCTGATTATAAATTGAGAGCAAGCTTGCCAGATACAGACATCTTGCTAATCAGCACTGATCAGAAAGGAACTACAGTGCAGACTGAAGTACATGACAATTTAATAGCTCATTGAAATATGTTATTAAAAAATTAAGCTACTGAAACTTCATTGGAAACTGATTTGATTGATTGACGGTTTTTCTTTGAACATTTTAGTAAATATTGATGCTTAGTGAGCTAAATACCGTATGACCTCTGAGGCTGAGTTTTACAGATAGCATGCAAGTAAGGGCTTTCATCTTTATGTTACAAAAATTATGTCTGTTTTAATACTGATATAATTACTTTATGGGTAATTGAATTTAATATTCTGCAGGCTTAATTTAACCAGTGGCAGGACAGTAAAAAGTGTCAAACTTTAATTGTGATAAATGTAGAACTGCTCAAAGCACCTATTCTGTTGGTGTTTCTTGGCACTAGCCATGTTCTTTACTCGCAGCCTTCCCATTTTTGCTCTGCCTAAACAGAAATCCCACATTGCCTTTTTTTTTATTCCCCTAAAGCTAAACGCACACATCAGTGATGGGATTAGGACCCCAAGGGTTGGGACTTGCCACAGTACAGGGAGAGTTTTTAGGTCTTCTCTGCATTTCTGCTCTGCAAAAGCAGCACATGTGTTGTGCAAATCGCACTGCCAGGACATCTCCTTTTTACAATGGACCTGTGTAACTCCTTGGGAACATTTATGCTGTGTTCTCTTTCTCTGAAGAGAATGGATCTGTAAGCTGGCAGCCTCCATCTCCGCAGGCTGGGAGTGCAGCGAGCAGCAGGTTGTAAATGCAGTGCTCTATGCTCTGCTCCCTCTCCTGGGGGTCTGGAAAGTCTCACAGGGAGGAAATGGTGGGAAGAGACAACAATAGGGTCACATATATAGCCCTGGTTAATAACCTTCCAGATCTAAAGAATAAAGATGCTCAGTATTGCCAGGTGGGGATGCCCTCTCTGGGTGGCTGCTTGGTTCTCTCTGACAGCTGCATGACGGGTGATGCCAAGCAAAAACCCTTTGTGATTTGCTCCTTCATTGGTGCATGTGCATAGCTCCATTGCAAAACTCTCCTTGGTGAATCATAAAGAACATGAATATGCTTAGGCTCGCGGTTCCTCTTGGCTCTCCTTGCTGGTTGTGTATCCAAGCCTGCTCACCCTCTCCGCAGTTTCAGCCTTTCTACTTCTGTTACTGGGAAAGAGCATCTTTCCAAAGTGGCTTCTGTGAGCCTTTCACGGGAGCGATGGGTTTGGCTTAACCACTTATGAAAAGTCCTGTTAACCCTGTAACTGCAGCTAGGCAAACTGAATAGAACAAGAATCCTTATGTATAGTCTCAGCTGCAAGAAATTGCTCTCAATGCTAATAGTTAAAAAACAATCATGTAGAATGGAATTATTTTTTTACTGTTTTAAAGTCAGCCCGGAGGGAAGAAGTCCTGCTCCCTTATCAGTGTGAAAAACCAGTGAATCAATGAAAACTAGGATATATGGTCTGTAATTCATATGAATAAAACAAGCAAGCTGCCCTTTCAGGATTAATAAAGGCACTTTTTTTCTTATAAAAAGAAACAACACAATTTAAACGGACGCTAAAGCATGGACAGCTTTCAACAGCTTTGATGAAGATAATTAGGGTTGTGTTTCTTAGAGGTGGAAGATCAATGACCTGTGCATATACTGGGTTTGAGTACATGCCAAAGGAGAATTGTACATGAAATGGTAGAAATTTGTAGTACGGTGTTTGCACTTGCTAATTTGCCTCATTTTTTTTACAGAGATAGAAGCCAAATCTGTCCATAAAAAACTGAAAGGCTTTTCCCTCTTGAACACAGTTGTTTCCCTTACTCTTGCTTGAACAGTCAGGAGCAAGAGTCCTAGGTATAGCTGGAGTAACAGATTGTTTGAGTTCTCTTTTGTGGTCAGTAGTCAGAACATGTTATTAATAGTAAATTTTCCCTATTAATATATACTACTGACACTCTCCTGCACTTGCTCAGATGGCTTCAAAAACATGTTTTATTCTGAACAAGAAGGAAAGTGCCCTTCAGTGAATGCACTATGAGAACAAAACCTGATTTTTATGGCTCAGATATTGCTCATTTTCTTCAAGCTACTGCCCTCAATGGGATGACTCACAGAGATAGAGTGAGAAAAATCTGACCCTGGGTAGCTGGCATTGAGGGCAAAGCTGTTTCAAGGATCTCCTTTTGGCGATTTTCTTTCTGTGAGGTTCAGCTCCAAGCCTCTCTGTGGATGGCACAAGAGATGGGCAAAATACCCAAATTCCCAGGCTTGTCTCGATGCAAGGGTCAGCCGCCTGCCTTAGCTGGCTGAAGCTGCCCTCAACACGCTGGTTTCCTGCAGTGGAGAGGGGCCCCTGACTGGTGTTACACTGGGGCTTCCAGAGATGTGAGAAGGAGGTCTGTAGCAGGACAAGCCATTTTTCCCTACAAATGAACCTGCCATCCTATAAAAATACCAAGACTATTTTCGCAAACTCAGGCTTCAGGGAGATAAGGGGTACAACTAAAGCAAATGACGGGGGAGGGAAGATCCTGAGATAAACTTCTTGTGCTATATAAGCCCATGACCATTGCTGAGTTACAGGGCTCTTGTGAAGTATTTTTTCTTCCATTAGCTGGTGATTTATGCGTGAGGAGACATGGCATCAATCCAGGTTCATGGATTCTGGTTAGGTCCATTGGACACACGGTCATGGCACACAAGGCAGTGTGCTGTGATTGCAGTGGGGGAAGATGCTTAAATAGGTTTCCAATTCTGGGCTTTACCTGTGAAGTGCTCAACACTCTGACTTGATCCTGCAACTTAATTTAAGCAGCCTTCTTAAACCCAGTCCAACAAAGCACATATTTGCTGTTAAACATACACTTCAAAAACCATACCTTAAGTCAAAGTAATTAACGCTGCAAAGAAAATGAATAAAACTGAATAAATTGCAAACAGCTGAAACAGTGACTAATGCTGTTATAAAGCAGCTTTTGGCATTCTCTTCATTGCTACAGTTAATTCCAGCTTACGTGCGTAAGCCCAAACAAAAGGTCAAAGATGTTGCGTTTGGAACTGTGGTTTCACCTGCTCTTTCCATTGTAGTGGGTGCTGCATGCACAAAACTCTGCCGCCACATGTAGAGTGTGAGCCCTCCAGATAGATGAGAATCAGAAGAAAGTATTAAAAAAAAAAAAGGCCATAAACCTATCAGGAAAGGAATAAATCAGAAACTGCTGCCGAAGTAATTTTTTTTTTTTAAATTCCATTATGATTGAAATGGCTTAAAGCACTTGACATTTGAAGTTTGACTTTATATAGCAAAAGATGAATCTTACAGCTTTTGTTTTTTGGTGGTTTTGTGCTGCCAAAAACCAGACCCTCTGCAGCTTAATTAGGTATGATCAAGATAAGATGCTTTCTTTGCACAGAGACTTTTGGAGGGAGTTTACCTCTGTGGCAATTCAGCAGCTGATGTCCTTGGACTATTCGTGTCCCAGACTGACCAAACCTGGAGATTTTTGTTGCTTAGGACACATGTTAAAAGAGAGAAGAGCTGTTACAAAACAGAGTAAGTTGCTCTGTCACTTGATAGAGGACCTTCTACACAAACTCATGCCACTTTCGTGACCAATGCTGCCCCTGAGTCTCTGGAACACCATATGGACACAGGGGAGCTGGGCTCACCCCCTCTCTATGGGTGCACCTTCTGGGGGTGGAAGGAAGAGGTGGATAAAAGCCATACAGGTGCTTTATGCTATCTGCAGCCACTCCCACAGCCTGGGGTTGCAGAGAGAAGCTGGCACATACATTCTTTTCCTGCCACTGAGAACATGATTTTCAGCTGCTTTGTTTTTTTTCTGTGAGATGTTAGTTTATTTGAGATCAGTGGGGAAAGCCCAGCATTCTGATCAGCCTCTTCAGTGCTCAGGAGGTATCTGAAAAAAAAAAAAAAGACACCTAACTTCTCACTATCATAAACTGTTTGCTTTTTTTCTACTGCTTAATCAGAGGGTAATATGATTAAAGTTATTAAGCAAAACTCTCCTCCCCACAACTTAAAACAGATCTCTCTTCTTGCCAAAGAGCATAAACTCTGAACAATTGGCTAACTCCCAAATAATGCCCATAAAGAATGATATCTTTTTTATTGATACTAATTATAGATACATTATGCCCTTCATATTCCTTTGGGAGACTGTAGCAGCCTTAATAAACCTATGATTTCAGCGGAGCTATGTCACTGGGGAAAGTGGGATGTAATTCTGGCTGAATGGCTGCACCAGGGGCAGGTGCCTTGATGTGAAAGCAGAACCATTTCACCAGCCTCTGAAACAGAGTTGACTCTGATTTGGGAAGACAGCACCCATATGAGCAACTGATGACAACATAATGGTGGAGAAAGCAGCACTGGGAAAAGGATATTGGGACAAAGTTCTACTGTTTCAGGACATGTCAGGAGATCTTTCATCTCCCTGCAAAGCAGCCAGGTTCACGGTTCTTCGGATCTTCTTTCAAAGACTGCTCAGCCTGCCAGCTGCAATGAATTCAGTGGGTGCTACTGAGAGATGAAAGGGACAATTTTTTCCTTCAAGGATTCAAACTCATGGGGATAGAGAGTCAATGCCTAGGGTCTGTCCTGCAAAGTCACTTGTTTTTGTTAGGAGAAAGGCTTGGTCTTTGTTAAAAAAAAAAAAAAAAAGAATGAGGGATATTTGGAAGTGCTTAGCAGCACCCTGTGTAGCAGACAGACTGTTAGACTGGGAGTCAGCCAGCCTGGGCTTGAGCTCCAGCACTGTTGAATGGTAATCTGTGCAACCTTAGTCAAGCCTTTTGCTTTGTTTGCGTTACTTTACCTAGGCCTCCTTGCTAAACTGACCAGGGCCGTGTGATAAAAAAGAATTATGTACATGATGTATTATTGCTGTTTAGTCATGGACCTGATTTTGAGCCATGCTTTGTGTCAGCATCAGCGAAGCATTTGCTCCAAGAGCAGTCACCCAATGGGGCTCCAAGGTACTTGAGAAGAAAAAGGGAAATATTACTGAGATATTTCCTGTTCTACCTTGTATTATAAAATATTTCTGTCAGTGGTGCTCTCATATGGCCTGACATGAAGAATGACATTCTCTGTCTCAGGCATTCATTGTATTTATATTTTATGTTGTTGTTTTTAATAGAAAAAGACTCTTTTTGTACAAGTAATGAGAAATAAATCAAATAAAGGCTCCTGTTAGGGATGATGGTTGTGTGGCTGCTTAGCATTTTAGGGAAGATGGAGGAAAAAGATATTTAACTAATTCTTATGGTTGCTTTGATGTGATCACAGCAGTTGCTAATATGGATTGTCAAACTAGAGATGAGCTTATGAAAGGATATAAATGTGGTTTTTATTGAATAAAGTAACAATCCAGAAAAGGTGGTTTCAAAAGCAACAAGCTCTTTAATTACAGCCTTCAGGGGCATTGTTTGATCACTGTAAATAAGCTGCTTTATTCTGGTTTCTGCAAAAATGTTATTTTGCATTATATTGCATACCTCTTTCTCAAATAAAAAAGATTCAGTCCTTAAGATTACTTGATCTATGTTTTCAATGTCTTACACTTTCTTTGTGGCTTGAGTGGGAAAAATACATTTGTTGTGCAACAACAAATAAAGGTACTAAAAGGCTCATTTTAACTTTAATTTTATTTTTCAATATGTTGTGTGTGGGGGCCTGCATCACTCAGCTAAAATAAAATCTTTCAGGGTCCCATTGTCACACAGCAGATATTTTCAAAATGTTTTAAGACTAGTTATCATGGCTTTTAAAGGAAAAAACATTCTTATTGTCCCTTTTGAAAACTACACAATTTCCCTCCCTCCCTTGTATCAGCACAAATATTTGCTGCAAAATCCTAGATGACAAATCACACAAGTAACATTTTTCTTGTCTGAATGTAATCTTCATTGTACTATTCTAGGCAAACGGCCAAGCTAAGGCTAAAATCAGGGCTAAGGCAATCTAGTCGCAGACAAATATGTAATTAGAATCAATACTGTATGTGCAATTGCACCCACCAAAATGAACCTGTTCTTCTATGGCAGCAGAGTTTCATTTTTTAATGTGGTTTTTTGTTGTTTTTTTTTTTTTTTTCCCCTGCTATCAGTAAAAATGAGCCTTCTGCAATCATTGTCTCGGTCTGCTAACCACCTTCCTTCCAACCTCTTACCCTCATAATCTTTCAGCCTTTTGGCCTCTTCCAATTGAATCTGATAAAGGAGATGGTACTTAAAGTCCTACAAGTTGCCTGTGAAAACTGTCATTCAGGTAGATATCTGTCTATATACCTGTGTACACATATATCCATCTGTCTATCCACTAATATATATGTTTTACTACTGATAAGATGTTGAAGGTTTGTCTCTGACTTCTGTAATCAGATGGAAAATGTGATGGCACACCCTCGTTATTCAGTGGTTATATGAGCAATTTATGCATCTTCTCTTCTGGGATGAAAGGTATTGTCCTATGGCCACGAGTTCTGGGATACTTGGGCACTCTCCGCTTCTATTCTGCTAAGAACTTTCCTATCTTCTAGAAGACTTAAAGTATCCTCCCCAGATGCTTAATACCCTTTCCCTTGTTGATAATGCCAAAAAAATACTCTTTTTTTTTTATTATTTTTTTTTTTCAAGAATAGGTTCAGTTTCCTTGGTATTATTATGATGCATTATCTTTGCTACAGGATTATGTACCCATGTAATGGTTTATTTTTTGATGGTAGGACAACTAGCTTGTCTGATTTTCCTTTTTTTTTTTTTTATTTTAATTAAAAGTATAAATTTTTTTTTTTAGTTTTCATTTTCATCTCACTTTTTCCTAGAACTGATGCTTTTAGATGAATAATCTGTTTGTTTTCCACAACAATGTTATGTTTTGTTCTGATGAAAGACCCTGGGAGTTAAGGTGCTGTGACAGTCCTGTGCATCTATTCTGTGCACATTCCTTTGTGGCTTGCAGTCTGGCATTTATAATCCATCTTTCTTCTGAATGCATTATCTTGGCCCTTGATGTTTCAAACAGAGCCTGCAGCTCCATGTAATGCTTTTTGTAGACTCCAGTTTGAACTCCATATGCTTGTCTGCCTCAGGTACTTTCTCTCTCTTATGAGTGCAGATTTTCTTTTCTTGTGTATTTTACCCTTTTCTTGTAGTGTTTTAGAATTCCCTGCCATCTCTGTGGTGCCAGACCACTGTTTACCTTGTATAGGTTGCTATTTGCATTTCTTATGTTTTGCAAATTTTGTTTGCTTTGTCAAAGGCTAATTTTGGTGTCATTCAATAACATATTTTTGAGAGTTTGGCAAATTTAGTCTCTTCTTGTGGATATCACCAGACAGGATCTTCAGCCTTGGACCTGTCACTACCTGATAAGTGTTTTCACTTTTTTCAAGCTCCATTTATTTTGTGATGGAGGACAGGACTTTCTCAAACTCTCCACTGCACAATTTGTGGTGAAGCTATTGTGCCTATGGAAAAGCAAACCTGATAAAAGCAGTGAGTTCTTCAGAGCCAACCATGATCAGAAACAGGGACCTCCTCTCTTTATTTCTCGGTGGCACTGCTCTGCTGCGGGTATAAACCAAAGTAGTGGTTAAATAATCTTCAATGGTCAGCAGTTTTTCGAGAGGTTCAGCCTCCTGATTGCTCCATTCTTCCCCTCAGGGCTATTGCTTGGTTTGCCCTACTCCAGCTACCATGTTATTTGGAAAAGGCATGTGGCCAGCAAGGCCACCAAAGCTGCATGGCTCAGTGCCTGTGCTCCAATGGAGCAGCACTGCCTGCCTGTGGGTGCACGGGGGGTGCTGGCTGCACCAAGGGGCATGCTGGCAAAGGCTGTCTAGCAGAGATGAAAGCAAATGTGCCCAAAGCCCGTAATTAGTCAATGTAGTTACTTTCATATGTTAAATGGTTTCTCAGGGTCTGTTTTCAAGTGGGGTAATCTGGAGAATCTGGATCTAAATCTGCACTGAAGATAAAAGCCTCTAGAAGCCATGATCTCCCATTTTGAGTAGGTTTTCACAAATATTTGTTTGAGGGTGAGAATATTGGAATTCTTCACTCATCTTTCCATGTTTCTGTAATGCAGAGCTCATCATGCTGGGTCCTCTGAGATTCCCTGTATCTAATAATATCATGGTTACTTGTGATCGCTAGTATGTCTGATGTGAGGAGTGAGGTGGTTCAGCACAAAAGGAATATTACTCTCTTCACAGCTGCTCAATCTTTCTCTCCCTCTCACTCTAATATGAAATAAGTATTGCACACACACTTTTCTGACTGTCATAAAATATCCTATGGAGCTCAGCTAAAGCAATGAGAGCTATGATAATTCCTCAAGTGTTTATTAGAGCAGCAGCCAGCCTACTGATGGGAGCTGTAGCAATATCCAGTGGAGACATCTGAGTTAGTCAATGCTGAATTGCTCAGGGACTAAAGGGAGAGCAAACAATGATGCACTATATTTACAATAAGAAAAACAGATTGTTCTTTGCCAGTTCAAGGGCAGCAGCTCTCTTGTTCTTTTGCATAGTACCAGATTGGTTGAAAGGATGCATAAACTGCATGTTCTTTCACCTGACTGTGGCTGATAATTGTGTGGCACTATAATCCAGAATATCTCTGAGCTAATCATCATCCTGGTGTGCAACAGAAAGGCAGCAGCCTGTTAAAGGAGTTTAGAGCCCAAGTGCAATAGTCCCCTTGATCCTATGTAGGATTCACTGCAATGGAAGCCAGGCAATATTGCCAAGTCTAGCCTGCTGAAAGCATCTGCCACATGATTTTTTAATTATTTTTCTTAACCTAGATTCTTCTACATAGGATTAAAAATGTACATTAGAACCTGTCTTTCTCAGGGGAACAGCTGGTGATTTCCTGGTGTCCATCTCAATTGTAAGAGCATTGCTCAAGCAACAGACTGTTTTGCCTGGACACGTCTTCACAACAGGGCAAACTTAGCTGCTCAGCGTTACTCTCATTCATCCTCCTGTCCTGACACAAACTCATTGTTCTGTGATAGTCTACTGAAGCTTTGGGTTTAGGACAAAACCAGAGCAAGTTTTGCTCAGGTTTATATCCTGGTGACTGCCAGTGAGGCCAAGGTGGTAACCAAACACTTGTCACCAGCCAGTGCTGCAGTAGAATTATTAAATAAGTCCCAAACTCAGTAAGAAATGCTTACTAGCCCAGGCTATGGTTGTGATTAGAATTGACCTTGAGTGAGCATTAGGAAAATCAGTTGGCTAATAATTATGCTTCTGATATGAAGGAAAAAGTGCAGCTTTTTTTTTGTCTCTTCAGCAGCTACAAGAACACCTGTGGACTACAGAGTGTTCCTTATTGTGGGAAGTGAGTTCTGCAGGCAATGACAATATTTCGGTACAGGCCATCTCAATTATTGATTGCTGCTATATAACCAGAGGTCAGACTTTAAATATCTCTCATTGACGGAAAAAAAAAAAAATAAATAAATCTGTCTTCTCAAAAGAGATAAGGAGAGTTTGCTTCTTCTAGATTTCTGTCAAAAATGTAACCAGAGGAGGGCAAAATTAACCTTGCAAACCCTTTGGGGAAGGGAGAAATGGAAATGAGAAAAAAAGTATTTTAAGTAGAAGAGCATCGTTAGTAGCTGAGCAAATGAATACACTCACCAATGCATTGGGAGTGGAAATAAGAATAAGGTTTCTCACCATAAGGGAAATGAAATTCTGAGGTGGGATTCCAGAAAGGGTACTTCCACGTCACTTCAGGACAGAACTTGATAAGTTCTTGGAAGGAACTGCACAGTATCAGAAGAACAGATGCTAGCACTAAAGTCAACATTTCTGGTGTTCTGTGCTCAGTATACTTCTGTCTACAAATGGAACTGAAAGAAGGTTTCATCAGCATGTTTGCTGCATTGCCTTTAAACATACACAATTAATTAAACCCATGCCTCAAAGCTTCTACTAGTCTCCTGCCGGGACCAGGAAGAATTTTCCTTCTTCTGCATAACTTGGCTTTTGTTTTGGTTTTGCTTTATTCTTCCCCACTGCTCCCACTTCTGAAAGAGCAGATATTGACCATTGTAAGAATGGAGAAGGGAGGGTGATTTTGGCAGGGCAAGCTGCAGGTCCAGGTTTTGCTGAGGAAGCTCTGGAAAACTTGGTCGGATTGCCTTGTTCCGGTGCTCAAACTTCTGAACATCACAGACAAAAAAGGAATTTTTTCCTGCCAGATCAGAATCAGTAGGTTTGTTTCTGCAAGGGGCAGGGATTACCACTGTTAATTAGCCAGTTTTCCAGTTGCTTGTACGTTCTTCAGTTTTTCTGTTACTACAGAAAGCTCAAATGCTGGTTGCACTTTGATATTCCCTGGTGTCTCCCTGGGCACCTTCTAGGGTCTGTATTTTTTTGCCTTCTGCTGCAGTCTGCTGTTTCCTATGGGATATACTGTGCGCTGTGCTGTGCAGAGGCACCTTTCCTGCTTGAGCATCATTATTGCGTGCTGACTTCAGGAGACAGTTCATGATGGCCCAGGTGGTCCTATACTCTACCTTGTTGTGCTTTGGTCTAATAACCTGGAAATACAGACCTTGTTCTCCTTACATGCATCTCAACACAGTGTACACAAAAACTGACCTAGAGGTCACTGAAGGCACAAGACAGATTTTTTCATAACACTAAGGAAAAAAATAGATTAGTTAAATCAGGATAAGTATTATTTCATATAACGTATTTTAAGTATTTTTACTTTCATACAAAGATGTAAAGACACTTGACAAAGTGAGAAAAAGCTGAATAATGCTTTTCTTTCCTTTTGTATTTTTTTCAGGCTCCATCTATGAAATGTTTGGAAATGAATGCTGCCTGTCAACAGGAGAAGTCATTAAAGTTATTGGCTTCAAAATTAATAAGCTCATAGCAAGTATCTGTGAGAATAATGAAATCAGCCGAATTTCAGCCAAAGTGGAATTACCACTAAATTTTCCTGGTATAGTATTTCATGAATACATTTTTGAGGAATTATAACCCTGAATAATCATCTTTGTTCATTTTATTGATTTACTGTCTTGACTGATATTTGTTTGAGGTTACAACTCCACTGTCAAGGGTGCAATTTTATCAGATGGCACAAGACACAACCAACTCATTTTTAAATTTCAATTCTTACAGTTCTTTTTCAAGCCTCGATAGAAATTATTAATGTCATAATGTTTGGTAGTAATGCTTTCTATACTTGAGGTCACTCAGTGTGAGAATTATTGCAAAAATGTTCTTTTCAGTTACTTACAACTTTGCCAAACTTTGTCTGAGCTGAAATCTTCCTTGCTGTATTCTCAGACTATAATTTATTTACTATTACTATACTTTTATTCTTTTATTTTGGAAAAAAAAAATATTTTGAATCCTTCATTACATTTTGGTTTTGGTTTAATGACTTATTTTAATTTCAGTAGCCAAAGTGTCTACCTCATGCCTGCAAACACAATTAGAGGAAAATGAATGTGTTTTTCTGCTTCAAAACCACTTTATTTGTTCTATAATCTCAAAATAGCCATATTTTGGAGGATGGACTTGAAATTTGGCATGTGGTACTGACTTGTTATTTGAAACATATCTGCCTCTATTCATGTTGCCTTGTGAGGGAGAACTGGCCAAATACTGTACCAAGGTATCTAGTCATCACATCATATTTATTCAGTTTTCAATTCTGCTCTCATCTCAATTCTTCTACTGTTAGAGCCCGGCTGTTTTACATAGGGAAGTGACTGAAGTGCAGAGGGAGAAGTACTGGACTGTGAGTATCCATGTGTGGGAAGTGGAGGAGGCAAATGAAGTTTTGAAAATGATGACAGAAAAAGGTTGGACCTTGGAGAAGGGCAGAAGGATGAAAACTTGATATGCAAAGATCAGGGACTGAAGACTGGTGAAGGTGGTTTCCAGCATCAGAGGAGGCCTGCACTCACACAGAAATACAGATGCAGGGCATTTCTGATGCTGGGAGTCTTGCAGGCAGCAAAGGTAATGGGAGCCCCTGGCAAAGAGGAGATGAGTGGGTTGGAAAACAGCATGAGGAGGCCAGTGGGATGTGGGAGGCAGCCTGTGGATGTCTGGGAGAGAACTTACAGAACACCTGCATGTAGGAAACACTGGGACAGAGCACACGCAAGGACTCAGTAGCCCTCAAGAGCCTGAGATCACACGCAGGACTTACTTTGGTCTAGCTAACACAAAGAATGAGACTACAATTTTGTAGGGAAAAAAAAAAAAGGAATGCAAACATTTAATTAACACTGTATTGTACTGCAAGTACATGCGTGGTGAAACTGATACTGCATGGGGAAACATAGTATGGGTATTTTCTATCGTTTGAGTTAGTAACCTCAGTGATGTTCTTATAATGTATTGCTGAGCAAGTGAGACTGTGTGCACACGGATATATAACATATGGTTTAGGTTATGCCACTGCTCAAACTGGTATGTCCTTTTTCTGCAGAGGGAGAAAAAACATACTTCTTGAAGCAAATAAAATGTAAAAGTGCATGGGAATGTAATATTTCATCTGAACTCCACAGAAAAATATCTTCTGCTGTGCCTTCATTTTCCATCTCCAAAATACAGCTTTCTTTCCGAAATAGTTCTATATATAATTCTCTTTTTCTCAGTAGATCCTTAATTTACTTTTGTGTTTTTCTTACTTGGTGAATCAGAATCATTTATATGACCATTTATTAAAAGACTTTTTTGGAATGCCATTTTCAAGCACTCATAGGGCCCAAATATAGTGATCAAAGACATTTTAATTATCTGTGGCTATCTGAAGTACTGCTGTACTGTGAACTCTCAAGATATTTGGTATTTTTCTTGAAATCCAAGCTTCTTTGCTGTTATTAAAATTTCTTCTATCTCTAAAATATATATACATATAGGAAGTCATATTCTAAATCTTGATTGGCAGATGAGTTTGAACATTTGAGTCCTAAAATATCCAATACAACTGAGTGATAAAAGTAATCCTACATTTATTAATGTTGAATCCCCTGATTTTCAGAACAGAATGACTTGTGATTTCAAGTGCTTGAACCTGGTGAATCTGGATTTTTTTGCATTCAAGTGATCTATTTAACAACTTGGCATTTGGATGCTGTTGCCCTATTGAGCACATTTTCAAATTCAGTCTAATCACTACAATTTGCATGCATACTTATGAACTCTCCCTAACAGTGTTCTAGAAAACTGGGTTATTTCACTAGAAAAATAAATTCAGAATTCATTTTGCTGAAATTTATCATTATTATCCTCCACATGACGGGTATTACTGAACAGCGGCACTGAAGAGGGGCATAATGACACTTCTTATTAGCCCAACAGGGAGCACCGCTCTTGTTTCTCTCAGTATATGTACTCTTAAGCACTCAAGAGCTTTTTGTTACGATGTAAATTTGTCACTTGTCTAATTTAGTTCTTAGCTAAAGAATGATTCTGCTTTACACAGTCAAGATGTCCTAGTCTATGCTTTTTCTTGACCTTTTAACTTTATTACATTCACATGCTAAGCTCTGAATGAAACAGCGTTTCTCTCTTGATCCTGTCGCCAGAACAATGCACAGAACCGAATTGCAGATGATCTTTTTTATACTGCCATTGACTCACTTCAGCAAAAATATCTGTGGGTCTCTAGGAGTCTGTCACTGTATTTACATAGTATGTATAGTGCTCTCTTGCCAGTGTTGATGCATAGAAATATTTTGCTTTGATGTTATTTTCCATTTTCTCTGTCATGAGTTCTCATTTGCATGTGATGGGCTCATGTATCCTTTCACTGTGTGCATGCTGGCATAAGTAAGCAAGTCTTCTATTCAGGTTACTCTGGGGGCAGCATCTCTGTGAGTGAAGAGCTGGGCTCATTGGCTTTAAACAAGCCTTACTCTTTGTCTTTCTGAATGTATTTGCAGTCTACAGAATTCCTTTTTTCTGCTCTGGCAAATCAGATCCTTGATAAAGGCCTAATCTGCCCTTTGCATGAGAGAAACCGCTGCAACCGCAAGTTCACTATCTGTGTTATTTCATTTTATCCTCATTCTAATTTGTTCTTTTTCATGCCTCAGAGGGCCAGGCAATTCTTCCTATTCTCATACACAGGGTAAAAGAAAAGGAGCCTGCTGTTACTCTAGACATTTTAATGACTATATCTAACAGCATTTTGAACTACAGTTTTCCCAAGTTAGCACTGAGACAGGTCATTCGCACAACACCTGAACTGTGTGCTAGCACAAATGTTTTCATTTTGTTCTGTTACATTCCTTATTCTGCAAAAGTATTGCTGGGCTGTCCCCATTCTCAGGAGGTCCTGACAGTTGCTGCTGCTCATTCCTAAATGGTTTGACAGACACGTAGCTGGGCACGACTGTCCCTTTGAACTCTCAGCCTCGGTGAGCCACAAGACAGGAGACTTGTCTGTGGCCACACAGCACACACATAGAGATAGAGGGATTAGGCACTAGAAGGCTCATCTTGATAGGAGATGGTGGAAAGAGAGGAAAGATGGCCTTTGTGGCAAGATGGGGAGAGGAGGATGCTGGAGCAGCAGAGGTAGCAGAGTGGGTGGTCGAGGTGGAGGAAAACAGGAGTAGAAATCAAGCCAGCTCCAGAGAACTTGGGAACTGAACCCTTCCCAGTCTTCTGCATTCCCTTGGGCAACAGAAACTGCTAGTCTGGGGCAGAAGGTCTTTCTGCAATTTTTCCTTGAAGGCTACTTGCTTCTCTACTAGGTAAGCCTAACTACTGGTTTTCTGTTTTCTGGCGGGGGGGTGGGGGGGGAAGAAAGAAAGAAAAAGAAAGAATAGAAAGGATACTGTGTTCCTTCAGGACTCTAATTAAGACTGAAAATGGGGTCTATAAAGCTACAAGCCGGTACACTTTATCAGTCTATAACCAGTAAAAGACAGCTGCATGTACTGTTCTGTAAAAAGCTGGTAAAAACATCCTTCTATCAAAACATGCTTTCCCACAGTACTAAATGGGTGATCCTTGGGCTATGTTTTCTCTCCCACAACAGTGAAAATATGTTTTTTTCAGATTCTCAGACACTCTCTCTCTACCAATGTGTACTTTAATGCCTAAAACGTTTCTTGAAAGTGATGGGCTGATTAGGTTTGAGGCTTATTATGGCTATGCAAGCACTTTACCTAGTGAAATGCCACTAAATGCAGAGGATCCATGTAGGGTGACAATGGTCATACATTCCTGTAGTTATGGTGTATGTGTAGTTATTGTTGTCTCTATCTGCAATTTTCCCCAAAAATATTTGGTATCAGTGCACTTTGGTTATAGACTAGATTACATTTAGAAAGTAGATCTGTAAAAGCAATAATGCCAGCTCTCAATAAACCAGATGGACTTTTTTCCAGGATTCCTAGTTCCATCTGGGTTTTCCCCCAACAGTCCACTAAGCTCTCTTAGGAAAGTCTAAGTGAATTTGATTCAGTCATTTTATCATTTATGAAAAAGTACAAAAATATTTTTGTTTGACCTCAAAATGTCCAAGCTTCAGCACTTCAAACTTACCATATGTCTCCTACTCTGGAGATTTTCTTTCTGTCTTAGCTTTAGAAAACATTTGGGTTTGTAATTTGATTCATAATGATTTTAATAAGGTTCCAAATGGTTCCAGATAATGTTGTTTGGGTTTTTTGGATTTTTTTTTTAATACATATCATAGCAAGGAGAGCATTTATGAGAAGATACCATGGCAGATTATGGTACTTACATAGGAGACACTGTGCCTTTCACACATCATACCAAAATAACTTTTTTATATATTCACCACTTTTCTATAGAGAGAGAAACATATGGAACTTTACATACTCATAAGCATAAACACATTGCTATTAGGTGCCTCTACTTCGTAGGTCTCATCAATACAGAAGCTAAGCATGCAAGGCCACATGGCTCTTTAGTTGACTATGAAAGTATTCTATTACCAAAATTAAGAAAGCCAGCAGAATGGAAGGTGAAGATTTTTTCTGTTCCCAACCCTGAAAAAATCAGTCTGCCTGGGCCTGAGGGGATAATCAGTTGTCTAGTTTTGTATGAGATCTGGTAATTATGCTTCCACATGAAACCTACTTTTCAAGCCAGGATGCTCATCAGTTTGCTGCTGAAATAGTTGGCTTCCAAATGGCTCTATAGTCCCAGCAAAATTAGTAGAGTCTGAGTCTGCTGTCAAACTCATAGAGAAGAATGTTTCTCATACCTGCACATTGCCAAATATTTTCAACTGGGAATGGTTTTTTAACATAGTTTATGAAGGCTTTTTAATGCAATTCTAGAGGTTTTCTAGGGGCAATGTGTGTGCTTCTATATCTCAGATGAGTAAACATAGTTGCTGCCTTTGGGATACATCATATGTACTTTGAATACATTCTTTACTGAAGAATATTCCTATTCGCTTTCTCCCAGCACTGCCAGGAGACAATGCCCATCTTGTGCTTGCAAAGCATGACACTGGAACACTGTTTGGGGGATGCTATTTTTTCCACAATTCGATTTGTCATTGGTGCCTTGTCACTGTGATATTTTCTAAATGTTCATGAACCAGTTTGTCCTGATCTGCACTGACAGCTCCAGTAGTGGTTAGGACTGGGGTAGTTAACTTGCTTTGTAATACTTGTGTTAAAAACAGCTGTGAGAAACATCAAAAATATCGGAGAGAAAGAAAAGTATGTTTAAGTTTTACTTTGTACTTGTGCAGCTACATTCATGGAT
Source organism: Streptopelia decaocto (assembly GCF_964273445.1). Lineage (NCBI taxonomy): Eukaryota > Metazoa > Chordata > Aves > Columbiformes > Columbidae > Streptopelia > Streptopelia decaocto. The sequence continues at coordinate 64,952,325 of NC_138656.1, forward strand.
GTGGCTTCTTTGCAGCCCAGAAAAAGGCCTGAAGGCTTTCCCATAGTGCTGCAGTGAGAACATATGTGTAGAGGTTGTATTTGCACAAGGGTCCTAATTTCACACGGGAAAAGCTAACTGTCATACAGACAATTTTGAAGGCAGAGAATCACAGAAAGCAGTTACATAGCTATAAGTAGTGACTATCTCTGGAGTAGATCAAATAGGCTATTGCTGTTCAGGCTGCTGACAAGTCCTCAGCTGTTAGGTGCCACAGATTCAAGTGGTCTTATGGGATACCTAGAACCAAAACACTTGATCTGGTGATAAATTCAGTTAGAAGCTACTCAACAGACAGAATCTTGACAACAGCTCCTTTAACAAGAAGGGTGCTAAAGCTATGAAGTCAAAGTAGTGGGTTTTGTTACAATGAAACAAGAATCACAGCAATTCTGTGGCCAAAAAGTAAAAAAAAAAAAAAAAAAAAAAAAAAAAGGCAGTCGTGGTATGAGGGAATAGTTAGATATACCCTTTTTAAAGAATACAATCTTAAGAAGCCTCTGAGTTCATGCAAGCCCCTCAGTTATGTTGATCGTGGTCAGCAGATGAAAATCAGGGAAAAGGTGTGGGAGAAAATAGGAAATTTGGAGGCTATTTTTAACTGAAGTGATCCCCCAATCTAATTTGTTAAACAATCACACTATTAGAGGAGGTCTAGAGGAGGAAGTGAGTGTCTTCCCAACATCCAACAGGAACTGTGTTCTGGCAGCATCCCAGCTTGCTGAGACCCAGGTATCTGCTGGGGCATCCTGACATTTTCCCACACTCTGGTTCCCATGAGAAGGGAGGCATAGCCCATGTGGACCCAGTTCCCGTGCTAGTCAATGGGCAGCAGTTGGATGGGACACTTAAACCCTTGTAGACATGACAGAAATCACTTGTGAAATGTTGAGCTGCCATGAAAGAGTCTCTAGTGTTGACAAGCAGCAATCCTTGAATCCCCATCCCATGCTCTGTAACTGCCAAGGTGGGAATATTGCTTTACCACAAAGACATAGTGTCCTCTGGGAGGTCCAGAGGAGACAAAAGCATGGAACAGTGGGGGCCATAGGTTTTCTGCTAGTTGGCTTTGGGGGAAGGAAGAAGAAAGGACACTGCACCTCCAAGGGCTGCTTCGTCACTGTAGCTGTAGCTACCAGTTAATTTGTATGGGTCCCCTAGCTTGCAAACTTGGCCTAGGAATAACCTCTGTGTTCAGTTATATTCACTCAGAAGAGAGCCTTAGTCGATGCCTGTCCCAGGAAACTGCAATGTAACTCTGCGAGGCAGCATTCCCACTGTCTCCCCTGGGGAATAAGACAGCCAAATCACACAGTTCAGCTAAACTCTGCTGTTTAGTCCTCTAAACCATCCACTTCATCTTCCTCTGTGAAAACATTCACACAAATATAGAAATGTACACATTTTTCTTGCTATGTAGACTCCTAATGAGACAGCTCCAAGGGGCATGATTAACATGAAATAATAATGTCCCTAGGGGACAGGGAAGCTCAGATGCAGCTTCTGCCTTGCAGTACTTCAGCACTTTAATTGCCTTGTGATGGCCACAGTGCTCCAGCACCCAAAATTTTAATTACTCCATCTGTATATCAGATATGCTAAAATCAAATTCCTTTGCTCGTTCTTGTCTGTAGGTGCTACCTTTTCATTTGTGATGTGTCTTCAAACATACTTGGTCCAGGAATCCCCAATTTGCATGTGGAAGAATATGCAGTACTGATGTTCAGGCAGAGCCTTATCCTGCGTTTCACTGATCACATTAGTGTTGCTCTCCCTTATACCATGTCTGCATTTATTGCTTTAATTCTTATCTGTGTTCTCAGGAAATCATCCTTTAAGACAATTTTTCTTCTTTTTTCTGTGACAAGGAAAAATTTTTATCCTGTATGTAAAACTGTTGGATGTCAGATATCAAATGCAGAGTAGAAAGGGCCAATTCCAGCTGCCTATACTTTGTATCATATAGTTGATATTGTCTTTGTAGAGTTTCAGTTCTAGCAACCAAATATCAGCTATGAATCATTTGATGTGCTTCATTCCCCATTTTTATTACATTCATAGTCTAAAATTTGGCATGGCCTGCTTTGCGTATTTCCCTTTTTATAACACAAGTTTTCTGCTCTTAGGGCTTTATAAGGTTGTGGCAGATAAAACTCCATATGTCAGCATTGAAGAAATTACAAGAAAAGTCTCGATTGGACCAACAAGATTCGGCCATCCATGTTTCTACAGCTCTGAGGATATAAAGTTGGCAAACTTGACTATCAAACATGGTGAACAGATCACTTTCAACTCAGTGGAAGAAGTCAATGGAACAATGGCTGTGAACTGTGGTGTGGTCAGAAATAATCAGTCTCATTCCTTTACTTTGCCTCTTTCACAAGAAGGAAAATTCTATGAGTGTGAAGAAGACCAGATATACACCCTAAAAGAGATTGCAGAATGGAAAATCCCTAAGTGCAGGAACCGGATTGTCAAACTTTCCAATACTTTACAAATGTGGGACACCTCTAATCCACTTCCAGAGAATTTTGATGGTAGCTTGATTCTCACACCTGTCTATGAAGTGCAGGCAGTAATGAAATGTAAGTAGGAGTCAAAGTCAACGTTCTGTGCATCTTGGTATAGTAAAGTTCCCTTAAATACACAAAATTTGCTTAAAATAAGCATGAGGGTTTCAATTTGGTCAAGAATTTGCCACTGATATTAGTTTATCAGCTGTTAATTCAGATAGTTACCTTACATTTCCTTCTGTTGCCATTTTATTAATCACTACAATTAAATAATCATTACAAGCCAAAACATATTCCGTAGTGAAAAAGTGGAACTTAGGAGTTCTTTTCAGTTCTCAGATTCTCTTTCTCTGTGTCTCAGACTTTGGCCATGGAGAAACCACCTATTATTTATGGTTATGGCTAGGAGATGCAGAAAGAATATAGATAGGCATGCTATAATACACTCTACCATTTTTCAGAATAAGAATACTGCAGAAAGCAAAACCATATTATTTTACTCTATTGCAGAAAAAAATATCAATAGAGTATAAACAGAAAAGACTGACGGACAGTTTCTGAAACCATTTTGAGGAAACAGGAAGATATTAGAAAACGAGTATATTTAAAAGCTATGATTTATGTTGTGAGTTTTTATTAAAAATATATATCTAATTTGTCCATGGCACACTGTTAGTGTTCTAGTTGTTCCACCAAAACATTGAAACTGCTGGGTTCTGTTCTTACCATTGCCTATATCTACGCCTTACTTTAAATCCGTTAGTGAAATTAGTCACGGAAATAAAATTAGAAGGTGTGCGAGGGTATAAGCACATAGTGAAATGCTCCTGAGTTATGGTGCCTTGAATAGCCAAGCTGCAGTAACGACCTGTGTGTGAATACAGAGTGTACCCTCTCTGAATTGAGATAGAGATACCTACCTAAGCAAAAAAACAACTTAAGCTAAAATGTTTGACCTTGCTTGAGCACAATTCAGGCAGTAGATGGGAACTTGCTGCAATTCCAACTTGTTGATGCGCTCATCCTGGCAAAGTTTGCAGGATAGGAGCCTGGCTTTTGGGAAGGTTTTGCTGCCTGTTACATTTACCAGGATCAAACCAGTGAGATCCATAGCAATGAAATCCTAATAAAAATACTTAATTCATGGGGATATTAAGCAGGAAATCATTTCACAATGTAGTTCTTTTCTGATGAAGGATGTAAGTAAATGAATGAGAAAGAAATAAAATGAGCAGAGACTGTTAGCAGAATATACTACAGTTGTTAAATGCTTATCATGAGAGATTCAGCTGTGCTTGCTATGTGATTTGATCCGTGACTTTGGAGAGTATGTCTTCATGAGATAAAATACTTTGTTTTCTACAACTCTAGCTAGATCCAGGAATCTAGCCCATCTCCTGAAGCTGGATTCACCTAGATGTATTCCTATACTCACTTAGTTATACCTGCAGAATGAACAAGAATTTAATGTTTATAAAAAGCTTTCAGAAGATTCAGGAAGGTTTGGTGTTCACTTGTCTTCCAATCAGACATTACAGAGCGAGTTGCCTTTGTTGATTTTATTTCAGGCCAGGTTTTTTTCATAGCATCCATAACATTTAAGAAACATTAAATTTGTCCTAAATAACTATTTAATACAAACTTGAAAAGTAGGCTTCATGGTGCATGATTAACTACTTTCTTGTGGACCATGAAAAATGATTTTTCACCATTTTTAGAAGAACTATAAATAGACAAAAGATAAAGTATGAGAAATGCTATCCACAATTCAAGAAAAAAGATTCCTGATAAGAGGAATAGCAGATTACATTTTCAGAAGCTGTGGGCAGGAATTTCCTATACTTCTCATTCTTAATAAAGAACAAATTTTGTGTGTGGAAGTCCCCCAATTGCTCATAGAAAACTTCCATTTTCTCTAGTCATCCCTCCTTCTTTGACCTTACCTTGTGGTTCTTAAGATGCTTGTCACCTGAAGGTGTCAATGTGGCAAAAGCAGAGTTGGAATAAACAGATCCTGGATCACTGTCATAAAACACATCTGATACCAAATTTTGAGTGTGAAATACTGGTATGTCCTGCTATGAGGAAGTGTGAAGCCAGGATACACTATCTTGTGTGCAGCTCTATACAGAATAAGTCTTACTGAAAAGAGTCATTAAATATTATTTGCTCATTAAATTTTACTGCCCTGGTCAGTGATCTGTGGTGTCACTGATCTGGAGCCAAATTCTTAAACAAGCCTTGAATGCATAGTCAGCTTTGTGCTTGGAAGTTTTGAATCCAAAATTTTTCAAGTTCAGTTGTGATAAAAGAGGAGTTGTTCACTGTCAGACTGTTAAATGAAATGGCTCAGTTCTGATAGTGAATAAAACCAAATGCAGCAGAAAAATATGCAAGAGTTCCACAGAGGACTATTCTAGTAGAAATTTATTCATTCATTAACAATAAATTTAGACTTTGTAATAGAAAGCTTTTGCTTTCTTTTTTTTTTTTCAAAGTCCTATTATTTTCTAATAATTATAGATGTTTTCATTATTCTTATAAATATCAAAATATAATATTTCTCCCATACTGGCCACAGCAACAATGTGTGTTAATGGGTTCAAATTCTATTTATTAATTAAAAATGTTTCCCCACCCATTTCTTTTGAGAAACTGTAAGTTACTATGAAATAAAAGAAACACATCTTGTACTCAAGAAAAAGAGTTTAATAAGATGAACAGATAGTGCTGTGAAAAAAGATAGTGAGCTACATTTCTTTTCCCTTTCTTTTTTATTAAACTTTTGCTCTCTTCCACACCTTATTCTCATCTCCTCTTTTTTCTCTGTTTGTGAGGTCTCTTGTGTATCTGATAGCCATACATCTCATACATACAGTTAAAACCTGACTGACCCTAGTAATAGTGCACGTTAACATATAGAGATGCACACCTCAGGGAATGTGCTTTTAGTATCTGATGAACAGGACATGTACATTTCATTCCAATGTCATTTCGAAACCAAAAATCAATGTGTTTCTTTTCCTTTTCAGTTCGAAAGGACATCGTTCATATCCTCTCAGATCTAGATGTCGAGGTCAAGGATATAACAGACTGCTATGATATTAGCTCTTTCCTTCAACCACTGTCTTTGGAAGATGTATTTGAGAGAACAAGCAAGGAATTTCCTATGGTTGCTGAGATAATGGAAGGGCCTTCAGGAGGTCAAAAACCTTATAACTTATTGTATGCGGGAAAAGAGATCATCATCTACAAAAAGTACCAGGCAACAAGAGTCCTAGCCTCTGAGATCAGAAGTGATTCCCCAAAAAGACATTTTTTAATTCCCATAAGCTACAAAGGAAAGTTCAAGAGAAGACCTCGGGAGTTTCCAACTGCCTATGACTTAGACATAGCAAGAAGTGAAAAGGAACAGCTTCATGTTGTAGCAACTAAAGCTTTTGATTCCCCTCATGAAGAGCTTTTTTCTGTTTCAGTTGGAGACCAGTTTCTAGTTCAGCAATGCCAGACTAGTGAAGTACTCTATGAGGGAAGAAAGAAAGTCATAGACGTTTTAGCCTGTGAACAAATACTAAGTGATACATATAAGAAAGTACTCCTCCCTATGTACATGGAAGGTGGCTTTGTGGAAGTGATTCATGACAAGAAACAGTACCAACTTTCTGAGATTTGCAAAGAATTTCATTTGCCTTTTAATGTCAAAGTGTCCGTGAGGGACCTTTCTGTTGAGGAAGATGTCTTGGCTGCTGTGCCTGGTCTACAGTTAGAAGAAGAAATCACAGACTCTTATTTGTTGGTCAGTAGCACCAGCAGTCCAATGGAGAGCTGGGAGATTCCTGTGTATCGCTTAAACATGTTGGTTCATTTGCTCAGCAAAGACATCCAGACGATTGTGCCTCCTGTGACCAAGACAACAGTGGAAGAGATCAGCGAAGAGCAATATTATATGGTGCGACGATATGAAACCCAAACACTTCATCCACCACCCAGGCCTCCCAAAAAGCCAACACTTGCACCAAACCCTAGTTTTGCAGTACCTAAGCAAGATGTGTCTCATGTACTACAGGCTCCACAGGTAAGGTATCCCACCTCATCTTTGAATCTCTTATAATCATAGATCGTGTTCTGTTGGTTAGTCTCCATTTCACTGGTGTATCCTTATGGCATGTACACAGATGGTTCTGAGTTCCCTGTGATAGGCAAATTAAGCATTAGAGACAACAATGGCTAAAATCTCCAGTGTGTGTTAATTGAGCCATGAAAAACAATGAAACCACCTGACTTCACAGCAGAAAGCTTGGCTGTATAATATTGCATGGATAATCCTTTACTGCACCAACACAAAAGTGAAGGGAGAGACTTGAAGTGGCTGTATTTAAATCTTTATTAAGGGGAAGCATATGTTTTAATGATGTAAAGATAATTTTGCTCAGCTGGAAATGACACAATTAAATTCACAGGAAGTCAGGTTGTGGAGATATTTTTGACTGCGTGTTTTTTGCACTTACGCAAGTAGCAAATAGATTTGAAACAAAAAGGGCAGCCATTTTAGAATCTCGCTTGATGTTAAGAAGGAAGTGCAACTTCTGGGACAATTTTCTTCATGGCTAACCTAAGACAATGCATTTGTTCATTAGTTTTTGTATTTGGTCTGGATGAGATGGAGTTAATTTTCTTCACAGCAGCCTGTAAGATATGGTGTTTTGGAAAACAGCATCAATAATATAACAGTGTTTTGGCCATTGGGGAGCAGCGCACCCACAGTGTCAAGGCCGCCTCTTTTTCCCAGGCTGCCCGCTGCCTAGCAAGTAGGCTAGGGTTGGGCAGGAGCTTGGGAGGGGACACAGATGGGACAGTTGACCCCAAGTGACCAAAGGGATATTCCATGGCATATAACAACATGCTCAGCAATAAAAACTGGAGGGGTAGTTAGTCTGGGAAGGCAACCGTAGCTCAGAGACTGGCTGGACATCAGTCTGCTTGTGGGAGGTAGTGAGTGACTGCCTTTGTATCACTGGTGGTGTTTTTGTTTGATTGTTTGTTTGTTCCTTTGGTTTTCACTTTCTTTCACTTATTAAACTGTCTTTGTCTCAGCACATGAGTTTTCTTGTTTTTGGTCTTACTATTCCCTCTCATGATGAGATCATCATCTTGATGTGAGGGGGGAGTGAGTGAGCAGCTGGGTGGGTGCTTAGCTGCTGGCTGGGATCAACTTACCACAATTCTCTTCCATCGAAAGAGTCGAAGGAAGGCACTTTGTTGGACTTTAACAAAACAGACTGTCCAGGATGTATTTAACTTAGGTTGCAGTTGCTCTCATGTGCAAATACAAATTCCCTACAGATGAAGAACGAAAAACATTGGAAACACTTTCAGGCCTCTGCATTGTGATTGGGCAGCATTTTAAACTCAATGTTATAACTCATGCAACTATAATTTGGGGGGGGTAGAGGAAAGTTATTTTTATGTTGCTATCAAATTAAAGTCTCATTGTAGCCGCCCTGGAAGGAGAGGTTTTGTGAGTACCTCTCCTTGCTTGCTGGAGATGTTTCTCCCCTCAGTGCCAATTCTAAGACCACACACAGGTCCACAGCTCCACTTAGGTTCTGGGAGATCGTTACAACAGACTGTAGAAGAAGTGAATAGGTAAAATGAGTGCCTCAGATAAGTGTAATACAGCAAAAAGCTGTGTCATTTTCTTCTGTCTTTACTTCTACTACAGAAACTTCTTTTCTGCTAGTTTGTACAGTGAACCTTCTAGCAGCTTAAATAAGCCATCCTGTTAGGCTAGGGTAGATACATGGATCTAACAGGGAAGCCATAAGCCTGGTACTGGCTTGGCATCCAGAACTGGGGAAGAATTGTCTAAAGTTGTGTTTCTGGTAAACCCATACCCTTATTAGGAGGACTCAGACCTCCTGCAGTTACTGATGGCTGTGTGTGGATGACAACAGGTAGATGTTGATTGTAGATTAAACTCACACAGAAGATAATATTTTCCTGAAGTGAGGAGAGAGAGCAATAAACCCAGGAGAGGGATGAGCTGAGGTTCCTTTGCACATTCATGTGAGAGTGACCTTTGACTGTAGCTGTCCAGACAAAGGAACTCATTTAAGCAGGCTGTTCCAGAGGACATTTTTTGTCACATCGTTGTTATAAATAAATAATAAACTGCAGTCAGGATGCTTGGAGTTATGCAGATTCATAAATCTCCCTCCCTGGAAAGGTGAAACAAGTAGAGATCCTTTATTCATAAGATGAAGCATCCTGAGCTGCAACATAATAGGTTTAAAGTGGCACAGAATGCATTATCTCTTCTATCTCAAGTACCAAAAATCCTCTGAGAGGACGTGGATTGTAGCATACAGTCTCTGCCAGTGGCAGCATGGGGCAGACTGCATTTTCTTCTACATGTATCAGGGATGTCTGAGGGTTCAGAAAGTTGGAGATTATGCCAAACTGATAAATGGCCCTCTTTGCATATTTTGTGACTATGCATAGACTTATTTGCATAAATAACAGACGAACGTCCCAATGAGCCGAAGTTAAGCCTGACAAGGTGGCAGCCTGGAATAAGCTTTAGTACTGCATGAATTGTCATGGTACTCCTGCAGGCAGCTCCCTGCCTGGTATTGAGGGACCTCTGAATGCTTGCTGGAGGGTGGTGAATGGCTTCCTTGCCCACTAGCTGAGAAGCTCTGCTTGGCTTGGTGCTCCAGTATTAAATACATGAGTCCACAGAGGACTAAAATCCAGCTGTTTTATGCCAATACCTGAGGACACTCTGCAAGAGTGGGTCACCTCTAGCTACATCTTGTGCTTTGATCGCCTCTTAGCTCACAGCAAGGCTGTGAGGGCAGAGAGGCTCCAGCTGTCTCTGCCTGCTGTTCCCTGACCTTGGTAAAGGAACGCTAGGGTCAGGAGCAGGACTGTACAGTTTCACTGTATTTTGGTCATGTTAGTCATTGAATGGTGTGAGATTAGCAGCCAGTATGGACTGGAACCTCAGATGAGAGCAAGAACTGCCTCTGCTTCTGTGCAAGGTGCAATGCTGCAGAGACGTGGGTGTTTGAACAGTTCAGCAAAGTCCAGAGACAACAGATGAATTCTCAAACATAATATAGCTGCATTAACTGAGCACTCTGCCAAGTCTCTTCACAGGGCTAATTAAGTTGGCTTGGCTCCTGCTGACACAGCTTTCACTTCCAGAGCCTGGAGATCTCTCCCCTCCACAGCACAGAGCAGACTTGCCATTTCACTCTCATCTGATCATTTCGTTTGGGTAAAGAACATCCAGACCACATATGTTTGCAATTTTGTATTATGTGATAATTGAATAAACAAAGACAAACCCCAAGAAAATATGTGCAAACTAAACAAATGAAGCAAAATAACAAGTATGGAATGATGAAATTAATCTCATACTTCAGATATCAGACTTCTATGTGACATCGATGTAAAATACCTAATAACCAATATCACCTCTACTCACAAGCACCCCTAACTAACAGTGATAACAAAACAATGATTATACCCTTTGTCTAGCTGTAGAACATAAGATACAAGCAGTCATTTACAAGAAATCCATATTTTCCTCCCAGGAATCATTGGAATAAAGTCCTCAGTGGGGGTCTAACTGCCATGTTGAATTAAAGAGTTTAAGGCACTCATTTTCTTATTTGTGAGCTTAGCTAGAAAATGAGAATGACCTAATAAAACCCTAGAAGTTAATGCTACTGATTTGAGAATGGAGCACCTCACTCTCTTGCCAAGTTGCTCCTGGAGAGAAGTTACAGTGGGAGGAACCAGTCAGGCCCTCACCTTCTTGAAATTAAAATTAATTTGAAAAGAACAAGCTACATGTGCCTGTTCTCTCCACAATTAGAACTACCACAGTGAATATAACAAACCAAGTTTTAACTTAATAACTCCAGAGTAAGGTTTCAGTTGGGATCCTGAACAAAAGAGACTTGAAAATTCTTTCCTAAAATTTCCTTAGGCTTTTTACCTGCTACCTATTGTTTCTTTCCCTTCCAGGGGATTCAAACAGCAAAACTTTTCTAGTTTTCAGTGGTCTGCTTAGGCATGTATCTAGCCTGAGCAACAGTAGAATCAGTAAAATACTTAGCAGCTTCAAGTTAGGTTTGCTGCTAAATACCTTTGTGAATGTGGAACTGGAAAAGTTAGTCACAGGCAGTAATCTGCTTGGCTCTTGTAAGAAAGCTGAGAGAATTCCAGCTGGGGAAACTGGAATTTAATAAAATAGTAAGTATCAGGGCATGATAGTTTCTCATAATTCTGTGCTAAGGTCCATTATCCTTCAAAAAGTCATTATGGTGTTACGATATCAGGAACTTTCTTGCCTTCTCGCTTTTCATTTCAAAATTAAAATGAAAGAAAAATTATCACTTCCATCTGGCTTCGCAGTTCTCCAAACTGAACTATCGAAATCTGCCATTAACATATTTATCGCATCTGTCTTCACAGCAAAATGAAGACTTATCTGGAACTAAATTGATAAGACATAAGCTACATTTTTCAGCAAATGAGTTTTCCTGCAGCACCTCCTTTCTTTCATTCTAACTATTTCTTTTCTGCTTCCAAAGGATTTTTTCGTGTTTTTAGGGCCTTTATAGAGTAGATTTAACACAAACATTTCTGCTGTGTAGCAAGAAACTAACCTTTCTAAATAAATACAAATTAGAAAACACATGCAGGACAGCCAGGAAGGAATAGGTAAGACTTCAGGAATTAATAACCTTTTGGCACTGGAAATGAGGGAGGAAACTATGGCTCATTAGCAGATGCAAAAATGTGTATATACAAATGTAAGAGAGAGGATTTCTCTCTGACATGTGCAGCATTGTAGCTGCTGAGGCTGCAGCTATGCTTCCTCTTCCTCCCTTGTCCCCAGTAAAGAAGAGGTTTCCCTCTCCCTGGACTCTCACCATCCACCGTCTTTCTCCCTCTCCTTCCCCACATCCCATGTGCTGTTTCTCCATGTCACTTTCTAAATGCCTAATAAATAACACGGGAAGGCTGGAAGCATAGCCCTTACATCTTAATGACCACCCCATATTGTCATTGTGGTGAAGTTCTTGAAGTCTCTCAAAATCCCATCTCTATTGCAACCTCCCCCAGTAAGTTAGGCCCCACATCCCACCCACTCCTTTGGGCTGCACTTTATCGCTCCTCCGAGTACCACATCTTCAGCATGTGACAGGGTCCTTTTCCTCCTACCTTTCATCCTTGCCACATGTGCCTGATTTCCCCCAGACCCACATGTCTCAGGTCCTCCAGCACTATGTTTGTCATGTGCCCTTCAACCTTGCTCAACTTATATGACCTTGGTTAGCCAGTCCTTTCTACTACTTTCAGACAGGTTTGTATTTTCTTCTTTCTTGTTTCTTCCCAGCACTGCTCCCAATTGCTTTTCTTTCATGCAGTGAGCTGACGCCAAGGGCACAGGCATTATTGGGTAGGAGCTGCAGGGACATCCCAAGTTACATGTGGGTTTTGGTTGCCTTCCCTAGCAGCATCTGTTCCAAACCTCAGCAAAGCGTTGATCTTCAGCTATGTTTTTAGGACCAAAACTGGAGCAGCCTGTAGGTGCTGACAAGCGTCAAGCCATTCAATTCTATTGTATGCTGGACAGCCCAAGCTGAATGACTTTGTATTGGCACTCTGTTGAAGAGATCCCTGTAGCTATGTTCATACCTGGGGTCCATGACCACTTTTCTGCATTCTGATAATATGCTGGGTTGAAGCTTGCATGCGTACCACCCCACCTCATGTCCTGGACTTTTCAGCAAAAGAAACCAAGCAATGCTGTCTGGAGAAGCACTCTAATCTGGATGATGGGAGTCCAGGACTACTGGGTACCCTATGGACTCTGAACCAAGAGAAACGAGTTAGAGGAGTAGGAAACCCTAAAGCTCCAGCTAATAAATGACTGGAGTTATCCTTCTACTCTCAGCATAGAGCTGGCATTAAGGCCACTTTCTCTTTTAAAAAATACTAACAGCTTAAAATTTCCACAGAGAAACATCAAGTCTGTAGTAGGCACTTACTGTGGATTGATGTTACTCCCAAAACCAAAAATACAGTGGGGAAGATAGCAATGAGCCTGCCAGAAGGACAAGCGGTAGATAATTGCCTGAAAAACTAGCAGGGCAATCTGAGGTGTAAGTCTCATTGCAGAAACCCATTACTGCTACAGGAAATGCTGATATAGTACATGAAATTAAGGAAGGTACAGATGAACATGTGGATATGCTGACTGATGAAAATGCCAACTGGTTAAAAGCAAATTGCTTAATTTAGAGCTACAAATTAATTACTTGGAGAACAAAGAGAAAAGAAATATCAAAATAAAGAGGGTGCCCAGAAGAAATAAAAAATTGGACCACATGAAAATATGGAAGCCTTGATAAGAAGAAGGAAAATCCTGCACAGACTATTTTAGCCAAAAGACATTGATGTCAATAAGGCGAGAATTAGCTGGCACATTTTTTTTCTCTTTTGCAGAAAGCACAAAACATAATAAAACACATAACATAACAAAATCACATAATTATGTATAATTATGAAGCAGGACAAAAAACTAGAAAAGATAAATCCAAAATTCTAGGAAGCACTGCAGCAGAATAACTCTCCAAAAATATAATATGAGGTGATCTGAATAATTTTTTTGTCAGCTGGGATTCCAAGCAGCCTGATTTCCCACAAGGCTGTTCTCCAGGCTGCATGCTTTCATTTACCCTTCTCCTCACAGCAAGAAGGCTGGAAAATTAAGTTTGTGAATACATGGTTATTGAAGTGCTACCTGTTATGGCCTATATCTTGGTCTGTTTGGAAGTTACCAAAGAGTTTTCTGGTTTAAACTGGCCAGAGATAATCTACACCACAATGAATTTCTAGCAGGAAACACAGTCCCCGTTTTCCTGCAATGCTTGTTGGCTCCCAGGGCTCCCGCAGAACCGTGTGCTGGAATTCCACCCCTGCTTAGACACCTTCAGGGACTTTTCTGGACTCTGAAGGCCAACTGGCCTGAGGTAGCTGAGGTGCCTGTTAATAACCCTTTCAGTCTCCTTATTTGTGGGGCTGCTTGCAAACTGCATACTGAGAGTGGGCCCTGGGGTGCTCTAACCCCCAGATCATGCCCAGGGACTGTTTGGGAAAGTACTAAATTGCACAGATTAAAACTGAGCCCAGAGATCTTTACAGGTGCTGTGTAGTCAACTGTGTTGACATAACCTCTGCTAAAAAAGATAAAAAAGGAAGATGATCATCAGAGACAATAATGTGTTCCATGCAGTCAATGTAAAAGAAAGCACTGATATTTATCATTTATATTATGCCTTCCTTCACGAAATCCAAGCTTTGGCAGTACTGTCAGAGCCAGGCATCCCAGAGCTGAAAACATCCCAGAAGGCTGGGATTATGCTTTGAAATTTATTGCCCCATGAAATGAAATGAGAAAGTTGCTGTCAGTGTGACAGCAGAGTCAAATCCCAAGGGACCTGTAGGCACAACTCCCATTCTCCAGAGAGTCCTTGCAGTGAGGAATTGAGTGATTGTCAGGAAACAGATAGTGCTGTGGAGACACTCATCAAATCCATTAAAACCCGTAAAGGCAGTCTGAGTCATGGACTTTCCCTCTCCGCTTTTTGAGTGTGTTAGTCCATAGACATGAAATAAAAAATATGGTGATAAATTAATTGTGAGATATATCAATTATTGTATGAAGGACAATTATTATGTGAGGGAGCTTTTAAGGGTTAAAAAACAATGCATTTAACACCTGTACTAAGAAAATTATTTTCCCTTCTTAATGGATAGAGGTGTATAATTTATACTGAATTTTGTCAAGGTATTTAACAGCATTATGTTCATGTTCTACCTTAGGACATTAAGTAATTTTACCGGTAAATATTTTAGATGGAATTATGCCCTGATGTGGTCCATATTTTTGTCCCACAAGTTTCGGGGGTTTTGTTTTGTTGTTTTTGTTTGTTTGTTTGTTTGTTTTTGGTTTTGTTTTTGTTTTGTTTCATTTTTTAAAAAAATCAGAAAATAACAGAGGACTTGAGGAGGCACAGGGTGCCTTCTGTTGTGATTCCTATGGTGCCATTGAAAAATCATAGCAATGACCCCAGGCTTGAAATGACTGTAGGCAGTGTCTTAGTGTCTTGTATCAATGGTCCACCTGAAATAGTGTAACAGAGTCTTAGTAGAGTATCACTTGATAGAAATCACTGGACGAAAAAAAAAAAGGAAAAGAAAGAAGCTTCTTTGGTAGTTTTGCATGCTACACACCACCCTCATGGACAACACGGTGACTAAAGGCCGCTTAGACTCTGCAGTAAATGGAACTCTAGATTAGCTAGAGTTGAAATCTGATTAATAAAGCAGGGTAAAACTATTCCCAAAGCATCACTTTATTTTAAATTTAAGACTCTTTGAAAAAGTAAATAATATTTTATGTGTGAAATGAAGAAACTGTATCTGGAAGCTATTTTCCCAATCCATCTGTTTTGCATAAGTGGTATATGCATGTTCTGCAGTATTAATGAGTAAAAGAGTGGCTGAGTTTGCTTGTGAATTGCTTTCATTTGAAGAGAGATGTGCCAAGAAACTGACCAGCAACTCTACAAGAAAATGCTGGCCGTGCAAGGAGTGGGGTTTGCAGGAGCTCAGCTGGTCTGGTTTACATTCCCACTTCTGTCACATGTTGCTTTAGTGACACCAGACAAATCACATAAGCATTATTGCCTCAAGATACATGAAGAAACTGCGGGGTGTGAAGTGAGAGTGTGGATTTACAGCTCATTAGTTACTTTATATGGATGCTTAAATCTCAGGTAAATGCAAGAAATATTGCCTCACTTTCAGTGAGGGTCAAACCTACTTCACATTTACTCTGGAGCAATAACCACACAGACAGTTGCCATGGAGTAGTTAATGAGCTGTAAATCCACGCTCATTTACTTGGTGGCAACTTGTTCATGTAGCTGTCTCTTCTGTCTATGAAACGGGACACAATTCTTCGTTTTTCCATCTTAGATATTTATACAGACATGCATCAGTTTTGCCTGTATGCAGTATTCTGTGCATTGGCTACTGCAGTAGGAACAATAGTAACAACATAAAAATAATAACAACAATGAGATTCCTGGACACTAGTGCATTTTAACCTTGCTTAAAATTTTCAACTGAATGTTAATTTGCAGAAGAGGTGCAAAAAAGCAAGTGACTCTTGTCTAGGACAGCTGGATTCTGAAGTGTGAATAGTTGAAAGAGGAAGGAACAAGAAAAAAGAGATGTGTGAACTTGTCCCATTTAACATTGCAAAGTGTTAACCTTGAGGCTCACTAACACTTTTGTAAGCTTGATCTCTTGTTAACCACTTTGTAGTTTAGTCTTATAGTAGACATAAGCCTTTGTGCTCATCTGCACCTGCTGTGGTATATCCAGTGTCTCAAGCCTTGCCTTCACCTCGTGGCTTATAGAAGCTAGAAGTTAGTTTCAAGACAGGAAGTGTTATGGATGAAAACTCAGATAGTTCTCAGCATACCTCCATAAATTTCCCCAGTTTGTGGGACTTTGACAGATCATAACGTTAAACTAAAAGTTACATGTTAAAGGTTAGTTTGTGCAAGCATGCAAGGTGTCAGTAAGGGAAAAAAATGAGAAAAAAAACCCTGCTGCAATATGGGTTATGTATATTTTTTATTGATAGATCATATTTGCATAAAAAGTAGTGGGATGTCACTGATGATGTATAAATGAATGCTGGGCTGAAAAGCCATTTTTTGAAGTCAATCCTAGCACACTGCTTTTACAGCCAAATCATTTTTCCTACTTGCAGTGGTGGAGCATCACCACCATTCAGATGGAAGAGTGGATTAAGGAGGTGGGCTCAGAAACTGAAATTGATAACCAGCGAAACAGACAAATGGGCTATCCAGTTATCTTTTATCAAACTGTGAAATGGGACGGGAAAGTAGAATTTATGCAGGGTGAAGGGAATTGCATTTTTATTATAAAAAGTCTTTTTCTTGAGGGAGAGGATTGTTCTTTCTAAATATGTTCTTTTCCCCTTGTGAATATCCTAATTCATTACTATCCTGCCCTCATTGTCTCTCACATAAAAATGAAAAGTAGTGCACTGTAAAAAGAAAATCTGCTCTGCTTGAACCACACACACAATGATTTTAAAATGTTTACATGCACAGAAGTTAACATGAAATATCTGCTGCTTATCTGCTGTTTTGCACCTTGCTGAATAGAGACAGACTGTAGGTCTTGGTTTGCCTCCTACTTACACTCCATTCTGCCCATCTACCAACACTACTAATGTTTCCTCTCTGTTCTCATGGATCGAGCAACAAGAATGTGGATGAAAAATATGGAAGCTAGGAGGAAAACAGAAACTAAGTCCTTAAACAGCAGGGTTAGATTTTGCATAAGCCTTTTTGTTAGTTCACATCTTCAGAAAACACAGAAATAAAATTCTCTCATGAAATATTGAAGCCGTTTCTACCCCATATGAACATCTGAATGTGAGATATCTCCCTCTAGCCTCTGAAATAGAAAATAAACCTTCTTATGCACATTATGAGTTATTGAATAATAATATACCAGTGGTCTAATGCTGCTATTGTTGAACCTAAATGAAAAACCTTATTAATCATGGATTTGACAGCTCATTCAGTTATAATAATGTTTCCTGTCAATCCAAGCTCTCATTATAATTGGATCTCACTTAGAAAGGAAGATGCTCCATTGACTGCTCAGATGGAGGAAAATACAGGTTTGAAAATGAAAACATCACTCTGAATTCTGTTTCCAGGGAGCCTGCTTATGCATGTACAAGTTGGATAACACTTTAATCCTTGCTGTGTGTCACATTTGGAGGGTGCTATAATAAGATTCTCTCACTGGCTAGACACCAGCTCTAGAGTCATGACAGTGAAAGCAAAAGCAGGAACAGCAAATGAAAATTTTTTGTGGGGATGCTGGTATATCATCACTACGACCTAGTTGCAAGGTAATAATTGAAATAGATGGCTTGTCTACATAAAGAAGTGTGCTAAGCTGTGAATTCACAGTTAATTTGGTTTTCTGCATGGCCTCTTTTGTGGTCACTCAATATGCAGAAAATATTAGATATTTCACGTGGCATTGAGAGAGGATTAAGTTGCTTCAAACCAGGGCAATTTATTTGTGCTATGGAAGTGTTTACAAAGAAAGATAGTGGCAAGGAGCTGTAAATTCATACTCTACCTTACTGAGAACTAGCTTTATAAACAAGGCCAGAGACAGGACAAGCGGCTGAGAAGACAAACAAATGTTTAGACTGAGACTGAATGAACTTGGAAAAGCAACTCAAATACATGCCATTTAGAAGAGACTCTGCAGGCAAAATCTATGAATTGCTTATCAAAGGCCCCAATTCCAGGGTGTAGCAAAGGGAGGTGGTGTATTTACATGCAGGCCACAGTTCATGAAAGACACAGAAGCCACAGGATAAGTTTAACTTAGACTCAATAAAGTTCATACAGAAAGAATTTTAGTAGGGCAGCTGAATGGTAATTCGGAGAAAGTATTCTTGTTCACAGATAAACCAATGTGCTTACACTAAACGGGAACTTAAAGTTGCTTTCTCATTAGTATAATATTACAATGCCAACAAACAGGGAGACATCAAATTGTTTTCGCTACCTTCTAGGACAAAGAGCAAACATTAATCTGATGCGATCAGGGCTATGTACACATCAGAAAATGCTCAAGAACTATAAAAGAAGTCTATGGTTTATAGACATGAATAGTAAGCACCCCCTACAAGAAATCATAGCGGGACTTGAATAGGTAATTTTTGATGCAACTTATTTTGAGGAAAACAAAAGCTGGAAAAAATTCTCCAGTCTGCTCTGGCAGAAGAAAAAGAGAGGTAAAGTACCTGATGGGAAGCTGTTGCAGATGGTGTAGAGGGTGTGGCAAGTCCTTTTGCAGCTTTCGTCTTGGGCATGAACATGCCTGATTGATTAACTGTCGGGCAAGCAAATTTACATTAGCTTCAAGAAGTCCCTGACCCTTCTTTGAAACACACAGCTTAGGGTCAACAACATACTGGGATATCAGAGACATCAGAGTATTTGTAGCAGTGTCAGTGAATATTTCCTTATAATGTCCCAAGAGATTTTTATTCATGACATGACCTACAAGTGCAGTGTGGCCAGAAAGTAAGTAGTCCTAACTGCAACAAAGCCAGTCTTCCTCAATGTACATGTAGAGAAAGGTCTGCCTAAGAAACAGTATTATAGAAGTAGTATCCTGATGCAAGATGAGAATGATTTTGTGATAAATTAAACATTCAATAATGCTGTTAACATATAGTAGGCTTTGGGTATGAAAAATAAGTCATAAAATTATTTTAATTATTTAGTTCTCAGCTTTCACTGAAAACCTAGTGAAAAATGGAGTTTGCATGCCAAAAATCAGGAATATTTCGTATTTTGTGAAGTAATACACCATTCTTGGAGCTTCATGTGCAGTAATGAAGAGTACACATGAACTGTATCTTGTAGGGCTTTTGTGAGTTTAATTTAATGGAATTCATTTCATGATTGTAAGGGCTTACAGTTCGTGTGCTTGATCCTACAGCAGATATACACACTGGGGAGAAGAGAGTAAGCAATCTTTTCTCTCTCAGTGGCTCAACAAGATGAGGCACAGAACAGAGAATAGGCTGCAACCCATACCAGAATTTAGTAGCTGTGGTAAGACAGAAAGCTTTCTTCTGTTATTTGCCTTCAATCATTGCAGCTCAGCATTATCTTTTACTGTGTTTTGTGCCAAGAAGAGGCAACTTAGTCTTCACTGAAATTGCAGTGCTTGAAAGAAATAAGGACAAGACTAAGAGTGAAAGTGCGGAAAATGTGAACAGGAATAACATTCCAATCAAAAGTGGAAAGTGCTTGTTTCATTTTTCTTGTTGTGCATTCATTTTTAAAGTTTTATGCTTGAGTGGCTGACTGATGTCTCATCTCTGAATGAATAAATAGAGGTCAAGATTTGTTTTGATTGTATTGATAAAGGGTAAAGATCGTCCAGTCATAGACCAAAAGTCATCATATGCCTCTACAACCACTCACATAGTATAAATTTGTGGAAGTCCTGCAATGGTTTGTAAAGTGCCTATTAGCATTAAAAAAATGCTATGGAACTATGTAAATTATATGGTAGAATAATATTTCAAACTATACTTTTCGTGATATATGCCTTTATCAGCAGCTGTTGAATGTACAAAATTAGTATTTATATTCATGGGATATCTGTGAAAAGGTCAAGTAGGAGATACTTTAATCCATGTTTTCAATTTGTGGTTATATGTTTAGAGTAATAAATCATAGCAGCTTTCAAAAGTAACAACAGCAACAATAATATATGGTTCTAAAATGTCTATGGGCTGTAGATTAAACTTTTTTTTTTTTCTGAGCACCTAGACACATTTTGTTGGTAGTCATCTCTTATGGAATTACAAAAAGAGATTTGATACCTAATGGTGTAAAATATTATGCTAACACTTTCAAATTAATTGGAACCTGCAGCTTATTTCAAAAGACATATTGCTAAGCACTGTCATCATATGTTTCATAACTTTTTCAAATGTAAATAAATTTTCAAATGTACAAATATAGGTTGTATTTACAATTTTCAAATGTAAATAGAACTTTTCACTCTGATTGCAGGTCAGCACAGTTGTAATAACATGACAGCCTGCAACACTAATTTATTGATTTAAAAAATCCTTTACAAGTGTTCTATGTGCTTATACACTGTATGCACCCCTAACCAAAATGTCATGCTTGGGTTTCTCTCAAATTGTGATGTCGTTTAGATGTAACCACAAAGAAACCTCTGCTCTGGTATAAAAATGCCTGTGAGAGCATTTGGTTTTTCTCGCTGACACCATTCATTAGGCAGTGCCAAATGGCTTCCTTTCTGAAAAGGAAGTGCTCTTGTGACTGCTCTACTCTTTGTCTAGCTGCTCAGCTGTGACCACATTTTGATGCCCATGTGCTGTCTCAGGCTGTCTGTACTCAGATAGATGGACCTCCCGGGACATGTGGAGACTTGATTTAAGGAAATACAACTCCATTCACTTCAGTGGAATTGAAACTTCTTCCGAGAAGTGCAAATTTGGAAGATCTGTCTTTGGAGAGGAAGATGACACATATGTTTTTTCAGAGCCGGGCTGGCAGGTTGCAGTGACTGAGGGTCTGGGACAGCCCAGTTCCTGGCAGAGGCATCTCTGCTTAGGTGGCCATGTGCGTGCTATGTCTCTAAGCTCCTGTTATGGCCTGTATTGTCAGTGACACTTAGAGAGCTACACAGACACTTTGCGGTTAGCTGAATCACTTTTTAACTGTATTGATGAGGTTTCCTGATTGTAGTCAGAGCAAGGACATGTGGAGCATCTAGGTAGGTACATGTAGCTATGTACATTTTTGTGCCTTGATCTGGAGCCGAACTTCACCCATGGTGTAGTAATTAACCCAGACTGAATGATAGGGGTCTGTTTACAGCAGGAATGAGAGCACGGATGAGAACACGCATGCGTTTTTCAAAGGCATAAGAAACATCAGCTACTTGCAAGTGACAGCTGTGGCCCATTTTTTTTTAAAACTCTTATTTAAACAGGTTATGTTTGCTTAGTGGTTGAATCTTTGAAGTCTTGAAATTCTTGAAGAGTGTCCTTTGCCCTACACAAACATGCACATACACAATAAGTTGGAAAAGATGAAAAGTGTTTGACAGTCTAACCTCATAACATGCCCCATACTTTTCTTACAACAAGGTGAACAATGGGGATTTCTGAAACCTTCATCTTTGCTCCTGGTGAAGATGTAAAGTACAGTTTTAATTTAAAAAAATGCCAATAGGCTTTTAGTATCTTTGTTGTGACAAAGAAAACTTTAATGACATGAGTTTACATTTGAAGAATACATTTACATTGGAAGAAATGTGTATGGTTTGTAGTCCTTCCATACATTTTGATTTCTATATACTGAAACATTACACATGTCTATGTGTCTGTTCTGCTTCCATTTCAGGTACAAGAGAGTATCCATGTGCCATGGTTTTCTATTCCTTATTGGTATATAAATTGTAACAATTTGGTAAAATTCTGCCCCACACATATAGGGTTGTATAACTGAATAGGTCCTGTCCCTGTCTTTCTCCTTCTCTCTCTCTTCCTCTCCATCTCCCTCTTCTTCTCCTTCTTCACTCTATATTGCCAAATGTAGCACAATAGAAGTACAAAATTTATTAGCATTCCTTTTCTTTTTAAATACTATCAATCCATTTCATTCATGCTTATTACACAAGCACCTCATTGTATTGAACTTGTGTCCTAGATAATTTTCAATGGTAGATAAAAGAAATCATCCACAGAATAATTTTGTTTTGATTTTTTTTTCTTCAGCGTTTAATAAATGTGTCTCCAGCTACTAATATCTCAGGGTCCATATTTTCATTAATAGATGCAATAAAGTAAATTTATTTCTCTTTCGTGTTATCTTCTGATCTTTATTTCACAAAAATTTCTCTTTCATCTGGAAGATGTATGTGAACAGGCTTAATTTATAGAGAATTAGGATTTACAAAACACTACACCACATTGAGAAGTCTCTCTTAAAGCCTAGCAGGTTAGATTTTTCTATTAATTTACCTGAAATGGTCATAATTCACAGATAGAGACACTGGATGAGGCTTTTTTTTCAAGTCTGAGAGCATTACATTTAAAAGCTTGTTCGGTTAAGGAGAGATGTCATCTCTATTGTTTTAAACAAGAATTTTGTGGAGAAAGAAATCAAACTCATAAAAAGCACACTTTTCCATGTCAGAATTTGATTCACTTCTGCCTGGTCTAATAACAAATGCAACATTCATCTGCAAGAAAAGTTTTTCAGCCGCTTAGACCATGTTTTACAATTTACAATAAATGGAGGGATATAAAACCCCCATTTAATAAATTGATCAATCTGGGAAAACATAACTGTCATTCAGTCTGCATAACATGACTGGTCAGTAAAATGTTCTTAGCAAAACACATTCGGTAGAAGTCCAGAGGACAAAGCACTTACTAATGCCTCTGTTCAGAGCACTACCTAGTCTCCTACTATCACAAATCTTTTTCTCTTTAAATAATTAAATGTATATTTTTAACATCAGATACTTCTTGCTTTTTTAATTTGCTTTTTGTGGGGCCATTTGGATATATTGTTTGAGAAGAAAGAATGCATCAGCAGTATTTTGAAATAAATGGAATCAGCAGTAAGAAAATAGGAGCATAGCTGTTGGCTTCCCAACATTCCCAAGGAATATTTCACAAGTGAACTGTCTTGATGCATGTCAGCAGGTAAAAGTACCATTACTTAATGTCTCCTGAGAAGCAAAGGAAAAAAGCAATATTGTATCACCTTTGAAGGACCATCAATGTATCATTGCAAGATTAATAGCCCAGTCATAGTCCCTCTGTGCAAAGGGATCAGAACCGGTTTCAATAAAGTACCTGTGTTGTGGCTCCAAGGCGATGTTGAATGCAGCCACCTCATTGTGTCCAGTAATCTTGATGGATAGCATCTCAGATTCTCTTCTTTAAGAGTTCATAAAATCACAGAATCACAGAATGTTAGGGATTGGCAGGGACATCAAAAGATCATCTGGTGCAATTCCCCTGCCGGAGCAAGAACACCTAGATGAGGTTACACAGGAATGTGTCCAGGTGGGTTTTGAATGTCTCCAGAGAAGGAGACTCCACAACTCCCCTGGGCAACCTGTTCCAGTGCTCTGTCACCCTCACTGAGAAGAAGTTTCTTCTCAAATTAAAGTGGAACCTCTTGTGTTCCAGTTTGAACCCATTACCCCTTGTCCTATCACTGGTTGTCACCGAGAAGAGCCTGGCTCCATCCTCGTGACACTCATCCTTTATATATTTATAAACATTAATGATGTCACTCCTCAGTCTCCTCTTCTCCAAACTAAAGAGACCCGGCTCCCTCAACCTTTCCTCATAAGGGAGATGCTCCACTCCCTTAATCATCTTTGTTGCCCTGCGCTGGACTCTCTCAAGCAGTTCCCTGTCCTTCTTGAACTGAGGGGCCCAGAACTGGACACAACATTCCAGATGTGGTCTCACCAGGGCAGAGTAGAGGGGAAGGAGAACCTCTCTCGATCTACTAACCACCCCCCTTCTAATGCACCCCAGGATGCCATTGGCCTTCCTGGCCATAAGGGCACAGTGCTGGCTCATGGTCATCCTGCTGTCCACCAGGACCCCCGGGTCCCTTTCCCCTACACTGCTCTCTAATAGGTCATTCCCCAACCTATACTGGAACCTGGGGTTGTTCCTGCCCAGATACAAGACTCTACACTTGCCCTGGTTATATTTAATTAAATTTTTCCCTGCCCAACTCTCCAGCCTGTCCAGGTCTCGCTGGATGGCAGCACAGCCTTCTGGTGTGTCAGCCACTCCTCCCAGCTTGGTGTCATCAGCAGACTTGCTGACAGTGCACTCTATTCCCTCATCCAAATCATTGATGAATATATTGAATAATACTGGTCCCAGTACTGACCCTTGAGGCACTCCACTAGATACAGGCCTCCAACTGCACTCTATCCCATTGACCACAACTCTCTGGCTTCTTCCCTTCAGCCAGTTTGCAGTCCACCTCACTACCTGATCATCCAGACCACACTTCCTCAGTTTAGCTGTGAGGATGCTGTGGGAGACTGTGTCAAATGCTTTACTGAAATCCAGGTAGACCACACCCACCGCTCTGCCATTCAGAGGCATGATACTTTCTGGCTGTAATTTGTACCCTTTTTTTTTTTTTTTTTTTTTTTTTTGTACAGGGCTTTATCCCATTACAGCAAAAGTTAATTTTTTACCACTCTTTTGTGACTGATGCCCTTTTAGGCAGGAGTTACATTCCGTTTGTGGCTAGTAACAGTACATGCCAGTGGCATGAGTGTGCTCATGCCTACTCTACTGGTTGTTACTTCTCTTTTCAAAGATTTATGTTCTCCATCAAGGGACCTGGAAGCTCAGAGGGTATATTGACTCTGACAATAATTAATAGTAAAGGATTTTTTTTGCTTTAAATGTGAGCATATCTAATTTTTATGACCATTTTCCCTTCTGGCATTTGTGGCCTTTAAAGCCCCATTTGCAGGAATTTCACATAAACAGCCTAGGAGCCTTGGTTATAGAACTGCATTCTACCTGTCTCATCCCTCTGTTTCCTCTTTGTGAGAGCTGAAAGGCCTGTTCCTGTTGCTTTATGAATCTATATATGGATTCTCCAGATCTACAAATGTTGTAAAATTGTTGAGTCACTGGAGAAGCCCAGAGGATTAATAATTTAAATAAAACCAATCAGGACTAAGTTGGTGTTTTACAGTCAAGAGATGTCTTTTTCCCATACCATTGACAGTCACAAAATGTCTTTTCCCCATACTATTTCCACTTCTAGTGCATAAATAATTCCTCCAGCATCAGCCAAGCTATGCTAATTTATACCCACAGAGGACTTGGTCTCAAAAGTCTAATTTAGATGATAACGCTGAAGTGCAGGGACTTGCCATTTTTATTTGTGTGTAAAGTACCAGGCACTCAAGTAGTGGCGTGTCATTAAATTATTTCTAGAAAATAAATTGCCATTTGGAAGGCTTGCGCTTGAGTGAAATTATATCTTTTTGTATGACTTAAGACAGAAGCAATGAGTTAATTTGAACAGCTCTTCTTCACCTCCCTAATTTTGTTCTCTCTCCTATCTCCTGTCTCTCCTCTGCTGAACATGCCTTCTTTGCTACATCCGACTGAAATAAATACATCCTTGGATGGTAGCTCATGTTCTTCATTGCAATGTTCCCTCTGCTCTGAAAGACCTTGGTAAAAAATGAGGTAGTAGGGCATAAAAGTGGTCGATGTCATCTATAGCTCCTGGGGCAGCTAAAAGTTGGATATGAGAAGACTGTTTTAAGCCATCAAAGCTCCCTCTTTCTCAGCTATAAGTTTTTTGTTGCACAGCACAGAATTTCACCCTAGGGCTTTTGGCTAAACAGTGATGGATTTGACATTGGTCTCACCTGCACACTGTACATGTAACCATTAATGGGGCACTTGGTTTCAGAGGAACCAAGCAATTAAGCCAGCTGATGTGCTTCTACTTTTCAGGTATCATATTAATAATGTCATAAAGGCTGTGTTCTGTTTTCGGTGGTCAGTTTTCTCCTCAGTATTAATGCTGGCTTATTTGCTTTAGTTGTACCTGAGGCATACTTCTGTGTAGTTGTGGTCCAGCTCTGATGCTGCCATTCTTGCACATTAACCTTCCTTCTGACAAAATTCATTTGTATGCCATGTATGTATATAAATACTGCTAAACATGAGAGAGGCCTGCCTTGTTTGCAAATGGTGAAGAAGAGATGATTCTTGCTGAAATACCTTGCCATCTGAAAAAAAAAAATCTGCAGGAAAAAAGTGTACCATGGTTAAGGCTGGTGTTATAGTTGATGTAACTGAAATAAAAAGCTTACGTGACCTGTAAAGACATTATGGCCAGTAAGGGAAGCTATGAAGTGATCCTATTGCTTACTAGTATTCGATTCTGTGCCTGTCATTTAATCTCGATATTCATCAATGCTTACCTGCCTTACAGCCCAGTGGAATACAGGGTATTGCCATTCTGCTTTCTCTTTTGTAAGTCAGATTCCCCACAGTGTCTCAGATAGTATCATGAGCCAGCTGGTAATTATTGTCGCGGTGACCAGAATATAGGGTGAAGCCTCACAAAAGGCTACTCTTTGTCTTGAGGAATCAGTTTTACATTTTCTCAGAGGTTTTAATATATTAGGGTTCAGATAAACACACTTCTGCAAGGATACAGCTTTTTGATAATGGACAAGTCAGTTGCTGGGAACGGGACTCTTTTAATAGTATGCATGGAGATGAAAACTGTTTTCTTTATTGGCAGACAATATTTAAAACAACTCATCTTTGCACCCTTAGCCATAACTTAGTGAAAGTTTACTGACCTCTGCTTAATTTAGTAGGTTTCCAGCATTCCATATTCAGAACACATACATTTTATAAGCATACAAATATTTGTGCACGTGTGTGTGTGTCTTTTACCAAGACAAACAAGCTAAAAGCAAGGGGTCTTTTTTTTCCACATTGGTTTTGCGTTGACTGTACAATGACGATTAAAAAAATAATAATTAAAAAAGGGAAGAAAATGAAAGACTACTGCTTGCTATAAGGATCCTGGGGAGATATTTAATACTATTGCAGCTGTCTGTAGCTTCAGTTTCTAGGCAGCTGGAGGGCTCTTACACCTGGGGACTTGCCTTCACCAATCACTGGAAAATAAGAGTGGGATATTTGGACAAAATGAAATTCCTCTAGGAAATGGTGTGATGGTAAAGACCCCTTGCACAGATATTGACAGTTACTGTAATACCTACAGGCCTGTGTGGAGGGAGGGTCTTGGGGTTTTTGAGTCCTGCAGAAACACACAGTGAGCTGCAGTCCCCTCAGACATCCTCATGCTCTAAATAGATGGAGAATGTATGGCAGAGGGAACAGACAGCAGATGACTTGCCTGCAGTCACTTAGCAGGTTAGTGGCTAAATTTCTTGGCCAGCAGACCTGTTTTGTCCTGAACTAAATCTCTGGGCAGGAATTTTTCTCTGCAGTTTTGGGGGAAAAGAATAAATTCAGGTCCCAGAGACAAAGTTTGTTGAACCATCAGCCTACAAACTGCATTCACAACAACCATAGTATTATTTTAAGTTAACAGTTTGTTGTTCACATTGAATCAATGTTGTCCCTGGAAGGATGCATTTGTCAGAAGGGTTTAATGTGGCCCTATACATCTACATCAAAGCCTAGCAAGAAGTTCTGTGTTACACTAGCCTTTTGAAATACTGTTAGGTATTATTTTTGCAAAATTATTCTGAAGTAATTAGAGACCATCACCAGACAGCTCTTTATTGGATTATGCCCACATTTGTACACATAGCAGGAAGTCATTTGCTGCCTTACTCTCCTGGAAGCCCCTCCTCCTCCTCTGTTTATGGTAGAAAGATGAAATATAGGCAGATAAGAAGAAATCCTGGAGGAAGTGACTAATGTACTCAGCTGTCCTCTGGAGTAAAATCCTCAAGAGACTCTTTTGTGACAATGTGTCTTACAACTGTTTCCCTGGCCCAGAACATTAAATTCCACCATGTCCATAAGAGAGCTGAAGTCAGAAGACTACCTGAAATTAAGGATTTTGGTCAAGAATGCATTAAGTATTTTTAAAAGTATGAATTTAAAATGCAATATTTAAGATGAGATAAAAAGGCGAAGGGTAAAGTCTACTCTCCTGTACTACTGATTTAAATCTTTAAATGGCTTTGCAGCCATTGATAACAAACAGCCATGGACTCCATGGCTCCATGGAGCATGTGACTCCATTACGTTACCTGTGTCTGTTATTTTTGCCCCTCTGTCTGTTAAAATCTGATTAGTTGTTGAGGAGCAACAGTATTGGGCTTGATCAGCCTCTTGATTTTATGCCTCAGTAACATTGTCATGTAGAGTAAAATAACACCTCTCTACACTGGAAATCCACAACAGCCCTTTCATTTTGCTTTATCTTCCACTTAGGGCTTTGACCTAAAAATTACCAAGTGAAAGCAGAAAGACACTTGTTGACGTTATTAAATGCCCATGTGATACATTTCTAACAAGTAATAAGTAATTAAATAAACCTTTTTGTTTGTAAGAAGAAAAACACCACCGATTCCGATGCATTTACTTGGACCTGGGCTGATTTCCCTACTTTTATGAGTAGCAAGACAAAAGTAGCAAGAAATGTGCAAGACTCTGGAAGAAAACAGAGTATATTAATGAAATGTATCCAGCAGAGAGCCTATTACAGTATCTGTCCTCTCTCCTGTGCCACTGCAGAGCTAAAAGTGATTGATAATAACCTTGTAGTTACTGTACAATTTGCCTACAATTTTATAGTTGCAGTCATGGCATTGATCTACAGTTAAATGAGATAATTCCTGTGTGCTATCTTGACATTCTGCAAGGAGCAATGTACCAATTGTACCTGTAAAGTCACAAAAAAATGAATACCTGCTTGAATCCAGGGCTTAATATAGAAGTTTTAGATAGCTACATTATGAAATTGCTATAAAGAATATTCTTACATTTGTAAGAGAAGTGTGATGAGGACTATTTAAACTTAGAAATTTCTATCAGTAATACTGCTTTTATCAGCAGAGTATTTTATAGTCTCTGCTTTCTTCCTCTCGCTGTGTGAATGCTGCAAACCATTTTTTTTTTCTGACAAGAAAAAGAAACTTTGTAACTGCAGTCTTACTAATACTGAGTTCTAAGACATTGGAAAACGTTCATGCAACATCTACTAAATTAATCTGCAGAACTGGTAGATTTCTAAAAATATTGAAATCAACAGGTTTAAAATACAAGATCTTTTCCTTATGTGTTTGGGTTTTTTTTTAATCACAAACATATGCGTGATGGATTGAAATTAAAGTTCTCAGAAATTTTGCTGGAAAATTACAGTGAAATCCTACTTTGGACTAGAAACCAGGCAGTTGAGCAAAGACCTCCTGAGGCTTACAAAGATATGCATAAATCTTTCGCCAAACTTCTTTCGAAGTGTCTCATTTCACCCAACTGCCAAACACAA
The DNA here is from genome assembly GCF_964273445.1 of Streptopelia decaocto. Classification (NCBI taxonomy): domain Eukaryota; kingdom Metazoa; phylum Chordata; class Aves; order Columbiformes; family Columbidae; genus Streptopelia; species Streptopelia decaocto. The sequence continues at coordinate 64,981,663 of NC_138656.1, forward strand.
AATGAAACTTCAGGGTCACGAAACCACACAGATCACCATCTGTGAAGGTGTGCTAAAACAAGAGCACAGTGGAACTCACTGGCTTCAAAGAGTAATACATTGAAAGTGTGGCTTCTTACGTGTCCCTGGATCTATCTCACACTTGCATTGAGGTATCTTTTTGCTGTGCCAACGTAAAATGGGGCCTCAAAATGAGAGCCAGTGACTGTCACAGAGGGATAGGTTCCCCTGTTGTTAACATGCTGGTTATAGACATGTCCAAATGGGTTAGGAGGAGTTAGAAGTTGCTGAACCAATGAATTCTGGCTCAGAAGGTGGCATTGGGGGTATCCTCAGGTTGCCTATGACACAGCTTTTTAATTCATGGCATTTTGTTTCCACGATTTCAGTCAAGAATGCTGACTTTGGACTGTGTCTTAGGGAACAATTAGTGCCGAAGGGAAGGCTTCTTCTGGCAAGTGGGGTTGTGTCATCCACAAACTGTTCCTGTCTCACAGGTGCTTGCTGATGAGCCACGTGAAATTAATGAGAGATTTTAGTCAAGCTCCAGGTAGATGATAGAATTTTCTCCCGAGACATTTTCACATGCAGAGTTGCCCGCTGTTGAGCTAATTAGTTACGCAAGAAGCTTAAATAAGTGTTGGAAGGTAAGGCTAACCTGAGATCTGCATTATGTATATAAGCTTTCAAATAGTGTCTGGCACCCAGAAAACATAGATGGCTTTGTTGGTTTTGAAATTTTCTACACCTAAGTATATAAAAGACTATTAAACTACAGACTTAATGATAAAAAGCTCTCCATTTTTCTTTTATTCTTGTTAGTCTTATAAATCCACAAAGAAGCAAATAAATGATGTGAAGTTATTTTCTCCATTTATTATTTGAATTTTGATAGCACCCATAATACGTTAGATACTGACCCTCTCTTTGGAAAAATACAGTTCCTTCCCTGAATACTTTTTGGTTTAAGACATACAGGATTTGTGTATCTGATAGGTTATTCAACTACATTCTTTGATTTCCTTAGTGCCAAAAATAAGTTTTGCTGTAGAAAACATTGAGTCCAAGGTCCTGATTGTGCCAGCTCTCAAGCTTGTACAATACCACGGTGAGATTTTCCATTTGCCAAATGGGATGGTTCACCGCAGTAAACTTTAGTATGTATGAACGTGTGGCAGGGTCAAAGCCTCTAAGGCTCTGCTCCTGTAAGCACTTACACAAGTGCATAGCTGCACCCACATGAGGATGCACACTGATTTTAATAGACTAATTTACTTCAGCTGATTAGATATTTTTCTTGCATTAATCTTTTTCTCACTGGGGCAAGAATACAACAATAGCCAACACCAGCGAAGTGCTTTTGAAATTTGTGTTGCTTTCATTAAACTCTCAGCAAGATGTTTTTCAACCAGCTTGAAACAAGCATCAGCCATCTCATCCTTCTGCAACCTGGCCAGGGTCATTTCAGGTTTGCCATTTTGATTTAGTTCAGATAACTTCAGTTCTGCCACATGCCTCTTTATTTGCATGATCTACAGCAGTCCTGATCTGCTCACGGTATCTGGCCAAAGGCACATCTTGGAGACAGCCCAGTTTCTCAGCTGCTAGAACATTTTTGCATCTGCTCAATGCTGAGCCCCTCTACAGCATTTACTTCCACAATCGGTGTTTTTTGGTGAAAGACACAGAAGATAACAGCTCTGGAGAGAGAAATGTCTTCTCACAGCTGGCTGTGGTGAGTCTTTCTTCCCCAAAATCTGTGTTTCTGGCTGGCTGCATTGGGCAGTTTCCTGAGGCAGCAATGATTATTAACTCCTGCCACTTTAACCAATAGACCAACATCCTCCTCTCCTGCTTGCCACCATTTTGTAAAACAGATGAAGGAAATGAGGGGAGGCTGGACATCAGCAGTCATTTCAGCTGAGAAAAAAAAAAAAAGTCCTGCTGCTGGCACTGCCAGTTCAATCAGACATGGTGTCCTTTTTGGTCCTGAAACTGAAGCACAGGAGCTGAGTTAGTAGACCTGGGATGCCAGCCAGTGACACTATTTACAAACTCTTCTGCAGCATGATGCATGGAAGATCTACTAACAATCTGATATATGACACATACAACTGAGAGGAGGTCTAGTCTTCCTGTTTGAACTTCTTTGCAAGAGTGAGAAAGTTGTCTTGTTCAGGTAACAGGACTACAAATATATCCTCTCAAGACCGGCACAAGATTGATGTTATAATAATTTCTTTTAAAACTTCCTGTGAGCTTGCTTGGGGTTATCTCAGTTTCCGTATCCTGAGAAGAAAGTATTCACACCAGATTAAAAACCCCAGCTGACCATCTGAATGTTGAACTTGAAGTCTCAGTAGAACACAGCATTGTATTTTTAAAGGCTGGCTGCTGAAGTGAAAAGCAAATGAACAATTAAGCTTGGTTCAAAGACTGAATGAGATCAAATCTTAGGCTGCAGAAATAAAGCCTTCTCTAAATTCCCAAGGTAACTCAGTGGACTTAGGAAACCAAAGCAGTCCTATATGATCAAACTCATGAGAGTTATGTGGCTCTTTGTCCTCAGAGAAAACTGAAAAGCGCTTTCTTATCTATGGTTTGAAGCATTGCCATCAAGCAATTATTTATTTGCTCAAAGAAACTTCTATCTTGTTTATATTTGTGGTCATTTTGGCAAAGCCCTCTGAAGATATATGTGTTTTCCCTGACAACTCAGAATTTGACAGCTGTACCTGTGCCTAGACATGGACACAGCAGAAATATCCATGTCAACAGCTGTTTAGTGCATTAACATGGCTGAAATTTCATGCTCTCCTTTTGAGGTACTACACTTGGTGAAGAGATGTGAGAAAAACCCTTCAGTGAGATTAATGAAATCCCACTGCTCCTATTTTTAACCCAAGCAAGGCAACCACTTTTATAGCTGCTATAAAGCAGAAATTGTCCCATATCAGAATGAGACAAGCAGTGAAAGGAGACCTATTTGTCAAGCATGCTGTCTGACTGAGAATAAAATTTGCCTCAAAAGTCTAAAAATGACCTAAATATTTAAATACCTTAAAAGATATGATCACAGGCATTTCTGTGTCCAACAATAAGCAACAGGTATTGGCTCCTCCAAAAGCATGATTCTCCTAATTATACTTGCAGGGCATCAATATTTACTTAATGGACTGTTTGCATCCAATCTACCATAGCTGTGGTAAAAACATTGTCACTAGTAGGTGGACTACAAAGAAACCATCACCTCAAAACATTTTCTTCTAGGTGACTAGGAGCATGACTGCGCATGTAAAACAGGCTGTGGTACCCAGTTTGCTGAAATCTGTTTAATTTGAACACAGTTTTGTCAGCCTTCATCATCAGTACCAGGGGAGCTCACCAGAAGAGAAGGTGGATTCTGATAATGCCATGCACAGAGAATACAAGCAAGAGATTGCACTAGGACTGAGAATGAAAAAGATCTTTTGATACTTCTTGTAAGCTTGAAGACTGATATCACCCAAGGGCTGTGTGAGACATTAACAAGATCACGAAATACACACCTTATATTCACCACGTGATACACCATGGTCTTTTGTCTCAACCGGAAGTACTTGCCTGCCCTATATGATACATCTGAAAGATCAGAGCAATGAAGACAAATCACTTATACCTTCAAGTCTATCATAACCTCCTTGGTGATCTGTAGGAGCTGACTTGTTTCAGCTGATCAGTAGTCAGGGGTACCCTCTCATGTCTCACCAGTGGGCATGCTATCTTGAGCCAGGCAGTCTTGAAAAATCAAGTGACCCAGGCTGAAGACTGGCTACAGCTCAAAACTCCTCAAAGAGTTTGTTACCTACTTGCAAAGGACTGTGCCATTACTGATCCCCTCCAAACTGCTGCTGCAGGAGTTTGAACTGAGGTTCAGCAATAGCCATGAAGGCCCAAGGTGGCATTGCTCAACATTCATGAATGGATGCTTCCACACCCTGGTTCTGATGGCTCCCCTAAGTGCTTAAACCAAAGGTCCCTGATCCTCTTCAAGAATAATGGCACAATGGCTTGGAGTAAGAGGCCAAAAATGACAACACACCACACCGCTTTAGCCAGACCACCTGAGATGCTGGTGTACGTCCTCACAGACCTGCTGAAGAGACCTTGTTTACTCTGAGATCCCATGTTGGCAGTCCCTTGCAGCGATCACAGACATTGCTTTTCACCATGAGCTGGGGAAGGGAGTCTGGAGTATCTGACGAGACTCCATGTTTTTTCCTTCTTAGGTGTGCTGTTTACTTATTACACAATACAAATATGTAGTATTTGAAAGGGATGGAAAGAAGAGGAGGAGGAGATGGTGAACAGTCTGGAGGTCCATTTTTCCCTTCCTTTCTGAAGTGTTCAATTCCAAACATGAAATAGTATGTGTGTTTGGTTTGCACAAGAATGTTCACATTCACAAAAATGCTATGTGATTTATTTCCCAGTTGGAATTGCTTTGGGGAAAAGTGTAAAAGAAATATCTTCTCTTTCCTAACTGACTTCCTCTTTCTTCTCTCTCATATGCAGTTTTTCTACTGTTTTACATATTTTCTAGTTGTGAAACAATTTTAGATTTAGATTGTGCTTAATCCTTCTCATCTGATTTAGCTCCAGTTTCACTGTGAAAACCAGTATGATTTTAACAGGTAATACTGAGAGAATTTCAGTTTACCTGTATTTTACTTTAGTTGTAAGTTAAGCCTTAGTTCTGCAGTAGAGATGGTAGGTACATTTTTATGCTCATCTTTTTAACAGTATACTAAATAAACAGAATAAATTGGAAATGAGTAACTACTGTCTCGAAAATAATTCCTTTAGGAGCAACAGTAATGAGTGTCAAGGATACTATCATAGTCACCACAAGGGAAGAAAACACATAATTGCCATGTAACCACTGGGAAGAAGATATATGAAGCAAAGCACAGTGGTGCTGTGTTGGAAGAGGCCTGTGGTATGGCATAACCATCTGTGTCCTTAGGCCTAAACCATTATGCATTAATATGAACATGTGTGTTGCAGGCCTTGACTTCCACAATACAATGTAAAATGACCGAATATGAACTTTATTCTGCTATTTGACGTTTCTTAGTGTATGAGAGAAATACCACCATCACTGTTTTTCATGTTGATTACTAGGATGACTTTCCAGGTTTTTTTGTGCAAACCAAAAAATAACAGGTTGGGATTTCTACAGATCCTCTCTTCTCACCTATTTCTCTTCAAATGGGCTTAAAAGGCCTCATAAATGCCACAGAGGTAGAGCTCAGAAGAGTGCCAAGTCTTGCCTATAAACCCAGCTCTCTGGAGAGAAGCTAGAAACAAAGTGGATGCAACAAAAGCACTGGAAAAGTTACGATCAGAGAAGGACGTTTAACTCTCACCCTGACAGCTTGGTATTGAGGCAGCTTGGGGTTTGATTCTACAGGCTGGGTCTGAAGTGGCTGGTGACCAGGGCCTGCCATTTCCCATGGAGATAATCCAGAGAGAGTTCTCAGAGCTCCCATAGCTCCAGCCAGCTCCAGGGCCCCAGAGGGAGGGTGATTCAGGCAGAGAGGCAGGAGACAGAAGTGGACACATTGTATTACACATTGTATTTTGATATTGTGGTGCAAATGCCCTTGCAAGCCTTCCCTCCCGTTGCTTTTTGTTCCCCTCACTGAACTAAGGAAATTCAAACTCTAAATGCCAACAGACAGAAACAGACTGAAAAGTCTCCTTTTAAAACGTACTTGTAATTAGAAGTGAAACTTTTTTTGGTGGTGGTGGTGGGGAGTCGGGTAGGCACTTCCCAATTTGCCAGTATGTGATTGTCCTTTCTGATGAAAAATAACCCAACTCCTCCCCAGGATATTTCTCAGTATTTTCAGCAAACCAACCCCCTCCCGCCCCCCTGTGACTTGGCCAGGTTTGCTAACTGCCTGTGTGCAGTTTAATGCAGCCGTGAGTGAATTCAGTGCCAGAGTTTTGAAATTATGTCAGAGAATCAAGAACAAAGAGGGAAATGAAAAATGGGGCAGAATAGTTCCTTTCTGACAAAACAGAATAGCTTCTAGTGGGCAAGATGAAATATTTATGTACTCATACCTCTGTGTACATTCATACGTGTGTATGTGTGTGAGAAGGCAAAATCCTTGAAGGGATCCAAACATTGCAGAAATACCTGTTAGAATAGGAATGCCTTTTACTAATAAAATAACCCATTTTTCCTTTCACTCCTGCTGTTACATTCCCCACTATGGCCTGGAAAACAGATGATTTTGAAAAACAAGAAGCCTGATGCTGAATTCAACCATGACTGAGTAAATCCAGAATAAAGCTTCTGAACTGCAGGGAGTTACTCCAGATTTACACCCAGTTTCTGAGATCTGAATCCAATCTGAAGTATTTGTTTCCTACCAACGTGGTGTCCTGCTGCTTTCCTGAGGCTGCTGTCTGCCATGCACAGCGTTTTCTGTCATGCCGTAAGAGGAAGCACAGTGTGAGCTCTGCAGCTGGACTTGCAGACTCATGCTAGGAAGGGCAGCACAGCAGTAAGAACTTGAAAACAATTTCTTTTTAAAAATGTTGTCCTCTCCTTTTTCCCCCTCCCCACTGTCTACAAGGCCACAATTAGAGGAAATGGTGCAGGATACATTCAGACCAAGGGGGACCAGAACAAGCCTGGAAGCGGATCAGGAGTTCAAGGAGAGACTGGACAAATACTTGGAAGAGAGACCCTTTGAGGGTTACTAATAGATAAACCACATCAAAGCCAGGAAATTCCCTGAGCTGAAAATAGTAAGACACCAAGAGTGTATTTGGAGGTAGTGGATCGCCTTGCTCTGTCCTTGCTTTTCCTTGGTGTCTACTAGGGGAACAGTGAATAAAAAGTACTGACTGAAACGCATTTTGCCCTGAACCAATGTGGCTGTTATTTTGTTTTTTAGAGGCAGAGAAGATCTGAAGACTGAGGGGGAAACAGCTGGGGGAACAGTGCAGCAAGAGATGCCTTGTTTGAGGTTCTGTGTCAACAGTTACAGGAAATTTCGTTCTTTTAATTTGGTTTCAATTCAAATTTTCCCCATGCTAAACTGCACTTATGTTCACATCGTCTGCAGCGTTCAGATTTCATTCTGTTGAGTAGTTTCCATCTGCAGTTTGGCAAACCTGCAGGTAATTAGCTCTCCCTTGTAATTAAATTTCCAGTTAATGTCCCATTAAGACAAATGAGAAGAATTTGCATCTTCTGCTTAAGTGGTGATTTCACAAAATGCAACATTTCATAGTCTTTGAACAAACAAGCACTTCCATTTGCTGAGGTGAGATGTATTTGCAATACAGAAGCAGATCTTAATAATTTATATCCTCAGATGTACACTTTTTTTTCTTCCAAGAACTTCAGTGCTTAGGGATTGAGGAGCCCAGAGAAGAGCCAAGCCTGCCTTGGGGTTAAGGCATGGGTCTCTCCATCAAACAGCGAGGTCCTCTTCTCACTTCCCTTCACAGATGCCTTCTTATGCCATGAGTGCCATGGAAACCAAGGGTTTTCACAAGTGGCTACTAACTGCATTTCATTGCCCCATCTGAGCCTCATGCCTAATTTCTGTAGCTGAGCGCTCATGAGTGTGGTTGTAATCGTGAGGCAGGGTGAGCAGGCAGAGCAAGGTGGTGAAAAGGCAGAGGGTGTATGGAAAGGTGACAGCTGGGGGAAACCTCACCAGTCCCTACCCACTTTTTGAAGCTCTGTGGAAAATAGCACATTTCAATTTAACAGCATTTAAAAATGCAGAAGACAATATTTAACTTTCACTGCACAGTGTGTTGAATAAAGTGCTGTTTAAGACTAAGTACTCAGAAAAAAACAGGCCTTAAGATAAAGACATATCTGCAAAAAATAAATGTAATGTTAACATCATATACATTACAGTAAAGAGGAAAATACTGTTCTCTGCTCTGAAGCTATGGGGATCAAGTGCTCCTACATTTATATACTTAGCAGGGAGAGGAGAAGCAGCGATGGATCTGGGAGGGCATTATGCAGTTCTGTATTTTGCATTTGAACTATCACTAAAAAGATTTTTAAAATATCCTTTTTGCTTTGTAACACTAGTATTAATAGCTGAAGGTGTAAGCCTCATGATTTAGTGCTGGCTAATACAGCATTGTTTCGTCCCAGGTCACTCAAGGGTGCCCAACATAATTTTCTGTTCTCTTTTGCTTGTACACACACAGAGCAGGAGAAAAATGTCTGGGAAAAGAGGCTGACGGCTCTAGTTACCCATTGACATAAAAGACCCTTTGGTAGCAAACCTTCATTTTACAGTCTCTTGAGACATGCTCTGTACTATTCTAGGACAGATTTTGGAAAAGAAAAAGATCTCATTCAACAATAAATGATTGAATGAGTACTGTGAGCAGTGAATGAGCACATGAAAGTCATTGGATCAAGAACAAAAAGCTTGGGGCTCTGAATTTCTGGAGCAAGTAAAGAATTTTAGTAGAATGCAATAGTACATTCTTGCATGTTTTTTTTTATTGATAGCATAGTGCAAGTTATTTTGTCTCCATCAGCTGTAGAAAATTTACCTGAACTGTGGGAACTCTCGGTGAAGAATGGCAGTATTTAATTACCTTTTTAAAGCCCTCGTGAAATTTCCTTGATAAGCATGCACTGTGCATATACAACAGCCTTTCTCTAAAGGTTATCCTGGTGTCTGGATCCCTTTTTTCCCGCTGTTTACTGCTCCCTCCAAATTACTAAACCTCAGCCTGTTTAATTATCAGGTTTTAACAGGCAGCGCGGACAGCGCACGGCGGGGATGAGGCGGGGGAGGGCGCCATCTAGCGGCGCGGCGGCGCCTCCCTGGCCCCTGTGCGTTCTGCCTGTGGCCAGCTCCTGCTCTCACCTTTTTGGTTTGTTTTCTTTTCGTCAGTTATGTCGTCGGAATATTTGTTAAAGCTCACAGATAGTCACAGGGAACGGAACACGTGGCGGTGATTTTCTCCACGACCGTTCAGTTTGATATTTTATTTATTCGCTTTTATTTTTGTAGAAATGGGTATAGTTAGGGTGTGACTTTCTGCTCTGGGTTTTTGTGTTAGTGTTTGTAAGAAACAACTATTTTGCTAATATAATAGGCTCAGGCAGGATCTCTCAGCAAAGCCATTTTTTTAATAACGAAACTGCAACACCGGGTGTTCTACCTAAAGGTAGGCACACATAACAGGGCAAAAAGCCCCTGCTTATATCCCCCCCAAATCCTGGCAGCAATTTCCGTACCCTGTTCCCCATTGGCTGGGTACTTCAGGATTTACAGACTGCCCGACGCCTGCCTCAGTTTACATATTTCATTAATCTAATTTGAACAATACCCTTCCTCTTATCAATCTATTTAAAATATGGGTTCCTGGCTCTTTGGCTACCCTATCCCCTAGATTAACTTGTAAATACAGGTATCAGTTTGCATTCTGGGATTAGTTAGAAGAGACTTTATTTTACATTAAGGATTCATAGTCTGATGCCTCTCCCCACCGGGGTCAGGCACCAGCTCCTTAGTTTTGTAAAAACAACATTCCTTTGTTAAACGTTCCTTACATGTTAGTGTGTGCTTTGTGTATGTGCGTGGCTTGTTTGTTTCTTTTTTTTTTTTTTTTTTTAATTTAAATATTCTTATTCAAGCTCTGAAGAAGGATAAACTAATTCTGCCCCTACTTTCAGGAAAATACTGCTTTTTAAATACATGGTTTGAACACTAAGAATGAGCCTACAGTGGCATCTGTCTGCAATATATCATGACTTTATTGCATAGCCTTCCCATTTAAATCCTTGGGAAAACCCGAACTACAGACAATGAAAGTCAAATTAGTTGTGATATTGTTGGCATGTACAGAAAGTACCTTCAGAAGGAGAAACCTGCTAAGAGCTTGAACCCTGACTAAAAAAAAAGTAATTTGATCAGATGTTTCATGTCCCTTTCAGGCAGAGAAGAACTCATGAACTAATGTAATTTTGTTCCTGTCTTTGCAACGATATAACCTTGACCCTTTCTTTGGCAAAAATAGTTCATCTGTAGTTATAGTACTTCATGAGTTCTGCAGGCAAATAATAATTCTCCAAAGTGCTCCTGTCCTGTATGTTAATGAGGCTAAATGAGGATCCTCTTTATTGCCCATGGCCTTTCTGAAGCATCTTCCAACTAGCTCCTCTCCTTTTCTACACTCCAATGAACTGTGGAAAATGAAGGCTTGATATCATGTACTGGAATAAGTGCAATAGGGAAGACTGTTAAAATTCTTTACTACAAAATCATAGACCTTTGTCAATACCCTTAACTATGGGTACACTGTGCCCTTGTAAAAATTACCTTGATGTGAAAGATAAGTTGGCTTGCCAATAGATCAAGCAAGAAGGCTACCTTGGGATACAAATGAGTAATAATCTAAAGGTAATTGTTTCCTTTCAAGTGGAATAAATCAGTCCTAACTGTCTGCCATAATAATGCAAATTTCCTGAGAGGTTCAGCAGTTTCCAGGGGCATATTCCCATTATTTGAATTTGTGCTTCCCATCTCTTAGGTGGAAGTATCCGTTCCTACATCTAGTCATATAGTTGGTGAAATTTTATTTTGACTGACATTGGTTTAAATCTGACTGCTGTAGTTACTCCAGAATGTAGTTATTCCAGCTTATGCTCTTGCAAACCAAAAAATAACTCAGATCTGTGTTTCAGGATGGTCTAGGGTTCTGGTTGTGACAGCACTTACCTCGGTTCTGTATTGATACAATATGGGAATCAAAACCTGTGATTCTTCTCTGATTCACTGCAGTTCCAAACTGTCCCTGCAGAAAGTCATGCAGATATAATGAAGGTTGGAGCAAAAACATATAGACAGGTTGCCATTCTGTAGGTTGCTCTGAAACTCATGAAGTCTTCTCTATAAATCAGCAATTATGAATACCCTGTCTCACTTAGACCAATATATCTTGCTCTACCCCTTTCTCATAATTGCTTTGAAATATTAAGAGCTGAAGCCTCCTTCAACCTCATTTGTTCTTCCACATAAATACAATGCTGTATGATTTTCTTACAGAATCTATGTTTGTACCTTGTGTGGATATATTGCCTTTTTTTTTTTTTTTTTTTTTTGTCTGGAAACAGTGAAATGTGTTTGGACTGCAAAATCATTAATTACACTTTCACTTTTACACAGCTTTTTTTTTTTTTCTGTTGGAAAGGTGCATGCAGCAATTAAGCATTTAACAGGTATACCTGTGCAGTATATGCCAAAGTAAAGACATATATCTCGAACTCTGGCTTGAGATTCTGAAGGTAGCAAAGAGTGCCACTCCAAGCTGTCTTTGAAGATTGCAGTAAAAGGTTTATGATCTGTATCTACTAGCATGGGTGACTCATAATAAATGTACTCTAAAGGTGTAGTGCCATGTCCAGCACTGATTGCTCCGACAAATGAGTACTCCTCTTCGCCGGAGTCATTTGTAATCATATAACAGCTTGACTTTCTGTCTGGAAAAGCGTAGTTTTGTCAGATTGGTTTATGCCACTACATATCTCACAGCCTTTTCAGAGACTATGACAGCTGTTGGTTTCATATTTACTCCCACATTTTTCTCTACTTTAAACAAATGTTGTTTGTCCTTTACTCTGAATGTTCTAGATACCGTTGAGGCTTTAAAAAAAAAAATAAAAAAAATAAAAGCAACCAAAACAATAATGTGTGTTATGAACACATGTATTATTTTCTTTTTTTGCAAACAGATTTAACAGCCTTTTTTTTCCTTACTTGCTCTAAGAGTGTCACTTTCAGCTATTCTATCTCAGAGGTTACGCTAATTTTGCTGGGCCCCTCCAAAATTGTTTTTTTAACTGTGAGAACTCTTGTGCTATTTTCTTGACTTACTGAGTAGTTGTGACCAAATACTGCTGCCTGAAGTATGTGTGGCAGATGGACTAACTTCAGTAGTTTTTGATAGTATCTTGCAAAGCAGTAGGAACTTCAGGAGCTGGTGCATCATGGATTACAGTTTGACTCCTGTAAGAGGAAAGATTAAATGGACTACAACCTCTTCAGCCTGAAGAAGAGGTGACTCAGGAAAAAGTAAAAACCTGAATGCAGAGAGAAAATGAATAGAGAGGGATCACAGCAGCAGCATGGAATTGTGTGGTAGGACAGTGAAAAAATAAATTAAAAATAGGAAAACCAAACCGAAGGAAATTTTACACAATACAGGAGTAAACTCTGGAACTCATTGCCACATGATGTTGGTATCAGAAATGTAAATGAGTTCAAAGAGCAATTAGACACAGCAATGAAAGATATACTCAGAGGGCGACAACTGTCAATAGCCTGAATTTTTTAAGTCAGAGGAGAATGCACCTCGGAGCTGTGAGAAGGGGGTGCTAGAATACCCTTAAATTGCATGGAAAATGGGCATTTTTGGAACATGGTTTGTGTGACTGGGCCTGTAGGTAGGCAAAGCCTTACTATTTGTGTGGTGTCGTTCGTAAGAATAGGAACCGCTTCAGACTTCACTGTTTCTGGTGTGGGCAGGGGGAGGGCAGCCTTGCTGGCTGGAAGTGGCTCACACACACACGTGCACAGCAGTGCAGTGCTTTATGTTCTTCAGGGAATCGATGGAAATTAATTCAAACCGTTCACTCTGAAACTCCATTTGCTATTTGAGTGTTTTCAGTTCCTGCATCTTAGGTAAACTCTACACGCACTCACAACTTCTGCAGGATGCTGAAACTTCTGTTCTTACTAAACTGATGCATCTTCAGCCCTTCAGTTCTCACCTTAGCTCTCACACTTTTTCGTATCTTCTTTGATGTAACACCTCCTGTTTCCTCAGAGGGACTGTGCAGTCTCACGCCACCTTACCTTTACAGCTTTCTGTTTCGTCTTCTGAGTTATTTCTGGACAATGAATGAACCTAGAGATGTAACGGGCAATGCTTAGCCATTGGGGTAAAATTTTTAGTTCCCGTACCTGTCGCTGTTGGTTGGATTTTCCAAATGCTGCGATACAGGGTTTCCTCATGAGTAGACATAACAAATGACTGTGATTCAGATCATGAGTTTGTAACTGAATTAGTGTTTCTTCTGGCAGTAACAGTACTGAAAACCATGCCTGATATCCTGACTTCTTTCAATTAGCAGAACAATGACTCCACATAGATGGAAACCCTGTGCTGTTAATTTGAAAGACAACTGTAAGACTTCACTCTTGTATAGTTTAAAAAAGTGTCTTATCTCTGTTGGTCTCTAGTGTAATTGTTATCTATAGTGCTATTAAGAATGTTAAAGTGATATCAGGTTTCAGCATATAGTAAAGTGACAATCTAGTTTGTGTAATCCTATTTATTTTTAAATACTCGAGTTCTGCATATTTGAATTTGTTTGCAGGGTGCCCTAGGTAACCATTGTATCACAGTGTGTGGTTTTGCTGGTGACTGATAAGATTAACACAAACTTCAGTCACGCTCTTCTAAATGAGGGGATCTTTCTGTTTTGATGTCAAGGCATGTTTTTAGTTAGTTAAGGCAATACAAAATAGGTAAATCTGAGCATACTCATTCATGATAGTGATTGCTAGGATTAATATGTTGAATTAGGAGATGACTAGAAAATAAGAGAATTCATTATTTAAAAAAATAATAATGAGCTGACTAGAAAATAAGGGAATTAATTATTTTAAAGAATAATATATATTTTAATGTCTACTATTTAAATTAAGGTTCCCTAGTTATCTGAAATCTGACTTTTAAGTGAAAGCTTTCTGTGTGCTAAGTATCCCAAAAGAATACAGGAAGAATCTGACAATGAATGTTTCCCTACCCTTCCCAAGACCCTTCATTTGTGATAAAGAGGTATGACTCATACTGGGGATAGGATAAGTTTAGTGACAGCTTTGAAAAAATGTTATTTAAGCAAGGAGAAGATGGGCATTTCTCAATAACTACCTGCAAAGTGCGTGTTCATATTGCCAACCCTGACTGGCAACAAACAGGTGGTGCATATCGACATGTTTAGGTGCAGATGACTGAGAAAAGAACTGGAAATCAAAGAAAGGCCATGCTCTGTTGGTGAAAGACAAAGGTCCTGTAACCTCAGTGAAGCTGTTCCACAACACACCAGCTGAGCATCATCCTAGTTTGAACACTGTCTTTTCCATTGGGTTATTTTAATTCTCTGCTGTTGATAACCTCTTCTGACATTCCTGTCTTCTTTGCAAAATATTTCTCAGCTGTGTTTCTTTTTGTTCAAATTCCTGAGGTTTTTGTGTATCACATCACTGCTTAAAGCTTTGCTTGACCTCAGAGGCTCCTTTGCAACCAAGAAGAGCACTAGCCAGCATTGTATACCCCGTACCACACAGAGTTGCATTGAACACTGCAACTCAGTCAGTCCCTGCAGATTGAGCTTGCAATGTTTATTTAAGAAAACGGAGAAAACTGACATAGATTCTTCTAACGGAAAAATGAGGGTCTTCCACTTATGTCAGAGTGGGACCCACCCACTGAGGAAAGTTGTCCATATGTTTTACAGACTTCATCTTCATCTGTTCTTCTTAATATCTTCTCTCAAATTTTCTGTTTCAATTACCAGTGACTTTCTAGCTGATATCTTTTTTTTTTTTTTTTTTTCAAAAGGGGCAGATTGTCATAAAATGTAGGCTTATGTTGTCCTTTTGCAAAGTGTGGGTTGATTCTGAAAATATCCAACACTATTACTGTGTAGCTACTGTCAGTTTTACCAACATGACCTTCTCTCTCTGAATAAGATGGACTTTTTTATTGCTGAGGAAAACCGATGCTTGATTTTGAACGGAAAATCTATGCTGATTATTCTTTAAAATATATGTTCTCTGGTATAATGATTGCAATTGGACTGTACCTACACAGCAGCTATTGTATAGCTTCACTGAACATATATTTTTTGACCCAGATGAAAAATACCTATTTGACTGAAAGTATTTATGACATAAATACCTCAGAATTAAAAGCAAGCAAGCAAACAAACAAACAAACAAAACCCCACAAGAGTAAAACACACACATAGAAAACGCCCAGAATTATGAAAACGTATGTATCAAGCCTGAATTTCAAGGGGTACAAGTATTGCAGCCATGTAACTTACTTTCTGCAATGTAATAACACTGTAATTAATTACTCCGTAACTGCCTGTTCCTATCATCTAACTATGCTATGAATGCTACTGGACAAATGTAATTGAAATGTCAGACTTTATATGAGTTTGTGATATAATATGTAACAGAAATCATTAAATGAATGAATGATACAATAAAAAAGTTAATCAGAAAGAAATATGTATCAACCAAAAGGGATATATATTAATCTCCTTGTGTTTGCATGACTCCATATGCCCCCTTCCTCCTTCCCCTCCCCCCCTAAAAAAAAGACTGTAGAAAAGTTTTGAAGGTAATTTCTTCACCTAGAGTGACTTCTGATCATGTTATTTTGTGATGTACATGCCTCAAAGACAAGAATTATGGTAAACGTGATTGATGACTTACTTTGACAAACAGAAGATTTGTAGTTAAAATTCACAGAAGTAACCCAAAGGATGTTGCTCTCATGTGTCACATCTCTGAATGCATCCAGTTTGGAGTAACAATTTACATGTAAAGTCAATGTGCTCTTCTATGTAATTTCAGAATTTCGATGTAGACACCACCAAGAAATTGTGCTCAAATCAAGCTGCCAGTGTTTCGGAATTACAAGTTAGTTGTCAGAATGATTTGGTGCATCGTGAGAATAAGAAGGACATGACTGGGAAAGCTACATTAGTGGAAACCAGTGTGATTAAAGGTCAGTTAAGCTTTATGGTTTGAGTTATTAATATAACAAAGCTTAACCCTAACCCTGAAAAATAATTTACATACAGGATTATCTTCCGTGATTTCACTTGAAATCTGTGGCTTAGTCGAAAGAGATGGAAAGTGAATATTTCTGTTCTTCCTCCATATATGCCATAAGGCAAATTCATCGAAGCTCTCAACAGCAGCATGGTATTAAACTCTGTTAGACACTGCAGCATGAATATTCAGTAGTTT
This sequence comes from Streptopelia decaocto, assembly GCF_964273445.1. Taxonomy (NCBI): domain Eukaryota; kingdom Metazoa; phylum Chordata; class Aves; order Columbiformes; family Columbidae; genus Streptopelia; species Streptopelia decaocto. Next base: position 64,997,763 of record NC_138656.1, read on the forward strand.
TTAGGAACAGACATGTGGAAAAGATGTGCTTTCCTTTTGCTTTAGAATGATGCTTACACATCATGTGTTACAAAAAACACTGATTCCAACAGGTATTAAAGACAAGCAAGCAATTTGCATTAAATATATGAAGACGTCTTCAACTCACATTTTTGTATTTTGAAGAAAAAAGATATTAATCAAATTACTTGACTGACTATTTTTTAAATGTCATCATTTGCTTGGATTTTGCAAGCATTTTTGATAGGTGGTTAGTTTTTCTACTTACCTTCCAAGTTTTTCTTTTTTCAGAAAGGAATCATATTGAAGTTGAGATGCTAAATTATAAAAGGGCAAATCCAAAAGGCTTTGCAGTTAATTTTAAAAATTGAATTTATTTCATTAATCTGTCAGTCACAGGTTATATCTGAAATATGAGCATATCACATTGATTACAACACTGCAACATTTGGAAGGCAAAAGCACAAATACTCATCCTAACTGCATTTGTTAACTGATTATTGTTATCAATACAAGAACTAGCCATGGAGTTTCTCTTTCTTGTCTTGTCGTTTAGTGTGTGAGACTCCTGAAAAGAATTGCCTATTGGAAACTACATGCGTTGAAACTTCCAAATGTAACATAAACCAATTTTATAGTGAAGAATTGCTGTCACCTGTTGAATATTCACTAGTCCTTATTGCTGTGGAAGTCGATTATTTGAGGACTGTTTTTTGAAAGGCGTTTTGGTATCTGTTTGTTTTGAAAGATAATCCCAAATTTGTTATTTTGTGGCTTTGAAAAATCTCCCTGCAGGCTCCATTTTGTCACTGCTTAATGATTTGATTAGATTTTATAGGGGTAAATGTTGAAGCTCCCATATTGGCAGCTACAAAAGACAGTGTTGTCTATTTAAACCTCAGAAAAAATAGAATACGAAGATGTGTTAATGTTGTAGTCTTCTGTGCCAAGGGAACTACCTGCAAATTACTGGGGTTTGACTTTGAAAACAGCTGTCCATGCTACAGGGGTGAGCTGGATCATTCACACATATTTGTCTCTTGTGGGGCAAGGCAGCTATGGGAAGCTGGAGGGGGACACACCTGAAGAAAACATGCCCAAAGCATCCTCACTGAAGTAAGCCAGGCTTAAAGTTTGTGCTGAGGACTGTCTTATTCACAAGCACAGGACTCAGTGCTCATGTAGATGTTACTTGATGAGTTCAGACTCCCCCACAGGCTAAAGTCACATAACGGTTTTACAGTCAAGATTTTTCAAAGATTTTTCTGAACACAGCATATCAGTTTGTTCAGCAAGGAGTCATACAGTCCCTTCCTGTGCCTCTTACAGGAACTGTGCAGTAGATTCTGAACTGAGATCTCTTGGCTGAGAAAATATGTTGGGAGCTACCATTACTAAGGCTTCAGCTCAATAACAGGACTGGAAAGTGGCCAAGACTTTCCATTCTTTGTATTGGAACCATCTTCCTATTGTGAGAGTATTTATTATTGCTTGTGTTTCTTTTGTCACTGGGTATCACCGAGTCTGTCTCCTTCTTCATCATATCTTCCCATCAGGTATTTATACCCAGAGATGAGATGCTCCCCGAGCCTTCTCTTCACCAGGCTGAACAGTCCAAGCCCTCTCACCCTCCCCTCCTGTTTTACCTGCTGCAGTCCCTTAATCATCTTCATGGCCCTTTGCTTGATCCACTCTAGAATGTCCATGTTCCTTTTGTATTGGGGAGCCCAGATCTCAACCCATCACTATAGGTGTGCTCTCATCAGTGCTGACAAGAGAGCTAAAGATCTCTGCTGGTTACTGCCTTGCCTAATGTAGCCCAGGAGGCTGTTGCATTTCTGTGCCACAAGAACACATTGCTGGCTCGTGGTCAGCTTGTTTACCAGGATCCCACATTTTCCTCTGCAAAGCTGCTTTCCAGCCAGTCAGTCCCAGCCTGTACTGGTGCATGGAGCTTGCGTTTTCCTTTACTGAACTTCATGTGTTAGGGTTGCTGAAGGTTTGCTTGCCTCTTGTCCTGCAAAGATCCATAGCACTAACTCTTCCCAGCTGGTCCAGTTCTTAGCCATGTTTCTGATTTCAAAGCTCGTCAGTTGTATGCTTCCTGCCTTATTCCTCATGAAAGCTGCAATTAATTAATTTTTACTTCATCCTGTATGCTGTCTTAGTTTAGACTACTCGCAGAAGATCAGATAGTCTTTGTTACTGAGGGTTTTCAAATAAACTCTTAGTACCTCTGTTTAGTACATAAATAGAAAATCAAGTGGTAGTATATTTTGCAAGACTAAGAAATTGCTACTTCTTTAATTTCTTTGGAGTATTTCCCTATATAAACTTTATCTACATTTGAGTATAGTATGAATTTGAGCTAGGCAGATTTAACCTAGACCAAAGAGCAGGGATGGATTGTAGGCTGACACACCCAAATCAAAGCTGAAGGTTTTTCTGAAAGACGTGTGCTAGTATAGTCCAAGATTATTTGGCTTAATTCAAAGATAACTGCAGAATTATACAGGATATTGGATCAGATGATATAGCAGTTCTTCCTGGCCAGCCAAGGGATCCCCATGAGTCCGCTGTTGCGTGCAGGAGGCTTGCCTGTTCCAGCGAGTGTACTCTGCTCTGCTAATTCACAAGATAATGGATTAGAAAATATGTCAAGACTAATAACACAGACACACTCCTGTGGGTTTTGAGTGGGAGGAAATGCACCATTCACTGACTAATCTTTAAACTTCTACTGGTGAGTGTTAAGTCACCCTCCAAAACACCAACCTGTTTCAAATTCCTAATAAGGATGTTGAATCTGTGCTCTCAAAAAAGAAACAGTTACAGAGACAATTACCATTTCTCACTAAGGCCAGATAGTTCCAAAAAGAAAAGAAACATGTTTTTTCTTTTAGTTTTAAGTTCTCTATTATTGTTCCTTGTAGAGTTCTTGTTAATAAAGATAGGATTTATTATCTTTGTTTCTATGAAATTGAACCATTTTCCTCTGCTGCAATTAAACCTGAATTGTCCACTAAAGATATTATTTTCTTATATTTGATTGAGTTTGAATGCATTAGAAATAGTAGCCATATCTGCAGGATAATAACCCTCGACAGAAATCTGCTGTATCAGTTTTCTTTAACCTTGAAATTTATTCTAAGTAGCATTTCTAAAACATTACCTAATCTTCTTGCTCATTGCTTAGGTTTCTGGAATTGTTGCAGTCTGCAATAAAAAAGTGTTTATGTTTATTTTTTTTATTGACGTCAAGACATTTTAGGGAAGATATTTATATATTCTGACTTCAGGCACTTTATTTAGGAGGCCAGTAGGCTGGAGAAAGAAAAAAAGGAGGGGGCCTCTGATTGCAGTTTAGGGTGCACATACAACATCTGCTAAATTTGGCAATGAATATGGTTTAGGAAATTTCTGCCCTTGTGCTGTACCTTGCTGTCCCATCACTTAGGGCAATACATTTGGTTACTGTGCTTTAAGCAAAATATTAAAACAAATTAAACATAATATCCCAAAAAAAGAGAAAAGCACAGAATTTGGAATTATTTTGAAAAAGTTCTTCTTTCTTTGGTGAAATCATAGGGTTTTCCCACTAGAATTCAGAATTAGACACATAGGCATAAACAGTATGATTTGGGAATCCTTTACTGTACACATGTATGACAATTCTCTCCAGCTTCCACACTTTAGGTCAGTCTTTGATTAGAGCAAAGCTTTTACTAGATCCTCTGGCTCCTACGGTCCTGTAACTATCTCTAAAAAAATAATTGGACACCTTTTCCTGCTTTTTGGGCTGTGAACACAAAACTTATTCTTGGCTGACACATCTTCTATGATAAGTTTTTAAAAAGGTAAGAAAATTACTTAAAATAAGATCACATAACTTCAGAGGGTGATGAGTACACTCTGGTAAATTATATTTAAACATGTCAAAAAGCTTTCTTCTTCACCAAACTCTTGTTGTAAAACAGGGGAAAGAAAGCATAGACTCTGAATCCTTACAGACTTCCCTCGTTTATTAGATATGACTGATTTTAATGGCAATAATATGCAGAGGTTCTAGACAAGAGCTTGTAGAAGTGGTTGCAAGGAGGAGGCATCTCACAGTTACGTGCAAGGTAACTAAATGGGACTTTGCATCTATCACCTCTCCCTCCCTCTGGCAGTGCTATCCCGCCTTGTGGTGCTTCCCCAACTCCACCAGCCCAGCACAGAGAAGCAACTGGGAGTCCAGGGGGCGCATGATGGTGCCCTGCACCCTTCTCTTTACTCACTTGCAGGAAGGTACGATGTGGCCTGAAATATGTGATCCTTTAAAACTTGTGGCAACCATTTCCCATCTCCAAGAGCTGTCGATACACTGAGGATTTATTTTACAGAAAGAGGGGCACAACAGTGGAAATCACTGAATGTTAGAATTCAGTAAAACCTGCAGCATTGACTAGAAGAGACAAAGAAGAAAATTCACAAATAAAAGGATGCTGAAAGATGTCAGCAGAAGTCTCTTTCAAGAAATGTAAGATTTTTGAAGAAATTAAATATTAGGTTAAACTTAAACGCATTAAGATGAATGGGAGCTGGAACACCTCCCATGTGAGGACAGGCTGAGAGAGTTGGGGTTTAGTGTTAGGGAAGTTGCTTTTCCCTAGGTTTCCCGCAGCAGAGGCTCAGACATGGGTTCCAGAAATTCTGCTAAAATGAATAATTTTTTCTCAAGGTACAGTGTAGAGCAGCTTGAGATGTTTGCCTCCTGAAGAGGCACCCTCAGCAGACAAAAACTTGGACAATTACACCCCCACAATCCAAGCCCTCATTCTCCGTGTGTCACTCTGGGCCAAATGCAAAATTCAAGTCTGGGCCTCCCTGTTCTTCATTGGATCTCTTATTTTTTGTCAGACAGGCTGTCAATCAAAGTTCTGAGCTTCAGTTGATATTTTATACCTGCAGCTGGAGAAAGTATGTTCTTGGCAATAGCCAAAACATTCTTCTGTTAGACGTTATTCTGTTCCTTTACTTATCTCCAGGGATGCAGCTCCCCTTATCTTCTAGCTTGAGGACTCTGAGGCCTTTTTTACATAACAAAGCAGAAAGTTCAAAGGTTCACAGCCTGCAGAAGTTATGCTAAGCAAATTTACTTATCCTAATCAAATTGTATATAAGTAGTTTCTAACTGAGTGCTATAAGAAGCAGTATACCAATTAGTTTAACAAGCTAAGGCAGTCTGTTCCCTAACACTAGAGAGAGAAGGGTCCAGGGAGACCTTATAGCAGCCTTCCAGTACCTAAAGAGGACCTAAAGATGTGGAGGGACTCTTTACCAGGGAGTGTAGTGATAGGATGAGGGGTAATGGTTTTAAACTGAAAGAGGGTAGATTTAGATTAGATATTAGGAGGAAGTTCTTTACAAAGAGGGTGGTGAGGCACTGGAACAGGCTGCTCAGAGAAGTTGTGGATGCCCCATCCCTGGAAATGTTCAAGGCCAGGCTGGATGGGGTTTTGAGCAAGCTGGTCTAGTGGAAGGTGTACCTGCCCATGGCAGGGGGATTGGAACTAGATGATCTCTAATGTCTGTTCCAACCCAAACCATTCTATGATTTTCCACATAATGGCTTAGTAGATTCTGGGCAGAAATAAGCATTAAATAAACACTATCTGAAAACCTACAGAGCATATGAAATATTTTGATTGTGGCACTTAATAGTTTTTAAAGATATGGTACATCATCATGCAAAGGAATGGTTGATAGATACCATCTCAAGGAAGAGTCCATCAGTTTTATGGGCTCTGATTCTGCTGTCACTCAACAGTTTTCAGTAGAACTCCCTAAGGTATTAGCTCTCATTAGCACTGAAAAGCATTGGAACCAGGCTCACAGCATACAAAATACTACTGTTCGTAAAACTACATTGGCTTATGCATATGCCTTCAGTTCTGTGCATTTTCACTTAAGTGATGTTCAGAAATAAGGATGTGGTTCTACCATGTTTAGTTCACAATATTATTGCACATAATAACTCACAAATACTGTTTTCAAGTTAGGCATGGATATAAACACTGTTATTAATGTGGCTGAATGTTAATTTATGCAACATAAATCCTGAACTGAGATATTTACCACAGCTATAGAACTGTTATGGTCATGGCCAGAGGCATGTAGGTGTGTAGCCTTTTATTTACATGAGTTGGGGTTTCTAGCACTAGTTGTATTCAGGCAATGGTCCTGATGGGATGGGTAAATCCTTTTGCCTGCCTTTTGAAGGAGGGTGGAATGAAGAGTTATGACAACTGTTTGTGCCCTTGAAATTTGTGAAAAATCAACAAATACATTCCAAGGGAAAAAAAAGTCCTACCCACTTGAGGATGCAAGTAAGATAAATGGAAATTTTTAGTCTGCAGAGCACTACCCTTCCACTATAGACAAACGTAATTATACAAATTGTTCCAGGAAGAGCAGAATTAATGAAATTTGGTTTAATAAGTTTCCAGGTCTGTGGTGCCCTACTGCTTCTCTTCCCCTTCCCTGATAATAACCAAAACTCCCCTTATGGCACTCCTATCAAAGGAAAAAAAGCAGGTCTGGAGCTATGTGTGTGTTGAATAGCCAACCGATATGTACATGCTGATTTATCCTCCTGCCTGCTGCCAAATGGAGTGCATAACAGCTGTGTTCTGCATGCTTTTCTTTCAATAGAGGAACTAATTCAACTCTCCCTTTTGTAACCACATTGAGACTTCTGCCCCCTCTTCAAATATGACTGAAATTGGCAAAAAAAAAAAAAAACCTTATGAAGTTTTGAAGAGATTGACATATGGATGGATAGACAGCATGATGTCATGAGCCTCGTTTTCTTAGCAGGGTGAGATGGCATATCTGATTTGGTAATTCAGTGTTCAGGCTAATAGACATTTTTTCAATCAGGGAAGCAAATTGCATCGATTTCACCATTCAGAATCCCCTTGGGATTGTTCAGCTTGTCCTATTCATTGCTTAATGCTTTATTAAAGTGTAAATATATACATTTCAGAAGACATACTACACAGGTTTGGGACTGAGGACAGCTGTAATTTAGTCTTGCATGATGACATTAATTTCCTTTCTCCTTGAGCTGTCTCACTTAGAAGCATTTCATTTTGTTTGTGTGTGTTTGGGAAAGAAGAAAGTCTAGCTATGCCATCCGTTAGCAATCTGTACTTTAGATCCATATTAGCAAGTCTAAGTGCACAAACAATATTTCCCTTGCTGAATCACAAGGATTAGGTTATTCTTTCAGTGCCTGTTTTATTCATTAGTTTACTTTTCCTGATATCAAACACAGCCAACTTGCAAATGAACTACAAACCTGGAAATGCATATTAAAAAGATAGTGGCCACGTGTGTGAGTGAGATCTTCATTAAATTTCTCATCATAGGTTTGAGGTTTTGGTTTCTGTTGTTTGTTTGTATTTTATTTTTTCCCCTTTTGATGCCTAGATCTGGAAATACTTCACTAATTTACTCATTCCTAAAAAGTGCCAAGAGGACTTGTAGGTAAATTGATTTATGATAAATTCTGTGCTGGTGTGGCCAGACAGCTGCTTGAGTAACTTAATGGTTATTTCTGGCCTGAAAAGTCTATAAAGGAGAGGAGCACAACTTCAGAAAGAAATGAGTCCTACAAATTTTTCAGGGAGAGACACCTCAGACATAGAGAGACTCACAAGGAACACAAGTGAGGTTTGGAGACCACCAAGAAAGTATACAGCTATTTTCTCAGTGAAAGGGCGCATGGTAGTCACAAGAGGGAGGATACTTTTTTGAGCAGCTCAGTCTCATAAAGAAGGATCTATTTGACAAGTTTGGCCTTGTTGGGAGGTCAGATAAGCTGTGAGGCCTTGTGCATATTTGCAGGTTGTTTCAGGTTATATAGTAGCAAATTAACCAAACAGTAACAGCTGTACCAAAAGCAATATTTCACACTGTTTTGCTATTTCAGGTGAAACTGTTTACTTCAGAAACACAGTATCCTCTCAGCTCCATTTAATTTGATACTTCCTGATTAACCTTGCGGGTGAGCTGCAAATGGTGCGGGAGTTTCTGTCCTACAGCTGCCTAGGTGTCCCCCACCACCACCTGGGTCGAGTGGTGTGGTGGCTCTGGAGATATGAAGCACTCAGTGACTGACTCTTGTAGGTCCTGTTCTATGTGACCAGTAGTCCCATGTATCTTGTGGAGCTACCTCTAGCCTCAAGGGAGCAGTAGAACCACACAGACAGGGGAGGAGACCCTGGGGTCTGTAGCTTGTGGTGTGAAGCTGCAAGGTGAAGTTGTTCTCTGCCTAAATTTGGAGTAGAGCCCATCCTGGCTCTAGAGCTGCAAAGAAGCCTCCCATGAGGGTCTCTGCTCTAGTGGGAAGAGGCCACTGCTTTTTGGAAGGTTTGTCCTCATCATTGCCAAGGTTGGTCTAGGGTGACATGAAGAAATGTACTTCAAAACTTTTCAGTTTAACTTCAAACCACTTTCATGACTACATCTCTGCTATAATGTCTTCTGAATAAGAAGTAGCTGGGGGTTATGGCTCTAGGAAATCCCAAAATAACAATGCAGTTTCCTAGCTGCAGAAGCTCATCTTTTCAGGCAATGAAACACAAGATAATGGGAGCAAATCTACAAAAGAAATTGTAGGTGCTGCACAGACCAGGTGGGCTGCTCTGCTCCTGATATGGTCAGACAATTTTAACTGCCTAATTTACACTGTCAGCAATCATGTGAACCATTTTGTTAAACCTTAGAGTTATCTGTGAACAACTAATAGGGAATGGACAACAGATTATTTATTTTGACCACAGACTTGGAGTTACAAGTATTATGCAAAGACTGAAAGAGGAATTCTTAAGAGTGAAGATTCACTCAAAAACTACTCAGTGGGGTTTCATTCTTGATCTGACACATATTGTTCAGGACCTTGAGCAAGTCATTTAAGACCTCTGTGAAAATCAGAAAAATGAGGAGAACTTTGCTTCTTTGTATTTTGCTTTTGTGGTTGTCTGTATGAATTGTACATTTTTGGGGACAAGGACAGAGTCTTCAATTTCCTTACAGTTAATTTTGCCAATTACTCAGATCTAACAAATAAGGGACTTGGAAACTGTGAGGCAGAAAAGGAAGAGGAAGAACACAACTACGACTATGTGGATGAAAACACGATTGAAAACTTAAGACAAATATTTCAAGGCACCACAGTTAGAAATAAGCATGCATCCTCCGAAGGAAGAAGGTGAGTGTGACCTGTGATCATTTACAAATGCAAACAAGTGTGGGCAGAGTGATTTTTCAGACTGGCCGGTGACCTTCACTCCTTAAAATGAGGGAGATTTTCCCTGGGGAGATGCCACTGTTGCTCCAGATGTTCTGTGAGTAACATGGGAAAGGCACCTCTGAGCTGATACCTGTGACCCCCTGTCATTCTTGGTGATATCACCTTTGTCAAAGTGACACCTATGATTGTTCTGGTGACAGAAGTGCACATGCAAGACCAGGTTTGCAGGTGGAAGCAAAGCCTGAATTAGAACAACAGTTATCCTAACAAAAACGCACAGAAACCCAGAGAAAGGCTTTGCCTCGGAAAGTCTGTCTGATTTTTCTGATTTGTGCCAGTTTGCTGAAACAAATCATTGTACTCTAAATGCAGTCCTTTCCTTCTTTTTAGATGTGGATGCCTTGTTGTGCATCATTAAGGTTTGTCTCTTCAAAAGCTTTCAGGAATTATCTGTGTTTTCACTAAATCTTTGAGGTTTTGCTCTGGCAGTCTGAAGAGACTTAAAGTGTTAGTGAAGTTTGCCTTTGCTTCTAAAAGCTTCAAGCATCATTTCCAGCTAAACACAGTTTAGAGGTTTTTTTTTTTCTAGGTCTGAATGAAACTATGTAGTCCTAGTTTTTTTTTCACTCATGAGTGAGCCTTCTATGGACTTCACTTGATTTGGCTGAGTTGATTCTCTTGTTAAGAGAAACCCCTGATATCCCAGCAAAACTTGAAATATTGTGTTTCAGAGATTAAATAAAATGGTTTTATTATGAAGTGATATTTTATTTCAAAATGTAATATGTATTTTATTTGAAAATGGTATGCAACGTTTCTATTCTATTTGAGTTAAGCAGCATACTGAATGTGAAATAAGTTCTAATTTTTTTCTGAAGTTCTCAAACTCCTTAGAAACATGACATCCAGAGCAGTGTGCAGTATCCATGTGGCTATCTCTTGCCCTTCTCACAGCCACAGAAACTCCAAAGTTACAGGAAAGACTGAAAAATGAAACAAAATAGGGTATGTCACATAATGCATTATTTTCACAGTCCACATACTGCTGAGGATGGAGACTTGTTCTATCTCTTAAAGAAGTCAAGAAAGAGAGAATGAAACCCTCTTTTGACTAAAGGCATTAAGGGAAAAGCACAGTTTCAAGAAGCAATATCAGCTCAGAGGATCTTTCTCTAATTATACTACTTGCTGTTATGGCACCAGCTTCTTTACGTTTTTATCCACCTACCCTTTAAACTCCCTGCCAATAGAGGCAAGGTTTCACTTTGTTGTTTGTCTTCTTTGAGGGCACTAGTAAAATATAAAAGAAAGGACCTTTGCCACTTCCAAGGATATCACTGTCTGTCTTGGATTATGAAGCAATCCCATAAATTATCATCCTCTGTAGATGACAGAAGTATCCACCTTCTGAAATCATTAGCCAGCCAAGGAGCACATAGCTCCTTCTGCCTGCTGATCTCCCCCCAACTATCAGAAATCCTCCATTATGGCTTTTATCTAACACTTAAAATTTCTATGAGGCTTCAGTGCTTGCACTTTTGAGCATTTTGACAAATAAAGATTTGATGTGGGCATATAAAATTAACCTTTAAAGTGGGGAAAAGCCCTATAAAGCCTCTAGTCAGGTAAAAGGACTGATGAAGCTTTTGAGTAGGTATGCTACACATCTAGTTGAAGGGGCTATTAAAATAACAAAATTAGCCGTTCTAGGCTTACTTACAGGCAAATAATGCACAAAATGTGTTGTCTCTTGTATTGGTGCCAAATGCCTAGCATTCGATCATGTTAGTTCTACTTCAAGAACTCATCATCAGTCAACCATTTCCCACCCATTGTCCCTCTGCAAATAACCGTTATGATACTTATTAATATCAGGTTTTAATTATTTGATATAGAAGATCTATCAAAATTAAATCTATTGATCCAAATTACTTCAAAATAGAGTCATTAGGGGGAAAAAAAAAGTTTTAATGAAATACAGAGTCAAACCTCAACAGTCAGGTATATTTTGAGAAAATCAGTATTTATTATTTGCAGTGTTTCACCAGTGCCCCCAAAAAATCTTTACACAGTCAGGGCCAAAGCATGCCAGGGTGATACTAGAAAGAACCAGTCCTCACTCTAAGCAGGAGAGAGAAAGAAAGAACAGAGATTTGCCTCAGGTCATTGCTATGTTAATTTTGACATAATAAACGTAGCCAGAGGGTCAATGGTGTTAACATGACCTCATCACTCCAGAACAATAAGCAATTAAGCAAGGGACTTGACTACAGATGCCTGAGCTTGCTATAGCAACAACCACCATTAACATATTTTAACCTTTCATTAAAGATTCAAGAGAAAGCAGAAAGAAACCCTGAAACCATTTCAAATGTGTGGCTTTCATTCTAACAACACAAGCTTCTTTCCTTTTACTGCCATGAGCAGGTTTTGGAGAGGGTTGTTTTGGTTTTGTTTTTTTTTTTTTTTTTTTTTTTTTTTTTAAAAAAAAAGAAAGCCCTCAGTCTGACAGTCTTTTAGAAGTTGTCAATACCATTTTTTCTCGGGTCTGAGAAAAAGGAGCACAGAGAAAGTTCATTGCAATGAACAAGAGCAGCTCTGGTGCTGTTATAATGTCCCATCCCATGTCCCTGCAAACAAAAATGAGATGGAGGCAGGCAGTAGCAGCAACAACAACAAAAACCCAACAACAAAACCAGAGAAGACAGCTTCTGTCTCCAGTGCTGACAACTGCTTGTAACCTCATGGGTGGATAAGGACAGAAACAACATGGTCCAGCCACCTGGAGAGCTGAAAACATCTACTGGTGTCAAGCTGTTTCAGGACATTGCTTTCTGGACTTGAACTTCGCACAAGTGCTGGAAAAGGAATGGCCTCAGCTGACTAAGCCCAAGAGCTTATTAAGTAGGAGCCAAAAAAAGGAAAAGTAAAAAAGAGAGAGAAGTGCAACAGGGAATGGAAAAATGACACAGCTGTGTTTTCCTCTTGTCGTGAATTCAAAAGTTGATGCAGTTTTGTTTGAACAAAGTGCTTCTATTTTTTATTTGTGTTGACTTTTAAAAAAAAGTAATTGTATGAAACAGACTGAGGTGGAACTTTTATTTTTTTTTACCTCATGCTGAGATGTAGGTTCCTACATAACAGAGACTACAGACAGTTCATTTATAATTAAAAACAACCTTTCTGACCCCACAGCTGTTTCATTAATCCTTTGGTAATGTTTTTCCACAACATTTACCTGGAGCTTTCATACCAATGACACTCTAAGTTAGCTGTTTCTTCTGCAGCTCCCTTTAGCTCTGGTGAAAGGCTGAGTCAAACTTTGCAGGCTCAGGGATACTGAAGTGAGGAACCCAAATCCATTACTAGAGTAATATGTTCCCAGCACTTTTAGAAGTCCCTCTCCTTTTAAGTAATTTCCATTGCAGATGTGGGGGCATCACCTGCTTTGCTAAGTTTCATTGTTAGTTAATTTTTCTTTTGCCTGGTATTTTCACTTTTCCCTAACATGCAAACTGAAGCTTTTTTCCAGGATGCAATCAAAGCTGATTACAGAAGGAAGGAAGAGTCCAGAGGAAGCAAATAGTCTGCTGCTCTGAGAGCTGCAATTCAGTTCTTAGCTTTGACACAGTCAGGACTTCCAGCAGCCTGTCCCAAAGCAGTTGTAGTTTCAGAGACCCTAAGGGCAGTGGGGACTAAGAGAATACCATGATTATTTAGATGTTCTTCTTCCATGCATGGGTCTTGCCATCGCCACAGAGGGCAGATTCAAACATGCATTTTTGTAGCATGGCAGACCTGGGAATAGAATGCACTGGTGAAATTTTAGCATCCTGGCATATTAGCATTAAGTATTAATTAAATTATTAATTAACTTCCCTCTAGGCCTGCACCTGTGGTCCCCCAGGTACGACCTGTTGGAAGACTCTGCAAGAGGAGATATCTCTTTTCCCATGTTTGCCAGACCAGCAACATAACACAGGCATCATGGATGTAATCACAATGGAGAAACACTGGGAAAACTTTTGCTGGAGCCACATCTTACACTGACTAAATGAGCACTTTTGCCCTGTATAGGTCAAACATTTCCATAAACTATATAAGCAATACTAGTAAAAGAAAAATTTACTGGTATGAGTTCCACACATTTAGGCAAAGTTGCTGGCATAGCTGTGTCAGAGTCATATATTAGCTTTATTTTTGCTGTAGTCTTGGAATTACTGGTGTAATTTCACTGACAAACCATTTTATGGCACAGATGAGCCCTAACTCGCAGACATTAATTTGACTCAAGAGCTCGTTCACCTACACTCTCTGTGTAATTTTTAAATCTAAAAGTTAAGGTTTCCTATTTTACCCTGTCATTTTGTTTCATTTGTTTTCAGAGACATCTGAAGCAAAATAATTGTGAAATTACCTGGAAACAAACAGGAAACGGTGTCCTTCACACATGAAGATTGTCCGCAACTGTAAGAAAAAGCAGCTCATGAAAGTGTCCTTCTTGTCTCATGAAGAGCATATGAGGCTGTATTTTAACTATGATAAACCCCTGAGAGGCTAAACTGCTTACTTGTCCTAAATAAGAAGTCAAACCAGCTAATGTATCATGACCCTTTGAAGACATAAAGTTCTTCTGTACGTATTTATTAATGAATTCAGATAATTATACCAAGTCCAATCCTTCATTCTTATTGTACCTGAAAATCCAGTTGATTTTATGAACCACTGTAGGGCATATACAAAAGGAACATCCTTTACTGAAACAGCTGCGTGGTTGTTTCCTTTGGTTTTGGGAAAAGGGAAGGGTAGAAAGGGTAATAAAGCATCGTCTGAGGTGAACATCCATTTCTTAAGCCAGTTTCATGTGCTTCAGGTTAAGGCTCAAAATTAGAAACAGCCAGATTCTGACAATCTGTCAGACAATGAGCAATGCTTTATCACACAAGTAGTACTGTTGTACAGCAAGTAATTCACCCTGGAAAACACCGCCACTCCTCCCAGAGGGAAGTGCTACTCAGAACAACCGTGGGTGCCTAAATTAGATACCATTGTCGTCTCCATAGCTCCTTGCACAGCTTAAATTATCTGGATTCACACAAGAGTTGCATATTTTGCTATTGTGTTCAGTAATTTGCTGGAAGCACAGCCAGGAAGGAAGGACAGAAGTTGGAGATGAAAGAGCAGTGTTTGTGCCAGCCCTCCCAACTGAGAAAGAGGCACGTGCTACCCTCTTTAAGAGGTCTGAAAAAGCAGTGCTAAAGAACTTCACTTGCACCTTGTGGTACTTTGTATTCCCACACAAGCATCTGGGAGAGGAGGCAGACCCAGGTGCCTCCAGGCTTCATGTGTGAATAGCCAACACTGCCCCACTGGAGAGAGGGAATGGAAGGAGCAGCAAAATCTCTACTCCTTTATAAAACAACACAAGTGTTTGCTTTGAAGAATTTCCTTTTACTTTGTAGTTCTGAGAGTGAAAAATAAGACCCAAATAGCTACGTGGCATCTGAAAGCATACAAGAGCTCCTTAGCCCAGGAGGGACCTCCCTTTGTGCCCTGCCCCTGCCCTGTGGGTGCCGAGCAGTGGCAGAGAGAGCCCCTGCTTAAAGAGATGAGCATCTCAGTGGGTTTCTCAGCGAGCATGTAATTGGTGCTGATATTAGAGCTGTTGTATTCCTGTCTGGGATCGCTGTGTGCAATCACATGAGCTGCACAGGTAGAGTTTAACATCTTTGGGTGGCACTGGATCTAATCCTCATATTCTGGCAGAGTGAGTCTGATATCCATCGTTTATGGCATGCAAGAATAAGTGGGTGGCACTTTCATAGCAAGTGCTGTGTATCTGGAAGAGTTAAATCTAGGGCAAGTGCACATCCCTCTGGCAGTGCTTTGACTCTCAAATTATTGAGAACCAATGTGTAAATACACAGTTGATGTGCCAAGAGTTTCGAGGCTTAGCAGCAGCTTGATCAGAGTGGCATATCCAGAAATCCCAGACAGCAGAGTGGAGAAAGAAAACATGTTTAGAAAGCCTAGACATACTGTATTTTTAGTCCTACTGGGAAGTTAAAAAGCAAATGCTCACAGAAATGCCTTAATACACTTTAAAGAAAAAGTATTTTCAAACAGACAGTATAGTATCTTCAGACTGGCCTATTAAAATTCTACTGAATAATTAATTTTCATTCATGCAAAATAATTTAGAATTTCTCAATATTGTCTCACATTAATTTATTCAAGATAAAGGTTCATTCCTATTCAAATTGGTTACAAATTAGATATTAAGAATACTGCTCAGAGTACCTTGATTTCATGCATATGTAGCATACAGAGTTTTGCATATCACTAGTTAACATGGAGGATTGCGGGTGTGTACAAAACTTGTAACTGGCTGACACATCACTTGTGTGTATTTAAAATATATTTTAAGCTTTTTTCACAAAATTTTGTATTTCTCTTTGTAACAACTCAAAATGGCCTGGTTTGTTATGCCAGCATATGCAATCTGGTATTTGAATAAAAAGAATTTGTTGTGTATTTTACTGACTTTTTTTTTCTTTTTCTTTCTGCTGAATGTGATGCTGTCCTCTGCTGGATGTCTGAAAGATACATTACTAACTCAATTTTCCTTCATTAAAGTACCAGAAGCCTGACTTCTGCAGCTAGAAGGGAGCAAAGGAAAGCCAACAGCCTCCTGGGCTACATTGCCAGAGCAGTGCCAGTAGGTCAGGGGAGGTGACCTTTCCCTTTTTCTCAGTACTGGCAAGGCCACATCTGGACTGCTGTGTCCTGTTCTGGGCTCCCCAGTACAGGAAGGACGTGGACATATTGAAGCAAGTCCAACAAAGGGCCACAAAGATGACTGAGGACTTGGAGCATCTGACTTACAAGGAGAGGATGAGAGAGCCTAGAAAAAACAGGGTACTCATTAGTTGCTCTGGGTGTTAGGATGGGTGTGAACAGGGTGGGATGCAGTTGCTTTCCCACCAAACCTAAACTTATTTCACACTTTCTATAAAAGCATTTGGGATCTAGTTTGTGAAAAAAACTTAGACTTATCAGCTCTTTTTGTAACTTCTTCCCTTTAAAATACTTCCAAAGAAGCATTTCTTCTTCTTTGCATAGGTCCTGTCACATCAGAAGTTTAGTTCTGCCACTCTTATGATGTGCAACAATCTGTCTTGTGTATTCAGCCTCATTGAGTTCAATAAGTTTTATTCGAGTAGAGGTGGCAGATTTTATGAACCTTGTAAATATATTAGTTGCAGAGATGTCTCCAGTATCTTTTCCTCAGACATATAAGCCAACATTGTATCTCATGACAGAAATGAGAACTAGCTTGACTGCTCTATTTACATGATGCAGAGAGACAGTGGCATTTGTATTCAGTTCTTGGCATGGAAGACAGGCTGTGCTGCTGCGCTGCAAGGAAAGGGCATCCAGTCTTGCTGGGGAAAGCAGAGAGAAGGGAGAAGGCATGAAGAAAAATCCCAGGAAAAGGTTCATGTTCGATGTTTAAGAACTAATAAGTATTGTGATTCCCTGATGCTGTACAGATGACCACAATGATTTTGTATGTTTTGTTAATAGGTGTTTGACAAAGCGGTCCTTGAAGGACCTCATTATCATTCCCACACATTACTGCTCAAGAAGAGCACACTCAAGATGGGAAAGCCATTTGCAGCTGAACATAGACCATGATCACTATGCCTGAAGAGAATACAAGTGTATTTAAATCATAAGATATTTGCTTGGGAAAAGATTGGCATAAGCTTTTGCACAGACTTGTTAGCTTAAAGGCTTATCTTTTTTGATGCTAAGAAGTATTTCCAGTGTGTTCTCACTGAAGGCCTGCTCAGCAGCAGCTGTTTCTGCAGCACTCCATGTGTGCATAAGCCCTTAGTGAGATGGCATTTTCTGTTTGAATGATAAACATGCACATTTTTTATAAATCCAGTCTTTGTGCTTGAGAAGATAAGAAGAATCTTCTCCCTGCATTCTTCTTTAAATGCCAAGAGCTCTTTTGTTTAAATGCAACCTGCCAAACAAATGCTTATCTACCACACTCTTCCAAAGAGAAGCTGCTGTTTATTCTTGCTATCTCTTCATTTAACATGATTTATACTTTTCCTACCTCAAGACTGCCCATGTGTTCCCCTAACATATTTTCACTTTGATGTGTCTGTATCATGTTAACTTTTGGTTCCTTGACACTGCCTTAAAACTGATAGTCTGAAGAGAGTTTTCTTGCTTCTGCTTCATGTATTAGTTGCAGGTTGTTGCCTTTTTTTTTTTTTTTTTTTTTAATTTTCCTCCCTCCTGTTTTTTAATGCAGCTGTGTGCGGGGAACGTTCTTGTGCTTTGCAATCATACATCTCTTTGATGAGCCTTCCTTGTCTCTTTTCTTGGGTTTTTGGATTTCCTCAGGTAGCCTTTTATGACTCTTTCTCTGGGACTGATAAAACATGTGGGTCTGGTCTAAGTGCAGACTGCCAGCTGCCTGCAGGCTGGGCAGCAGGAGGGATTGCCCAGCCTTTGCCTGGTTGCTGATGCTCTTGCCACAGTCCTCTGCTGCTGGCCACCACCAGAGGAGGGGACCGGGATGAGTGGCTCAGTCCAGTTATTTTTATGTTCTCAAGTAACTTTAAATTCCTCATGTGAGTTAAGATTTCGGAGCACGTGGAAACCGCTACATGATGTCTCATGGGCCTGATCCCACCAGGATTTAAGAACTGCCTGTAGGTACAAGTGCCTTGTCCCAGTGCTCTCTGTGACACTGTTCCTGCGGCCCCGGGTGCAGCACTGGTGGCAGCCAGCAGCTCAGGTCAGCCTTGGAAAGTGGCAGAGCTTGCCTGTCTCTTCCTAGGGCAGCCTCGGAAGTTACAGGCTTTTGTTCCTGCAAAAGCACAAGCGACCACATAGTCCACCTGGACCTCAGAGTGCAGAGGAAAGGTCTGAGTGGGGCTCAGACCCACGTGGTGCTGCAGCGATGTTGCCAGCAAAAAGTATCTTCTTTTTTTGCCTTAATCCAGTTGCCTGTTCTTCTTATATTTAGTGATCACATCTGTTAGTATTTTGGAGGATAACACTGCATGAGAGGTGGAACCAGACTTTCTAAAATTAAGCTTTTCTCCAGTCTGCAAGACTGGTTTATACTACACCATAACTGCTGCAGTCCTTTCGCACAAACTTACACACAAATAGTTTTGCCACTCTTTTCCACAGCTATAAATGGTTTGCTGAAGGAAGTGAGAGACATTAAGGACTTTATTTCATTGTATTTTCTGTCCTGGGAGTTTGGTTAGGCATGAATCAGTTAAAAAACATTAAAAAATTATCAAGTTTTTTCTAGATAACCTTGTTACATAAATTGGGTCATATTTTAAGTAGGTATAAATGCAACAAATCTTTAGTGATTCTGCCTCCATTTCTTGCCTGCTGAGCCCCATTTTGAATGACTGTCTGTGCTTCCCAGCTGGAACAGGCTTTTCTAGCTGGTGTAGTCTGACAGATCGGCAGCCCTTGGACTCTCCTAGAGTTCCTTATCAGCCCCTGCCTGGGCCAGTTCTGTACTTCATGCCATGCAAGTTGTTCTTACGGTGCCTCATGGTCAATTTTTCTCATCTGTAGTACGGAAGATCAGATCCAAAAAGAGCTTAGGTTCAGATCTCCAAGCAAATTCAAATTCTTAAAAATATAAATATAAAAAACATCCTAGTGTCAGGAGACCAAATGCCTCTGTGGCTATGGGCTGTTGTAAGCACTTCAAACTTAAATTGAACAGAGCCCAGCAAGTGATTTGATGTCCAGCATCACTGCAAAAATGAAATGGCAGTGGGAAAGGTGGTATCAAGCTGGGATTTTTCTTTGAAAATTAAACTGAAGTAAATTTCAAACCTTTTTCAGGTGCCAGCTATTTGCAGTCTGTATATGAAGGTTCAGCATAGGATCAGAAACAGATAACATGCTCCTCCTGGAGTTACCAAGGATGAGGGAAATGTTGTAAAAAGATGCTATCACTTCGAATCTCACTGCCTTCCATAGCAGGAGCTGGAAGTTCACAGCTCACAACACCCTCCTGAGGAGTGTCAGGCAACATGACCTGATCTGGAAACATAGCTGGACAGTTAACTTTTAGGAAATGTGGATCTTTTTAAATGTTGTGTACCAACAATTAAAGTATTTATACTAGGTTCAGTTTTGTTTTCTTTCTGGGAGGGTCTGAATCTATATCTTCTACTTTCCAGCAGAACCATCTAGCTGCCAGGTTAAAGTCTGTCCTGGGCAAGAACGCCTTTGCCCTTCCTTCATACCTGGCAGGTGTAGAGGAGGGTGCTTTTCCCACCATCAAACAGCACTTTATTATGATCAGGGAACAAAGGCTTGAAAGGAAGAGAGCCCAACCAATTCTGCACAGATTACAGATCATAGGAAGGGGGAAACCCAAGAATCCAATTCCTGTTTAAAAAAAAAAAAAAATAAAGAAAAAAGTTTTTCTGCATTTTTGCTAATAATTTCTTTACCTGTGAAGTTCTATATCTCAGTAACTGAAAAAGCTGAAAAAGTGACTGCTGATACCTGCCGACAGCTCTGTAGAGATGTACTTTTCCTAGAGAACAGGAAGGGTGCCATTCCCGTGATGGAATAAAAAGGGTGACTACTGAAGGGGTCAGCCCTTACATACATGTATTATGAACACTTGAGGAGAATATTTGGTAAAGCACAGGTCCAATTTGCAGTGGCTTTGCTCCCAGTTGCAAACATGCAGAAAAGGACAAAGGACCTCACTTCTGACCATTCCTCAGAAATCCTGCTCCTGTAGGAAAGGCATGGAAAACTGTGCATCTCTTAGAAATCAGGAGCTAACCTGCCTAAATTGAGCCTGGATGAGCCTGTGTGTGAGTAGGGTAGACTCAAAGAGGAAGGTTCCTCATCAGCCCTGCAGAGCTGTGGGAGGGGAGCAGAGTTCAGCACTAGTGCCCAACCTCTGAGGAAGGTCAGGCTCTTTCCTGGTGGATTCTTATTCTCTGAAGTTGTATTTTTAATCCTGTATCTATGTCTAACCTTCCCTCTTCCTTCCCAAACATTGTTTGTTTCAGTCCCATTAGGCTCACTATTGGCAAGCATGTAGAGAAGTTTAAATTTCTGACTTTCTGGAGCTGCAGCCAGCTGTGTTGGTGCTTTTCTCTAACAGCACCTCTGTCAAACAGAAACAGGTCTTGCCTAATACCAAGCAGACCTCAGCAAAGAGATTACATGTGTAAAAGGCATGAGAACAGGACTGAAAACCCCAGACTAAGGCTGAGTAAGAAAATCCCTTCTGCTTTGTGAGTTCTCCTTGCTGGGTATAGCTCTGCTTTGGTCATTGTCAGCTTTCAGTGGCTCTAAGTAGCAAGCAGCCTCCTCCAGTGCTCTCCTGTCCTTCTCCAGACACATCCTACCATAGCCGTACTGCCTTCTCTTGACGCTTTTCTCTCTGTTTAGTTTCTGATACCCGTATATTTTCTTACCAGGATGCATCTTTCCTGTTTCAAAATGTCTGGATCTGCTCTACTTGTAAGAATCCACCATCCTGTGTTTTGTTAAAACTTTTATACATGCATCAACCTCCAAATTGCAATTGCTGACCAGATTCTATAGCCTTTGCCTGACTGACTGGCGTGCTGGATTGGGACAAAGAATACATAAATGCTTGATGCTGTACTGAGAAAGATGTTTCTTTTTCAAACTACTGAAGTATTGCCTAATGTTATAATAAATTAAGGTAAGGTGATATTTGCTTTTTGAAAATGTGTTACAAATATCTCGATTACAGTCATTTGCAATTTTTAAGTTTGTTTTCCCTATTGTATTAATTGCTCTTTTTGTTTCTCAAAGCACATGTTGGCTTAAATTTAAGCTAATCACAGAAAAGGTCATCTTTTTTCCCCCAAACTTTCCTGGAGCACAATTAACTTAATATTTTAACAGCTGGCAGCTGTGGTAATTACTTTTAGATTATACCTAAAGTCTGTTGGAATCTAATTACTCTGATCTGTGAACCAGGTAATTAAGGTAAAAACTCCCACATTTTCTTAGACCTCATTAATGTATTTCCTTTGAAAATTGTTGGCTAATGATGGTACATTAAGAGTTTATCCATAAAATGACAATGAATAATTAAAACCTTTGTCCTGGGATATCAAAGGACAAAAGAGTGTTTAAGTGCTCAACGTCTTGATTATTATCTCTTAATTTGAAGTGCAAATATTGTGCAACTTTGGGGAAAAAGGACCAATCAAACTGGCAAATTGGCCTGGAAAGACACAAATAATTTTCTTTTCCTTCATTTGCTTGGTATCCTGCTCATATTTCAGGGGGCATGGAGAGTCCCAAGGAGCTGATGTTTTTCCGGCTGCCTGCAGCTGGACCAGCACTACAAAGAGACATGCACTGGCCACCTCACATGGCAAGCTCTGCTAGGTGCTGCATCACCTCTCAGGCCACTGCTGGGCTCCTGGCACAGCTCCAGCCAGCCTGGGGACACCTGCTCCCTGCTTCCCAGCACTGTGCTCTGGCCTTGGAGGGAACGAGGGCTTGAGGGCAGCCTCAGAATGAGCCTGCTGGAGGGTCCCTGCTGGAAGGGCTCTTGCTCAGCTGCTACTGAGACTGCCAGAGCTTTTCTCAGCCACTTTGCTGCTGGGGCAAAGTCCAAATCTCACCTTTAATGTCCGCAGAAAACCTTTTACTGTTGCAGGTGTGTCAGAAAGACTATCACTACTATGGCTACAAGTGAAATGCAGTATGTAAGCACAACAAAGTACATCCATGTGCTCCAGCAGAAGAGAGTGGCACATGCTTTTCTCCTTCTGAGGGAGTGGTATAGGACCAACTGAGATGCTAGGTACAATGAAAATTGTGGGACAAACCTAAAATGGTGGCAAAGCAAAGCTGCTTTCCCTTGTTTTGACTTATGAATCTAAGGCTTGTTTCATGTTTAAATACATTGTACTACAAGCTACCATCTGACAAGGTGCAGCAGGCACTGGCTGTATCTCCATCCTCTGTCGTCCACCACATAAAAGCAGGTCCAACCATGACTGCTCTCTTGGGGAAGTTTTCATAAGGATGAAGGATCCAAGTCAGCAGTTTTCCTGATAAACTTCAGGCCCAGTCTGCCTCCAGGACCCCTGTCCCACTTCCGCACAACCTTTCATGTCAAGTTATTATAATCAATTCCCAAGAGATATTATCACACAGAAGACTGGGATCACCACTTGGTTCTGAGTGTGCCAGGTGCTTCGAGTGCAAACAGTGTGAATGTATCTCTTCCTCAGTAATCAAATGTAACACATGACACACTGCAACAAGAATGATTAGACATGGGGGAATGGAAAAGCAGCCTATGGCTATACAGACTCTGTAATCACATAAATCAATAGATAGATCAATGTTTTATTGAGGTAAGTAAAAGAAGTCAAATACCAGAAATCTCTGTTGGTCATGTAAGAGCTGCTACAGAATAAGTTAATTTGCTTCAGGACTTCTCAGGACTGGCTCCACAGTACCACATGAGGCACGCATTTGTTGCAAAGCAGCATACCGAGGGAATTAATCTGTACTCAACTGTTTAATCTGAAAAGCCTGAAAGCTTCAAAGTTGATTGCAGCTGGTCTGCAAAATAACAGCTTTGTTGGGAAACAGCTGAGGCATTGGTTCTGGATCAGAACTTCAAAGAAAAGTTTCTGATGATCATCTGTTAGACCATCAAGGACCTGAGTAATTACATATCTGGTGGGATCCCTGTATACAGGGGAAAAAAAGCAGTCTGAAACAGAATATAATTTGCTTTTATTTAATTTTGTCTCCAATAATGATACATTATATTTGAAGTCAAAAAAAAGTAATAAAGTAAGATTTTCTGTGAGGCCTTTTATTTGTAAGGAATTGAGTTAAACAAATGAGCTAATTAGGAAAATTAAAGACAAAAATATTGATTCAATATGAGAGAGATGTACACATGGCTACTCAGGAAATTCTGATGTAAGGCATTACCAAGACCAGATTACCAGACACATACCTGCTAAAACATTAAATCAAAGAATACCGGAACTGCTTTTTCTCAAGAAACTGGATGCTTTCAAATCTGCTCCTTTCAAATAATTATATATTCCCACCAAGTCAAACTTCTGGCCTGAAACCAAGCCTTCAATCAGTTTTCTCCCCATTTCTCTTCCTGCTTCAGTAGACATAGACTTTTCCCAGAGCTTCAACAGCAATCCTCCTTGGAAAGAAACACAACATGACATCATTGTCAAATTAACATGGAACACACGCAGCTTGCAGCACACAAGGGATGAAGCGAACATCTGGCAACAAACATCCACCACTCTCCTGTGGACAGTGAAATGTAGACAAAGCTGGAGCGTGCCAGTGAGGCAATAGTTGCCTAAAACTGCATAGGGAGACACAGGCCATTCATTCAGCTCAGGATCCTTTGTATTCACAGACAATGGGGCTTGTTCTTTTGCCACCAGTGTTAGTGTTGCAAGCCAAAATTATTGAAGATGCATGTTAAGGTCTTGGTCTGCAATTGCACATAGCTTCATGGCTTATGAAGCAGTAGCCTGGTAGTTATAATCATACATGTCTCTGTTTTCACTCTAAAGCAGCCAAGAATTTGCACTTTTTGCCAGCTAAGGTCTCAAGCTAAAGAATCAAATTATCCTGGTGCTTTCACCCAGGTGATAAGCAGTGGCTCTCTAAGAGGTGTGCCTGACCAGTCCAGCATTAGCACCAGTTTGCAGAATAGTCCTTGCCTGCTCCCCATTCCTCTCAGTGCTGATCTTTATGGTGGATGAAGGGTCCACAGAAGAAATCTGGGGGTGAAAAAAAGTCTACTAGAAAACCAAAATGAGATTATTATCCTACAAAACATGCTTTTGTATAGAACTGGCAGCACTGAAGAACAATTTGTACATTATTGTACTGGGGAGATGAGGAGTTAAGAGGAAAAGGCAGCAAAGAGTCCTCTTGCCCAGGAGGACTACAGGAAAGGTGAGGACAGCAGGAAAAGTCTCAAATAACAAGGTATCTGCTGTTTTGCCTTTGGACATCAGTGGGGGGCAGAGCATAAAAGGTAAAGCTCTGACTGTCCATGTGTTGAGAAGCTTTACAGGTAGCACAGCACTCCTCCCTCAGTACATGTCCTTGCTGGACTGGCAGAAGCAGCCAGAGGAAAATAAAGAGTAATCAAATGCTGAATCAAGGAATCAGATCTCACCCTGGATTGGACACTGTCCTGTCCTAAGAAGTGCTGAGATACTCTATCTGCTGTTGAAGTTTGCAGCACCAAAAGAGGACTCCACATCTCACAGGATGTGCTTAAAAGTTTGAGGATTCCAACTCTACAAAAACAGCACGGCACATTTTGTCAACTGAGTTTTGTAGCAAACTGAGGTCCTCACTGAGGCTGTGAATCCAGGCCCAAGTCAAATTTAGTTTAAAGCTCCTTTTCCGATCTGCAAAGCAGTCACCAGTTTGAGTTATCTGGCATTTAACTTTCAGCTGAATGCAAAGCTCATTCTGTCAAAACAGGATCAGGGAAATCTCCCACCTGCAAAGCAAAGGATATCAGCTACGGACTTCTTTATGGCTGCACCTGCATGAAACTTCTTCATCCCTCTCTTTCCTTCCCCCTACTGTGTTCAGCATCCATGCCTCTTTTTCTCTCTTCCTCCAATGATGCCCTCATCTGCTCTGCTGTCCTGTTGCTCTGCTCCCTCCTTGCTGCCCCACTGATTGTGCTTTTCCTTGCTGTGTCCCCCTCTCCCCTAAGAGGTAGATCAAGAAACCTTGACCTGTGGCACAGGCTACCATGCACAGAGTAGACCTGTTAACACCTTTATTCAGCATTCGAGGAATAATGTTATGTGGAAGGTGTGAGGGAAGCGCTCTGTGATGTGAAGATGCTCTTTTGTAACACTGAATAGCTTCATTACAGACCTTTTTTTTTGGCTACAAATACAACTAGTGGGATAATTTTCACTGAAATGCAGGGACAGAAAAAGAGGATCACAAAACAGATACCATAGCTCTGGATATTAGTTTTACAGTGTATTTTTGTATTGTGTTTTCATGTAAAGATTTATAATAACTTTCCTTTGTAAAGGACAACAAAAAAAACAGAACAAACCAACAAACACAGCAACAGCAACAACAAAAAACCACAAAGCAAAACACAAAGAACAACCCAGCAATACCTATGAAGGAACTGGAATCTCAGAGGACTGTAATTCTCTGTCTCGCCGCTGGATGGTGATGCAAAACTTATTTTAGTGAAAGTCCCTCATTGCCTAAGAATACAGTTTTGCTGGGACAGATAGTTTTTTACTGGAACAGCCTGAATATTCTCTGTTAGACCGAAGATTGAGACAAAACCAAAACTGAAAGCCGGAACACTTGTGGACACACAAACTGTCGTTCATGATCATTTGTCCATTTTTTGTAATGACTGCAACTAATTTAATAATTTTACAGCTTTAATGATTTCAGATATAACTAGTGAAACACAAACTAGTTATTGTGTTTTTAAAGTTCCTGTGAAAAATGAAGGAGGGAAAAAAAAAAAAAAAAAGATAGTTTGGTCTTAAAAATGATGCATTTGTCTCATGTGAAATCCTCACCACATATTGTCAGTGTTATCCCATTGCTGCATTTGCTCTCTGATGTATTGTTTACTTACGGTTGCAGTTTTAAGTGTACTATTTTATTGTTAGTCTCTAGGAAGTGTTTATACTATATAATATCAAAAATCACTGTGTTCATATGGTGAAAGGTATAGAAAGAGAGAAGAAGATATTGAATATCTATGGACTACAGACATTTGTAGGTCAGGCTCCTACCTGTTAATTCATTTGCTTTGGAAAGAGCTTTCAGTGAAAGCAGGACTCTATTTTGCTGTGGACTGAAGTCACTAATGAATGGGGGGACATCCCCTTCAACGAGCATCCTCTGGGGCAGGAAAGCCTGGAAGCTGTTCATGGTTGGTAAATCTGTAGAGAAGTATGTGGCTGCAATGAAATCCACACCGGTAGCCCAGTCTATACCGAAATTTTCTTCTGGAACAGAGAGATATTTTAAGCTGAAAAAGATAAAAATAAATGTAACAGATAATTGAAATCCTGTAGAACACATTAGTCTGTCATTTATCCCAAATGTGTTTTGTTCCATATAAAATCCTGAGTGGTCTTAGTGCCACAGTGACTTAAAGCCTCCTTCAGCACTTAATACCTAATTTCTCCTGGCATAGCTGCCTCTGCCCAAACACAGTTCCTGACTTGGGCCCTGGCTCCTAGGAAGGAATCAGCATGTCATGTTAAGCCCACAGCCTGCCTGCCCATCACAGCCTGGGCAGCTGTCACTCACTGCTCATCCAATGCTCCGAGAGAGCAGAAGGAAGAGCAGAACCTAAAGAAGAGACGCTTAAAGTAAGAAAGCTCATGCAGACTTTGTTGGGATACTGTCTTTGCAAAGAGGCATGCAGGTGGGAAGACCCCTCTTGGCCACCCCTCTTGTCCCCATACTTGTCCTGGAACTTGGGCACCGCATAAGCATTGGAGGTGATGTGCGCCTTCCACATGAGACCAAGGGCATCATCCAGTTGGAAGGAGGAGAAGGTTGCAGGCCTCACGGCTTTGTGTTCAGTTGATAATAGATACTACAACAACAGGGAGGAAAAAAGGCACAGAAACAGAGGGGAGGTTTGAACTCAATTAATTTTTCAGACTTACATATGTCAAAAAACAGTTAAGTTTACAAGCTAAGGGAAATTGCTTTTGAGTAGTTAGAATGTGCTGCTTTGTAAGAAACCATAGTGTCTGACACAGGGAGAAAAAGCTTATTAATAGAGATTTATAAAGTGAATACATATCCCCACTGAAGTTAGCAGGAGCTGCTGTTCTTTGACTTCAACAGAGCGAGTGTTTTATCCATATAGTTTAGGTATTCTGTCACAATAATTCAGTGGACTTTTGTATTTGAGTGCCATGGAAGCTTCCATGCTGGATTCCTTGAAAACTTGTTTACACTTTTTGGCCACAATTTTCTGAAGATTTTCAGAAAATAAGAAAATTATCTTTAATGGTTATCATTATGGCTATTTGGGGAGCAGAACCTTTATAATAACTTCTGAAACATACTGCTTGGGAAAAATAATCTTAAGAAAACAAATCCAGTCTTGCTCCTAAAACCTCTACCTTCACTCACAGTTGCCAAGAGAGACTTATGGTTTAAATTTTCTGATCATTATCAATTATTTGACTACCAACAAAAATGTTGAATATAGAAGTCTATAAAAATAGTTATTGTACCTATGAAGTAACAAATACTGTCAACTTTGGGATTAGGGAACAGCTGAATGAGGAGGAAAGATAATATCTACTTGCATTAATAGGTATCCTTCTGAATAAAATATCAGCATTTTCAGTTTTTTAAATGGTCAAAGGAAAAATGAACCCTATAAAACTAACACAAGGCCATTTCTCAAGGGTAATGTTCTACCTCGCATGCTTATTTTGCTTTGCTAACATGAGCAGTACAGGAAGAATACAAATATAACTTTTAGCAAAACAGTCTCTTGGAACAGTCTGCGAAATACAGAATTATCTTAAAGAAAATAAAATAATCCATAACCTGCAAAAATATTGGTCTTCTTATCTTTGAATCACTTTATATTATGGTTTTCATTTTTCCTGCTTGTTACTTTTATTTCAAGCTGTTATTGAAAACAAACTAAGCTCTTTGAATCTTACAAATAACAGCAATAACAGTTTATAAAGGTAATATTTCCTAGAAAATACGAAGAAAAGAAAAACAAAGTGAAATTATTTACTTCAAAGTAGGCCTTCCATTCATCCATGAGGTTGGGAACCTGAGACCGGCAGTCGGCAACACTGTAACAGAAATCAGCTCTTTGCTCCTCTGGTGGCAATATTTCTATCTCGTACTGCAGCTGCCCAAAGAGGCCAGCCTCCACTGCTGCCAGAAAGGGTATGACAGCCAGGTAGTAATTTACATCTGTAACAATAATTTAAAAGGGGGAGGTGTTAACCACAAGCAAATAAAATATTCCCACAGAGAAAAATGAACCATACCAAGTGTAACTGTTTCAGATTGCCACAGATACAACTGTGTTCAGCAACTGGGCATACATACTGGAACACAATGGTGATTATATCTGTACTTATTTAGATATGATTCGTAATATTCATTTATATTTTTCCTTTAATATCTTTGCATGAGCTGACAGTGTGCTACACTTTGCATGAAAGGACAACAAATGAAAAAAATTAGATCTTTATAGTTTGTCATGAAGAGGACATGAAAAGCCTCTTAAATATTAGTTACAAACTAAGTACAGAAAGACTAAGGGTTACTGCATGAGTATTGTTTTCATTAAAAACAAAGCAAAACAGAACAAACCAAACCAAAACAAACAACCCTTCCATGCACTGTAGGTATATAAGAAAGGAAAAGGCAAATACTGGTGATTTAATATTTTACTTGAAAATAATAATTTCCCTTTTAAAAAGATTTTGCTCACTGAAGACAGCTTGGAAATTACCTCGGTTTGTTTGTTTAGATTTATTTTAGGATGATGGCTTCCTTTTATCTGATCTGTAAGCTGAGGCAGTCAGACCCAGCATGTAGGAAACACCAGGTCCAGTTCTCACCTGTGCCAGATCACATCTCCAGTAAGAGTACCCATAGTGCTATTTTATATTCCTCATTTAAAAGGAGGATTATAAGTTCTCTACTCTGCCCCAGTGAGGCTGCATCCGGAGTACTGTGTCCACTTCTGGGCTCCCCAGTTTAAGAAGGATAACGAATTACTGGAGGGAGTCCAGTGGAGAGCTACAAAGATGACTAGGGGCCTAGAGCACCTTTCTTATGAGGAGAGACAGAGAGTACTGGGTCTCTTCAGCCTGGAGAAGAGAAAGCTGAGAGGGGATCTCATCAATGTTTATAAATATCTCAAGGGTGGTTGTCAAGAGGATGGGACCAGACTCCTTTCAGTGGTGCCCAGCGATAGGATGAGGGGCAACAGGTACAGACTGAAGCATAGGAGGTTCCATCTGAATATGAGGAGAAACTTCTTTACTTTGAGGGTGCCAGAGCACTGGAACAGGCTGCCCAGAGGCATTGTGGAGTCTCCTTCTCTGGAGACATTCAAAACCCGCCTGGACACATTTCTATGCGATCTGTTCTAGATGAACCTGCTTTATCAGGTGGGTTGGACTAGATGATCTCCAGATGTCCCTTCCAACTCTAACAATTCTGTGATTCTGTGGTTCTCCTCTTAATTGTGTCCTCATTGTAGAAATAACATTTAATAACTTTGAATGAAGAAGAGCCTGGAGACCAGCTGTTCTCACTCCTGGGTGGGTGACTCCTGAGCCATTGGCCTGAGAATTCATTTGCTCATGCTGGGTCTCAGGGCCACAGGACTGCCTAGGTATTTTGTACACTGTCCCAACAGTGAGGACCAACATCTTCCAAACCAGACCACCTATCTTGTATCCTAGTCCTGCTTATGGGAAGCTGTTGTTTTACTTCCTGTATGTGGACCTGGCAGGGAATTCAGGAGGAAAAGTGTGGCCAGTCAGCAGAGCAAAGGAAAAGTTCGAAATGATGAGAAGACAGTGCCACACTGGAAGTCATTGGTAAGCTGAATCTGGCTTCTTGTCCGCTATTTTCATGAGAAGTGTGAATACTTGGATTTCACATCAGAAAGTACTTCTATATTTTAAGTGGGCTGGCATGTATTACTTCTTGTACCTGCTTGGGTAACTCAGAGGGCAGAAAACAATGCAGGAGAGGACTATATTGAATATTATTCTAGGCAAAAAAGACTGAAGTTCATAAGTAGGGAGTGTCTCATACACCTAGGGGTGTATTAAGCCTGACTTTCTGATTTAAGCTCATTCCTGGCTTCATATGACTACTCATGCCAGACAGGGCTGCCCTGAAGGCCAGCTGAAACCACTCACATCCTCTGAATAGTAAGAGACATTTGTGTGCACTCTGAAAGACTTTTTGCATGTTCCTGCTGCACTAGGGTAAGCCAAGATTAAGTTTATACACGTTCTATATGCAACAAAATTGGTATCAAGCGAACGTGCAGTGTTTAGAAGCAACTGAAGAACAGGAATGCAAACACCAAGAAAGTAAAGGTGGTGGTTTCTATTCCAGAAAGGTTGCCTGCTTGCCCAGGGCTATGCTATGATCCTTGTTACTTCACACTACATGGAATGCCTTCCCATGGAGGACCTAGCACTGGCCACCCACACAGACAGGAAGCTGAATTTGGAGTGAATATCACAGTGGGCTTTGGTTTTACTCTAAATTAACATTTTAAATTTACTCCATGCATACGCCTTTGTTCACTTGAAGGTAGATACATTTAATTGCTGGCTCACAACCAGAAGCTTCATTCAAAAGGCCTCTACAACAATGCTGTTGTGTGGCAGTGAAGGTGCAGAGATATTCACCAAAACCTGCCAGCAGGTCTAGTGGAAAGGGGAACTTGCGACAGGACAGCAGGGAAGCTGGGGGAACCAGGGACAGAAGTGATGGAGGGCAAACGTGATACAGGAAAAAGAACTTGAGGTTTTCCCTTCCCCAAAAGGGAAAGAGTATTTAAACTGGAGGACTTACAAGGCCTTTTGCCTCTTTTTTAATAATAATAATAATAGTAAAAAATAGATTTTCATAATTTTCTTGCCTTTAGATACAAGTAGTGATTGTAATTTATGGTTGATCTTGTCTTTCTTCCACTCAACTGTTAGTTCCATGTCTTTAAAAATAGAAATTAAACTTTTAAAAAGAGTCTGATTTGCAGTTGCAGAAAAAAAATGAGTCTCTAAAAATATTGACTTTGACTCAGATCAGAGAAAAGGGTGTTTTGGTTTGGGGGGGGGCAGTTTTTTGTTTGTTTTTTTTTTTAATAATCATTCATCTTTTGAAAAATAGAAACAAAAACATCGTTTGAGGGATTCTGTTCAGACTGGTTGGGATAAATTATTCAGCCTGTGTAGGCAAATTAACTAAATATTTTTTATTAATGAAGTGAGAAAATTTAACAGTTGGTTTTTTGTTTTTTTGGTTTTTTTCATGGGCTCAGGAAAAAATTGTCTTGTAAGATGAATTCTGTGGACATCTAGGTATGCATTGTTGCTTGAGGAGTCTGTTTCCATCTAGACACTGGCTGTAAAAATAACAGAGGAAAATAAGCTACACTTGTTCTCGCACTTGAGACAGGGAGCATTATAGTATCAGTGCTTTTTCTATTGCTGCCAATTTCTATTGTTATTCATTTCGATTGTTATTAACAATTTCTATTGTTATTCATTGGGATGCCCTGTGCAACAATAAATGGATACCCCTGAGTTAAACGTGGTATTTCCAAATTTGATGCTACCATCGTTGAGATGACACTGCTTTCAGTGATGTGTATTTGCTTAGCTATAATGGATAGACCCATTCTCCTGTTACACCTATGATGTGCATTTTTACAAATGAAATTATTCTGTCTCTCAGGCTGAGAGACACCATGTATCAACTTGATCCCTCCAGTTCAACAGGGCAACACATGAATGGCCTGACTTGTCAAAAGCAACCAGGAATTTTGGATGTTTCTGGTTTTGGGAGGACTGAAATATTTGGATGTGTATTTTTAGAGATACTGAGAAAAACATTGAAAATGTCAGGGACATTGACACTGGAAATTCAGACCTTTACACTTTTCTGTCACTGTCTTCAGTTTGTTGCTACTTACTGGAATAATGAAAAAAGAAAGAACAGAATTTAAAGCTACTAGAACTCTTAAGCCAATATTAAAGTGACCAGAAATTACCTTGTAGCTCATGTACACTAGGTCAAAGTATTAACTAAGTCCTAGCTGAATACTTGAAAGACTGCTGGATAAATGTCTGTGTAATGAAGATAAAGTGGTTCTTTAGATATCATGGGCACAAAGTCTCCCTTTATTTCATTCTATGTAGCCTACTGACCACAGTGTAGTTACAGAGGTGCAAGTGAAGGCAGAAGAGGTCCTGTCAGGTTTGTGTTACTGAGGGTGATGTAAGGAACACAAAGAGTCCTCCTTGACATTCCCACACTAAGTTTTATTTTGAAGTATTAGCATCTAAACTGAACAAATCTGCTCTGGAGTAATTGAAAACTATAATTTCTACAAACGTCTACAAATATGGATACCCATCATGATATTTCCCACACACTGTTACATGCATTTTTTTTCAGTGTAAGCCTTTTTAAGGCTGCAAATTTGCATTTTTTTTTCCTTCCTCAACTAAGTTATCAAAGCCAATTAACTTTCACTTTCTCACTCACACTTAGGTGTTTTGCTGCTGCAAGTTTTCAATTGACAATTATGTAGCACTGAAATTACTTTGTGATATAGAAGTCTAAGGGAAGAATGATTCTAAATTGCCTTCTAGGACATTAATCATATTTTGGAGAAGAATAGTGTAATAGCATATACTTACTGGACCACCAACTTCTTACAGATATGCACAGGAGGTCTCCATCTTCATAGCCACAGGAAGTTGCTCTGGAAGGATCTGCTAATCTGCCTGAATCAAATGAAATAATACACCAAATATTTCTCAATCTTTTTCACACAAGAAATCCCACTGAGATGAAAAAAATGTATAGGGCTAAAGCATGCAAAATTTTGCTCAGAGAAGCAGAACAATTACTGTTGTTTTGTTTCATAAATTTCTGTTTCTAGAGAAGTTGAATTTCTCAGTCGATACTTCATACAGTACATAGTAATTTGATCGTGTTTTCGAGTTCGATTTTGCCTTCACTGTAAATGTATTCTGAGAATTTATGGAACTGTCTGAAATTAGGACATCACAGTGATATTTTTATGGAGTTATAAATACACATGCACATACAGACATAAATACATGCATAGCTGATGCATCATTTTCAATAGATGCAGGGCTTCTAGTGTAGGAGACCTCCTTAATGAGCAGAATAGCACAAATTAAGTGTGCTAGTAATTGTCTCACCTAAATGGGTTGTGTGATACAGAATCTCTCCCAGTTTAATGATGCATACAAACATGGCCATACTGTGAAGCTAAGCGTGTGAACGTTGTTGTATATGATTAGCAGAGATTTCAAGCAACTATGCTGTAGCAAACATGCAAGACATTTCACAATTACTCGCAACAGCATGTAAGGCATATTTTATTTTAAGAACATGACGTGGAGAAATAGCCTAATTCCTGAAAGCATATGTCCATCATGTGAGAAGTACTCATGTCAGGAAATCTGCTTGAAGTGTAGGGCATGAAATTACCATGGTCAGTTCCAGTGACTGGAGCTATTCCAGAAGCTCCCAAATTGTGCCATGCAGAGCACTCACTCTCTGACAAGTCAGCTGAATGTCAACATTGTCATTTCTGTCAGATTAGAACCAAACCTCATTACATTTAAAAAACAAACCAAATTTTCTGGTACTTGAGAAGAAGAGATGACCATGAACCATGTGCATAGATTATCCTAACCTCTCTAGCTGACCAGACAGAGCTTGTACTTTGGGGCATGCTGGCTGCTCAAGGCTGTATCTTTCACTAGCAGAGCACTAAGAGCATGAATTTTCAGTGGTAAGGAATGCAGTTCAACAGATTTTTTAAATGAAAAATTATATTTTTAAATATTTACAGAAATATTTATTTTTTCAAGATTCTACTTTGACACAGGTCATCAGAAATAGGCAGCAGTAATTCACTGGTGTGTAAAGAGGATGAATGGGAAGCATAAATGAAATTAAGAAAAAGAAGACAAAATGTTGCAGAAGAATTGCACATGAGATTTACTGCAGATTGTTAGTCTAAGTGTTTTGGGAAAATAGAGAGTCCTGGGCAGTATCAATGATAATTACAGGATATGTATAAATATCTTGGAGCTGGAAGAGTTAACTCCATTTCCAGGTTTAAACTCTAGGTTCATGTTCTCCATTCCCTTCTATTCCCTGCACTTAACATGCTTGTTATTTCAGTCTTCAGGTCTAGCCAAACTATTATATCTGTCTCTCTGCATTGACAGTGTCTCCCAGCTGTGTGTCATTAGAAACTATGTGCAACCTCATCAGCAAGCTTTTTCTGCTATTTTTTGTGGCAAGGTTGTTAATGAAAAATCTAACTCCAGTTGTTCACAAGAATGATAATTGAATAACTCTGAGCATATCCTCCATTTAGCTGTAAACTTCCCTTAGCAACACTTGTCATTAAACTCTCCTTTAGGGGTGCCTTTAGCAGATTTTTAATTCCCCTTTTCATTCTTCTTCTGTGAAGTATCATAAAAAACTTTCATTTAAAGCTTTGATTTTACAAAAGGAGGAAATGCATTTCTGGACTTCAGTAAAACAACAGTTGTATCATAACAGAAAATATCGAGTTAGTCTAACATGATCTACCTTTGATTCACATAAGCTATGCTCTATCCCCTTTTCTGTTTAGCTCCAGGTCTCTAAAGATTGTTTCCTCTACACTTATTTTAATGTCTTATCTACTGCTGATATAAGAGAAATAGATCTTTTTGTGACCTTATCCCATTTTTCCTTCTTCAATATATGTATAACCTACCCTACTTTTCAGACATACAATAACACCTGAATATTTCCTGAAGTTCCTGCTCCTGCATTTGTACCTCTATATGCCAGTTCTCCCAAGTGGGGGTATAGACTATCCAGTTTCTTCAGTCTGAGTAGGCAGCACTCTCAGTTTAGCTCCATCTCCCAAGACAATTTCTATTTCCACGATCCCATTCTTATCAACCATACCATCTCTACAACATTGTCTCTACTGTAAATTTAGGGAAACAGTTGATCGCATTTTATGTCGACGAGTAGATTATTGCAAATCTCTGTACCACTGGTATTAAGTAGCAGCCTCACTTGCTCTTTATGGTTTATACAGGCCCACACCTGTAAAAATATTTTATTGGCAACATAACTTCCATGACCAGACAGAATTGTTAATTCAACAATTTTTGTAGTATTTTCAAGGATCTAATGTCCTGCACCATGAACTCAAATCCTGTTCTTGCTTGCTCAAGCTTATTATGTCAATACATAAGTGCTTCAGTCATTGCGCACCAATCTAGCCCAGCTGCCTATCTGGATTAGCTAGTTTAGCTAGTTGCTAACTTCACTGATGTACACACCAAAATTGCATCTTTATTTCCACCTTACGTATTTCTCCTTCAACTTCTCACATTTTTTTACTGTTAAGCTCTTCCCAGCCGTATGATATTTGTCTTTCTACTATTTTTTCAACCTTCTGATCACATAGTTTCAAAAATGTAGCTTCTTGTCTAAGGACCAGTCCTGTGGCTCTTTGGCAGGTGACAGTAGATCTTTACCTGTCCAAGCAACCAGGTGCGAATCTTCCTCTCGTCCACTGTGTCCCTCATCTGTATTTGGGAGCTGTCACTGCAAACAGGCACACCTTTGCTTTGTAGATAAGGCCACCCTACATATCTGGATCATTTTCAGCAGGCCACGTCTCAAACATAGCTTCTGCATTCAGGCATCTTTGCCTCTGACACACATTGAGTCAACTCTCCTGCTGCACTAACCCTCATCTTCTCTTCTTTTCCCCTATACATAAAAAAACAGAAAGAGGAAAAAGCTTGCCTAAGCTCCAACCAAGTTCTTCTTGCTGATGTTTGTCTGTGAGCTAGTTGCCTGCTTGGATTTTTCTTACTCTACCTCCTTTTCTTCCTTTTTCTCATTTTGACTTAGCAGTTCGTTCCCTGTTAGGTGTGACTAAATGCTGCCAGCCTGCTTTCATCACCAGCTGCAGCACCTCTGTCTTCTTCCAAACATACAGCTTCAGCCAAACCACCACCTCATCAAACTACAAATTGTGACCAATAAAACAAACAACAGGCAGACAGATGCAGTTGCTTATGCCTGGTTATCACCAAGCACAAGTTTCTCCAAACATCACTGACTATGGTTCCCTTTTCCCCACTTCTCCTAGTAGCTAGAACAAGACAAGTCAATGCCAGCTTTATTGCCTGCTATGTGTGAAACAGTGTGTGGGAGAACACATTCTCTGATAAAGACCTTGATGAGGTATTGCAGCCTTAACCTCACACCAATTTCTGTGTCTGCTTCCCTGGCATGGCCAACAAGCAAACAGGAGAAATTGCCCCCAGTAACACCCAGCTTTTGGGGGATGAGCCATTAAAATTTGGACATAATTAAAAATAGGAAAAAAAAAATGCAAACAAGAAAACAAAACAATGATACAACCAAACCACAACCGCCACCATTCAACAAACAAAACAAACTTTAATTTTTGAAAGAAATAATATTTTGAAAATAACAAGGCTACTTCTAAACTGATCAAAAATGGCAAAACCAGAAACAAATTCTTAAAGGGAGAGTTGGACTTTCAAATTTCTTTATTAGAAGTGAAGCTCAAACCACCAATAAAAGATTGTAACGTTAACAACCAAAAAAACCCTATCAGTTAACAATTTAAGAACAGCACTGTAGAGTGCAGGCCCTAAAATCTACCTCTGTAAACTGGAGCAATTTGAAATATCTTTTCAAAGATTTTCTACTAACTGAAATATTGCCCATCTAAATCACAGATCTTCTGCATTCTGTCCAGTCCTGTGTTTAGCAATCCCTTTCCCTATTAGGAAGTTTAATAGCTATTGCTCAACAAGGAAAGAGTGTACCCTTCATGCAGGATTTATTTTTCAAATTGTCAGCTAAGCTCAGTATGTCAAAATGTACACCATCTGAAGCTCTGCTGACTTGTAAGGCAGAAGCATTGGAAAAGATGGTCCAAAGTGAGTCTGGTAAACACTTAGCTCACCCAGTTTAAGGACATAACTCATACCTGTATGAAACTGCCACCCATGCTGCGACGGTAATCCCCAGAGAATATTGCCAATATCTTGTGATCCAAAAGCAGTAAAATATTTGGCTGAAGATTTTAGCAAGTTCTTATACATTCCCAGCCGTTCTTGATAGTTCCAAGCATTGATGACAATTTTGTTGCCCTTTGCTGGGAAATCCGACAGATTTTCAGGGGCAAGTTCCCACAGAGGAGGATAGACATATTCTCCGGTAGCATATTTTTCATTCCATGGTGCAGCAGTTGCAGGGCTCAGGGTAATAGTGACTATAAGAAGAGCACATATGCTAAAGTAGGGCAGCATTGTGAAGGTATGTGACCCAGGTGTTTGTGGCTACAGAGCTTTTATAATGAAAGGTGAGGGCTGGGCAAAAAAGGGTGACTCAGATGCAGGCATCTCCATCTCCCTTCCCCCTTTCCAGCAACCTTGAAGTGGCATTACCAGATTAGCAAGCCATGATTAAAGCTCTGTCCTCCCTGTGGAATCTGGGGAGCAGCACCAGATGTTTAAGGGTGATCAGCTTGACCAGAAAGTGTCTAAATCTGTACTGCCTGTGATGTATTCCTACCTTCCTAAAGGCTGAGGTGCTACAGTACTCATGATACAGTCCCGTTATCATTTTTGTCTCCATGTTTCTTACTAGCTGTCACATTCTCTTTCCCTGCCTAGTTCCTTCAGGTAAAGAAGGGACAGCAATACCACAGAGCTCACCTCAAAACAGGCATGGGCAGGGTTAGATCAGGGCTGAGGTGCTCTGAGGAGGGCTCCAGGCACTGACCAAGGAGCAGCAGTGACATACAGCAGGTCCTGCCATTGGCACCTTTGTCGTTTGGCCTTGGGACAATGACCTGCAGCTGTGCGGTTGCCCAGTTGCAGGCCATGCAGTAGCTGGCTAGCTGTATTTTTAGTATTTGTTTGTCTTGTGTGGAAATGGTCATTATAAAGACCCATTGCCTCCTACTAAACCTCCATGATATTGCAGACTCTAAAGGGAATACAAAGGATATTCCTCTACTGATATAATTGGTGTCTGATTAAGTTACACTCCAGCAAAAATGAAACTGTTCAGCTACCTTCACCTCACCTACTTCTAGGACCTGATAACGTTCAGCTGCTTTTTCTCAGATAAGCAATGGTTACAAAAGAGCACACAGCAAACAAACATATCAGTTCTTATCTCTGTAGTCTTTCTTTTGCATGAGAAAAATTGCAAATGCCCATTTTCTCTGAAGTAATTATTTGAGTTTTGGTTGGGCTTTGTGTGTTTAAAGTACTTTAAATCCTGGATGAAGCAAGTCAAAATTTGCTGCAAACTTTTGATAGTGAATTTAAAAGAAATGTATATTTCAATTCATTTTTTCCCATCTTCTCTATTTATTAAGGAGACTTCATAGTAAATAGAATAATTTTTCAATGGTCACTTCTTATTTTTGGCTCCATTAATGAGAAAGAAGCCCAAAGGCTTTTGAAAGGCACTTGCTGTTCAACAGAGATTAGCACAGATCTGAGAACACTTTTCCTAACCATGCTGCTTCACAGAGGTTTCAAATAATCAAGTTGTTCTTTCATTACATTTCTACGGATGGGATTTATCTAAGATAACCATGGACATCTAAACATTAACCTGGCTATGAAGATTCCCTTGATAACCAAAGTAGAGAATCAGATATGTTGAGAATGAAGCTCATTTAAAACACACTTGTAAGAGATGTATTGCTCTTGACTGATTGCAGAGGGAGTTGAAATTACAAGTTTAGCTTAAGACATAAAAAATGCTTTTAGATTAAATAAAATCAATATTACAGAAAACCTTTATCTACTTTTATATAACAATTTCAGAAATGTTTTAAAAGATGCTTTTTTTTTCCTTAAAAGAAACCATTCTATAAAATAATCCTGAGGATAAATGCCAAGAACTGTATTGTTTATATTTATATATGTGTTAGGCTCTAATTGAGATAGTGAGCAGTGGGGCTCATATGAAAAGCAAGAATGTTGAAAGTCATTAGCTAGGGCACAAGATAATGGAGGAAACCTTTGATTCTATGAAATAAAGGGTATGATAGGCATAATCATACTAGGGCAGAAATTTTAGTTGGAACACAAAGGATTTAGTAGTGGGGGGAGGTGGGTATTTTTACCATCACTCTAAGAAATGCCTGATCTGAGAGTTTAAACTCTCTCTGCCTTTCTGTAGTCAAGTAGGAGAGTTTGAATTCTCCTAGTGAGAGATACTAGTCATTCGTATTACATGACTGATTTCACTTGAGGTGCCTAAGGTAAAGAAATTGTGAATAAACACCTTAATTTTTCACAGAGATACCATATATTTGCATCCTCATGGCAGATTAAATGTAGCAAATTGACTGGTTCCACATTAGTGTGGAGCTTTATTGTGCATAAAAACCTGACCTCCTTCTCTGACACCTACAAAGGCAGACCTGATTAACCACAGACTGAGCAGGCATACAAATAGAAATTACTAGTCTGGATGCAAAAATATTCTCTCTCAAAACACTTGTAAGAAGGTGTTAAGATAAATTAATAGCATAATGCCTGCCTTATATCAGGTTTTGGGGTATTTGTTTAAAAAAAAATAAAAAGAGCTGTGTGCCATATACTAAATGTTAGGTAAGGTAAAACAAGAACATACCTACTAGACAGACTGCTGATTTCCTTCACCTTTTGGAGTTTGAAGCTTTTGCCTCATTATGATTTAAAAGGTCTTCAACAACCCAGTTAACAGTTAATGAGTCAAAAATATTTTTCAAAAATTCATATAATAAAAATATTCTTTCTGCAAATTATTATAATGAATTTTATAGACCTTACACCACTTTCCTGCTTGTCTGTGGGGGCAAAGAAGTTGTTAAAGTTTTTTTAAGACTTTAAAGACAACAGCTCTCCTTTGAGAAATCTCTGTGCTGGCATTTCCACCTTGAAATCCAGTCCTGTTGGCTTGTTGCCCATGTGATGTCAACTGGACTTGAGTGGTGTCAGTGTTGGGTCTTGAGTCATAACATCCCTTTGGGGATGTCAGCATTTCAGAAAAGTGGAAGATTAAAGAAGACTATTAGTAATGTTAGCATCACTATTTTATTCACCACTCACTCTCTTAGTAAGTACTCAGCACGTTACTCAGTACGGCTGTGCTGTTACAGACATTGAAAGATAAGCAAGACCTGGAAAAGCTTATAGATACTGATAGATGGTAAACTTAGGTCTGGTATGTAATTGTTATCAAGTTGCAAGAGAAAACACTGTAGTTTTTACCTGGGCTGCAGAGTTCGATTCAAGATAACTGCAGATGTGTTGATAAGCATCGATACTAAATCATATTAATTGAGGTGACTATAAGTAGAAATGGTGGCTCATGTTTGGTCCCAAAGCTATCAAAACTTAAAGTTCCTTAGTCCTGATGAGAGACAGAAAGGAAGGAACTGTCAAACCAGTGAAGAAGAGGCATTGGTATCCTCACTGGAATGAATTCAGAACCGATGGAGAGCATTGCAGGTAAGAAAACCTTCGGGTAACCTGGAGATGTCACTATCTTTCAGTCACATGAAAAAACACTGAA
This sequence comes from Streptopelia decaocto, assembly GCF_964273445.1. Lineage (NCBI taxonomy): Eukaryota > Metazoa > Chordata > Aves > Columbiformes > Columbidae > Streptopelia > Streptopelia decaocto. Next base: position 65,038,588 of record NC_138656.1, read on the forward strand.
AGGAAGGGTTCACCCACTTTCATTTAAGGCAAATGTCCTAAGAGGAAAAAGAATGAATTTTCATTTAGATAGGATATTGGTCTGGCTGAGTCTTCCTGTCATCTGTCACACCTTTTTCATGCCCGGCACTTCCACCAGTGATTGGGAGTGCTGCTTGACAGCAAGCCATTCCAGGAAAAGCAAGACAACACTGTAGCTAAAGGTATTTTTCATGTATTTCCCTGGAAAAGCTTGTAGCAGTGAACATACTTAGGTTGGTTACCAACCTCTGTTGCTATGGTCTGCAGCTATTGCTTTGAATGGACTTTCTTTTTGTCACAGGCCTTTGGTATTTGATAGAGAGGATCTCTCTGGCTCCATGTCTGCCAGCAAAACCCCATGACAGGGCTATAAAAGGGATTTTAAATTGCTACTTTACTTCTCTTAGGTGTGGTTGCGAGTAAAGGTCATCCGCCAAAGCACACAGCCACGTGAGTGGACTCTTGCCACTAATACAGCAACACAAGCTGTGGTAAGAGCATCAGGAACCCAAGGAGAAGTTACATTGTGTATATGGTGGAGCTAGCAGGAGGTACTGTGTCCTTATATTCTGACTCCTCCACACATCCTTGGACTTAAAATTTCTCCTTTAGAAAACGTTATTTTTGTGTTATCTATCAATCCTGCTCACTGCAAAGGCCTTCCCATGTTATCTGATGGCCTTGCCTCACCAGGAGGAGTAACCTGTGTGACACGTCCTGACAATTCATGCTTTAAAAGGTGCTGATAATTCCTTTTGATGAAGGATGGCCACAACAAAATATTCACCTTTTCTTTCTTTTCTTTTCTTTTCTTTTCTTTTCTTTTCTTTTCTTTTCTTTTCTTTTCTTTTCTTTTCTTTTCTTTTCTTTTCTTTTCTTTTCTTTTCTTTTCTTTTCTTTTCTTTTCTTTTCTTTTCTTTTCTTTTCTTTCCTTTCCTTTCCTTTCCTTTCCTTTCCTTTCCTTTCCTTTCCTCTTCTCTTCTCTTCTCTTCTCTTCTCTTCTCTTCTCTTCTCTTCTCTTCTCTTCTCTTCTCTTCTCTTCTCTTCTCTCTTCTCCTCTCCTCTCCTCTCCTCTCCTCTCCTCTCCTCTCCTCTCCTCTCCTCTCCTCTCCTCTCCTCTCCTCTCCTCTCCTCTCCTCTCCTCTCCTCTCCTCTCCTCTCCTCTCCTCTCCTCTCCTCTCCTCTCCTCTCCTCTTCCCTTCCTTCCCTTCCCTTCCCTTCCCTTCCCTTCCCTTCCCTTCCCTTCCCTTCCCTTCCCTTCCCTTCCCTTCCCTTCCCTTCCCTTCCCTTCCCTTCCCTTCCCTTCCCTTCCCTTCCCTTCCCTTCCCTTCCCTTCCCTTCCCTTCCCTTCCCTTCCCTTCCCTTCCCTTCCCTTCCCTTCCCTTCCCTTCCCTTCCCTTCCTTCCCTTCCCTTCCCTTCCCTTCCCTTCCCTTCCCTTCCCTTCCCTTCCCTTCCCTTCCCTCCCCTTCCCTTCCCTCCCCTTCCCTCCCTCCCCTTCCCTTCCCTCCCCTTCCCTTCCCTTCCCTTCCCTTCCCTTCCCTTCCCTTCCCTTCCCTTCCCTTCCCTTCCCTTCCCTTCCCTTCCCTTCCCTTCCCTTCCCTTCCCTTCCCTTCCCTTCCCTTCCTTCCCCTTCCCTTCCCTTCCCTTCCCTTCCCTTCCCTTCCCTTCCCTTCCCTTCCCTTCCCTTCCCTTCCCTTCCCTTCCCTTCCCTTCCCTTCCCTTCCCTTCCCTTCCCTTCCCTTCCTTTCCCCTTCCCTTCCCCTTCCCTTTCCTTTCCCCTTCCCTTTCCTTTCCCCTTCCCTTTCCTTTCCCCTTCCCTCCCCTTCCCTTCCCTTCCCTTCCCTTCCCTTCCCTTCCCTTCCCTTCCCTTCCCTTCCCTTCCCTTCCCTTCCCTTCCCTTCCCTTCCCTTCCCTTCCCTTCCCTTCCCTTCCCTTTCCCCTTCCTTTTCCTTTCTCCTTCCCTTCCCTTCCCTTCCCTTCCCTTCCCTTCCCTTCCCTTCCCTTCCCTTCCCTTCCCTTCCCTTCCCTTCCCTTCCCTCTTCTTTTTAATAGAAGCTATCTACTGAATTGGGCATACAGAGTAGCACAGAACCAAAAATTAAATTTCAATAAACTGATAATAAATAATGATCCAAATCAAATCCAAACACTTATATTTTAGGAAATACCAGATTCATAGCTGTCGTGGGATATTTACTATATGCAACTTTTCTTTCCCAGATGACGCAGTCATTTTTACGTTATTCTGGCTGGGTGAACAACTGGCTCAATAAATGGCTACAGAGCCAAGTGTATATCTAATATTTCCAGAGTTCCAATTACTAACATTAAAAGAAGATGAACTTCCAGGAAGGTAAAAATACTAATTTCAGGTCGAGCCTACAAACAAGATGTGTAATGGGTACCTGATGCTGTCCCAGACGTACTCTTTGGTCTCAGATCGGAGTGCTCCAGAGGAGGAGTACAGGCAATACTCAAATTTACTGAGCAGGCTTGCTTGCAGTACCAATGTTAAGGTATATATATAAAACAAACAAACAAACGAACAAACTCACCTCTATCAGAACGGAAACAGGGAAATTTGAATTAACACATATTTTTCATTTCCACAATGATGTTATGGAGGTGTATTTATCTTATGAGTTAGTTCAGATGGTATCATAACCTTCACGTCTTTTTTGTTATCTTCAGCTCAGAAGGTGAAGGTCAAACTGATCATGGAGTTAGGTATCTGAAGTTCTTACTATCTACAGATATATGGTCTTCATCATCACCTCTTCAACACTTGTTTTAGAAGACATCAGCCTTATTTTCATAATGTGATGGAATCTATTCCTTTGAGGCTGACCACACAAAGACCCCACTCATTGAAACATGTATTTAAAATCTGGTGAAACAAAAATAGATAAGATATATTCCTGAGAGCAATTGTCTGATGTAGAAAGATGACAGTAAATTTTTAATGTAATTATGTCAATTTTGTCTCAGAAATAGTCACTCAAATACAGCTACAAGTTTGCTTGTAAATTCAAGGAAATCTTTTGGCTATTTGTTTGTATAACACTCGGGAAAGAGCAAACTGCAGAAAAAGAAGAAAGAGAATCACATTGTGAGTTGGCTTTTTTTTTCAATCTTTCATTAATTATGCACCCAGTTATAAGACAAATTAACTGAATCTTCACTTATATTTTTAGCATGGCATTTTAATTAGATGAAAATGAGAATAAGTGGGAAAAACTAATTAGAAAAAATCAGCATAATGGCAAAGTTTCATTAAAAGAAAAGCACAAACATCCAAAGCTGCAAATCTGTAGCCAGATGCTAGCGCCCAGGTTAACTGATATGAAGCATGTAAAATGACCGTATCAATTAGAAACTTGGACCAAAACAGCTTTTTTTGCCATTTGGAAGGAGTAAACAATTAATTCAGAAATTTAAATCAGGAGATATTTTCACCTCTTGAAACTCAGAGACTGCAGAGAAAATTTTCAGAGCACTGCGATCCATCTTCTTCCAGCTGCAGCCATTTTCCTTAGACTAAAAAAATAAAAGGGAGGGGGAGGGGAGAAGCTTCCTTCCAAGAAAGGAAGGAGAGCTTACAAAAATGATTCTCAAAGAAATATACTTAGCTTTATTGTGTAAGCAGGACAAATAAACTTTGGTACAAGACAGCTTGAAAGAAATGTGGTAAAATAAAAAGACAGGAGGTATAAATCATCCTTACATTTATTGCCTAGTCTTGCTTCTGTCATGGAACAGAATAACACTCTTGTTTCTAATTGATATTCTGTGTTGGTATACAACACAGCAATTTGGTTCTACTGTTTCATTTGCAATGACAGAGGAAATAAGGGTGATTTTCAAGAAAAACATATTCCAGTCTTGTTTAGAGAAGTGTGAATAACTTGCTAGAAACAAATTCCAAATCTATTTGTTTAAATTAAGATGCATATTTAACATATAGTTCCTGCATCAAATCAGTTATTTCTGAAACATAATCATGGTACTCTAGAATTAGGAAAGGTATGTAAGGAGCAAACATATCCATGGACAGATATTAAAAGAGAGAAATTACTGTGTATTGACAGATACTTGTACAACATTGCTAGCATGATTTTGAAATGAGATCTAATGATAATATATGGAGAGATGTCACGTCACTAAGTCAAGAGATGGCAGAAAGCACGTTTTAAAAAAATATATATTTTCTGAAAAACATGATAAATATTTCTCTTGCCTGTTTTTCATGCTTTTGTTTTACTTCACTTTTATTTCTTTTTAGATCACACCCCAAACTCCAATACCTGGATGCAGCTGAGGACCTTACTTCTGAGACTTCTCACATGACATGATTTTGTACACACTAATATCAGTTCCATAGTACAAGTGTCCAGTGCAAAAAGACTAATGTGGAATATATTACCTGTAGCTGACAGATATCTCCTGATATTACACAACAAACATAATCATGACTAAGTGTCACAAAGGCCCCCAAGGTTGGGCCCATAATGAAAACCCTGCAGTGCATAACCAGATAGCTGTTGAGGAACAGTGTTTTCTAGTCCATTGTCCCATGTCACAAAAAAAAGTAGGCTTTGGGTTAGCAAAAGAATGCAAGAGAAAGAGGTATTTTGTTTTAAGTGGGTTTGAAAGGAATTAATTTTAGTCCTCAGGAATTACCACCAAACAAGAACCTCTGAGAACTCTGTGATTTCACTGGAAAAAATGTCCAGATTCCCAAATATTCCTGGCTTCCTCCAAAGAGCCATTTCTTCAAATGAATGTGGCACATAACCTTACACAGCTCCAGTTATTTTTAATTGCAATATTTTATTCTTATCAGGAAGATAAGAATAGTCTGTTGAAAAAACGTATGCCTCTCTCAGCTTCCCATACAGCTCTCTGTCCTGTTGCCACCTTGATTTCCAATATAACCTGCATTCATCCTCTCCTTGCCTGCACCATCATTTGGGTCATGCTCTGTGGTCTTTGTAAGGAAGTCACAACATGGTGCTTACCCACAGTGAATGGCAGACCATGGGAACCCATTCAGCAGAACAGGCTGGGGGTCTATGATGTGAGTTTTTTATGCCATTTGGGTGATGAAAGAAGCTGCTGTTCTCCCTAGGAATAAAGGCTGGCTCCCCTGGAGAGTGATGAGACCTGTCAGAGATGACTAGGAGTGTCATTGACACAGGTATACGAAAACCTTACACTACAGCTTACATTTCAATGAAAGACCAGAGGTAACTTTTTTGCCTTTACATAGACTTTGTCATGGGCTGATTTACACATATTAACATAGCACACTGTTAAGCGAAGCCAATCTTAAATCTTGAAATCTTAAGCTTTCAAGAAGGAGGCAGAAGACAGAAATCCTCCAGAACAGTGAATGTAGACAGCCAAGCAGAAGGCACGCTTCTGAAGTCTGTGACTTTGTCCTGAATTTCTGCTGGTTTTTCTTCTAATTAATCTAATTTTAGAAGCTCAGCTTTGGAGCCAGAAGATTTGTATTCTTATTCTGATTCTCTTCCTCTGTACAAGTAATTTAAAAGTAAAGTATTGTAGTTTATTTTGTCAAATCTGAGTGAGTACATCAGGCTTTGATCTTGGTCTTTCACCATCCTTATATGAGAATCGCACACCAATATTCTCTGGCTTAACCTCATCTGCAAAAAAACTTGAAATAAAATATTTGACATTCTTGTTCCACAGCTGTGAACCCTAACAGTGTGGGCATAATACAACTTCAAACCCAATGCTCTATTTTGTTGTTGTTAGAGTCCACAGGCTGACAGCTGGAAATAAGGACTTTACCTCACATTTTCCTTTGGAGTCAGCACTGGTGCCAAGTAATCTGAATAAGGATGGTGAGACTGTAAATTTGTATACGACCACTAGATGTTGCTATATAACTTTAAAATCTCTGTTACTTTCATACATAACTGAAAATGCAAATATGCATAAAAGCCAAATTGTAGTACTTAAATAAAAAAACTACATTCCTCTCCTAGTCAGCAATTGTTGACAGACGGATATATCTAATTTGAGGGCTCCTTATGCCAGACCTAAAAAATTGTGGCAATGTACTACAGAATGATTTTTAAAAAACCTTTAACAACAAAGGTTATTTCAAAAACTGGTAAAAAAAGGAACTTTGCCCAGCAGTTTTTATACTGGATCAGGTATCAGTTCTTTTCCTGGAGTCAGGATAATGCCTTAAACTGGCATAAATATTAATGCCATACTTGGGCTAAATCAGCTTGATTTTGATCCAGATGAAACTTGTACTGCCAGGTAGTTTGATAGTGCACAAAAAAAGGCTATGGCTCAGAAAAAGGCTTTGGAGTCATTCTGACTTTATCTTTTGTATAAGAAATAGCTGCTCTGATCTCTATGACCTTAGTATGTGTGATATCTTTTACATATTTTGCATCTTCGTGTCACTGTTCAACCAGCCAGTGAATATGAGTATCAGGATGGTTATTGCTGTAGATACAGACAAGTCCCTGTCATGAGTTTTTCATCATGAAGAAAAACTGAAGGGGAGAAGCCCAAATTTTACTGTCTGGGAAGCAGATTAGCAGCTACTCTTACCCCAGGGAGGTATCAGTCTATGTGGTTTCCAGAGCTCCCTGGCCAGGGGAAACTGCCTACGCGCTAATGTGCAGTCATGGAAATAACTCTGCTGTCATACATCTGTACTCATTTCACATCACTGGTGCAGGTCACCATTATGTGAATGGCCTGAATCAAACTAGTTGAAAGGGTAATTGCTGAGGGCACATAGGCTTGAATTATGCTATAAATCTGCATGAAGAGTTAGTTAGATCTTTTGACAAAGCTTTGGTAGAGATTACAAGATGTAGGTTCTTGACCAAAAGCGGCAAAACACTTCCAAAAGGTGAGTTGTCTGGTCAATTTAACTGCTTTTCTTCTTTTTGTGTTTTTGTTTTTTTTTTTTTTTTCTTCTTTGTTTGTTTGGTGTTGCAGTGGTGAAAAGCCATCTCATACTTTCTTAAGGTCTTTTCTAGTTACAAGCCATAACTCAGAGGCAAACTAGCCACTACATGGATGCACAATAAATTCTGAATTTTCAGGAATGTGACTGATCCAAGTTGTATAAACTGCAGATTAAGTATTAGAAATCTCAGTGGATAAAATTACCTGTTTCCTTATACATAAATATATTTAGTCAATCTGCTCATTTGCTTATGGTTGAAATGTACTAATGTACTTGGGTTGTGTACATTTTGCTCAGCATAATTTATCCAATACTTGCTCTCAAGTGACACTAGATAACATGCCAAGGTTAGTGGTATCCCTACACCCTGCCTGTCATACATAATTCCTGGAATGAACTACTCCATCCCCCTGCTCCTGCTCCTCATCCTCAAAGGAGAGCTAGGAGTGTCCGCTTCTGACAGCCTCCGCTGTCCCTGTTCAGTGTTGCCCCTGTGTGACAGAGGCAAGAGACAACATCTCTCTAGTGTCTCTGGCTTTCCATGTTGTTTCTTCCCCAGCCTTGAACAGGAGGAGGCTCAGGAAGAATTCAGATCCTAAATTCCCCCAGCAACTGAGGGAAACACACATGGAAGAGTGAAAAGCTGTGCTAGGCTTTGCCTTGCCCATACCAGGCAGGATTTTCTTCCTCTGGCTCTGGCAGGCTCTGGTTTACCATCGCTGCTCTGACCTTACAAAGTAAGTTTTGCCCACCAAGATACCGGGGGGAATTGCGTGGCTATGCTTATTTCTTGACTTAGCTAAGAGGGTTGGTGCTGAATAACAGCCACATGTCCTCCATTCCTATATGAGGATGACATCTAACAGATATCTTGAGTCTACTGTTGCTGTATCAATTAGAAATGCTACCCAATGTATTAATATTATTAATTACAGTTTAATATTAATTAAAACATTAATTAACACCACTGATATTTTACAGTGAAATTACAGAAAGTGTTTCCACTATCTAGTCATTAAGACGTGTAATATACATCTGCATTTTTTCTGTTGCTTTGCATGTGGGAAAACACTTGTGCCTGTCTTTTGCAAATGAGAAATGTTTTGTGACATTTCACTAATTTGAGACCTAGTAATCACAGTGCTCACTTAATTCTGATCTAAAATCACGAAAGAGACAAAATGTAGCAAATATTTGTAGTGTCTGACAATATATATATATAATTGAATACATCCTGTAATTAATACAGTGGAGTAAAAGGTACAGGAATTCCACTTGTATGCAACTTACTTGTTTCTTCTAAGATGTAATTTCTATCCATATTTATACTCTGTTCTTCTTGCAGCTCCTTTTCCTTTGCTGTCTATGTTGAAGAAGAAAAGACATGAGAATGCATATGAAAAACGTAAGACACAGGGTGAGGTTTAGTAATCCTTCACAGCTGGACTCTCAGCAGAGTCCAGTCCTGATTCCTGTTTTGGGAAATTTGTGTGGTCCCCGCCTACAGGGCCTCAGAATTGTCATGCTGCTGCCAGCAAAGGTGTTTGGCTCCTCAGTGTCCCAAGAGGCATGGAGCAGACTGTGGCAAGACGACGGAGTAGAGCACAGAAAAAAAATGAGGTTAAAATTACCCAGCAGGCTTCTGCAGAAATGAGTGGGTTTCAGGGAAATCACTGAGTGGACCCAGTAAACCATCACTGAGAAATCCTGTCCAAGGCAACCACCACTGTAGCAAAGATTATGTTCTCAGAGAAGACACAGAAGAGCAGCTGTGAAGGCTGTTGCTGCTGTAGAAGAGAAGAAAGAGAGATCTGCAGTGGTAAGAGCTTAGCTTGCTTGAATTTTAGCATTATCAGAAGTAGAGCACAGGTTTTATAATGTTCTGCTTGAGCTGGAGAGCAACTCTGGTCACTGTTAAGTGAATATGATTACAAATATGATGATAAGTGTGAGGAAGAGAAGCTGTTACCTCTTACTTACAAACTAGAGAAGTTCTGACCAGACGCTTTCATTCTCAGCAAGATTTTTCTAACTGTTGTATATGAAGCTCATGTCCTCATCAACAATATTTTAATATACAACTGAACTTTTGTACTTACTCCCCATGAGCACCTACATCTTCCTGTGATAAGAAATAAAGCTTCTCTGCACTAGGGCCTATTGTTTTCTGTTTCATCCACATTACTTCAACAGCAGTATACATTGAACACCTGTCTTACGGTTTCCTCTATATGTCTCCAAGTGCTTTATGGAGAGATCAACATCTTCCTTTGTGCATGTGGGGAAACTATTTGATTTTTCTAGTATGCCAAGAAAGGTGTTAAAAGGAACATTCCTTACGCTGGAATGTCGTAAAATGATACAGTTCCTCAGTTTCTCATCTTAGCAGGAGAACAACGTTTTTTTGTACAAGTCTCCACTGCATTATGCAGACAGTGTATGTGCAATGGAATCAACTGCTTTATTATAGTTATGAAATTCTCACATATGGCCTAGAAAATAAGGCTGAAAGGCTATAAAAATAAACATAATCAAACCAGATTCATACTTCAGTGCTCAAACTGCAAATGGCTCACAAAAGAGAGAAGAGAACAAGGAGAGAGAACTTCACCACAGCAGTTGCTGAAGAAGTCATGTACTTTTGCCAAAGGAGGGAGATTCTGGGCTTAAAGAAAGTTTTCACATGTGTCTTTTTGTGGGATTTAATGATAATGAAGCTTTCAGCACTGGAATTTTCAGCATTTTAGCTATTAAAAATACGGTAAATGAAAAGAAACCCAGAATTGTGCTTTGACTCATTAGATTTTTTTTTTATTATTTTAATTATTATGGATTAATGCAAAGTATATACAAATGAAAAGCTAGCACAAATGCTTCTTACACACACATACACACACACACACACACATCTTTTTCCCCCTTTTTTTTTTCCCAAAAAACAGAATTCAGTCGTCTCTGAGAGAAGTGACTTAACTTCCCTGAGTTAATCTATGTCTCATAGCTGGTTCCAGGATTAGATCTGAGGGGCAGGAGAGGAAGAGAAGGCAGTAAATATTGTAATGACTTTAGGATACTGTGACACTGAAAGTGATGTGGTACCTGGCCACTATCAAACAGGAGATCAGAGTGCACAGCTCTGCTCTGCACGTGAGTTTCAGCAACAACAACTGAGCACAGAGAACCTTCATTTCCAGTAACTACAGTAGTTTCAAAAGAAAAACTCAATTATAAAATTGGGAACATCTGTTCTGTTGCATTTAGTTTTATTTTTATTTTTTTCTTGTTCTGTAATACAAAAATCAGTTACATGCAAAGACAACTGCTGTTTTAGTGAGGTCCATTCCCAAAATCTCTTTGTAGTACAATTCATTATTATGTTTCACAGAATTTCTCAGGTTATATGAAGCATTTCAAATGAACAAAACATTGTGCTTTTCTAATCATGGCAGAAATAATCAGTGATTTGAAAAGATTTATTAGCTTTATAGGGGATTATTTAGTAAAACTTCTAAACTAAGTCTGTCAGTATTCAAATCACCGTGAATAATTCTGTGTCAGCTCAGAGGAGACAGTAAAATGGGCAAGAAATCCTAACATTTGGGGCTGGCCATTTTTAGGACAAATTGAGATTTGCTATTGATCTCTGTGAAGCCAAAATTTAGTCCCAGAAGCTTTTAAGGGATATCCCTGCAACATGAGGATTTGTTGCTTCCTACACATGCCTTTTCTGCAATTACAGGACAACTCAGAGTATGGGAAAAGAGGGTAAGTTTGGAAAGAGCGGAACACAGCTCTTTTGAGTAACTATGGGTTTACATCAGGATAAGTTCATGTGCCTTCCTTGGACCTTCTCCCTCAGTAATGAATGAATCCTGTGGGGCATCCTCTCCTATATATATGTTCCATTAATAAGCAATTATTTAGGCCAAACAGAAACGCTTGGATTCACTGCTGACTCTGCTGGGGTAGATACAAAATTAACCCCAGATTCCCCAGATTCAAACTCAGAGGAGAGGAAAAGAGCAAGACTCACTCAGCAGCACCCTCTTCAACCCAAAGCCATTACCTTAAGCTTAAGATTACCCACTAATGATGGTCTCTGGCACCTCAGATCAATAAAGGGTTATCTCAGATCTCTCCTGCAACATTCTGATTTTCTGTAGGCAGCAGCATTGGCTGTCCAGGTTTTATGTTATGCTATGTCAATGTGACCCAGAGCCTTGTCACTGAACTCCAATGTCACCTGCCTTGCCCTTACTCTCCTGAGCCTGATAGTTATTTCACATGTAATAGAATTACACCAGAGTAGATGTGCTGTGCTGAATAACACGACTCCACTGGGACTCCAGATAAGATCAGGCTATCAGCACCTTCTCTCTGCTATGCTTCTGTGAGATGCAAAGTGTGCAGGAGGGAGTGAAGCTGGAGAAGCCTAGCACGCCCTGGAGCTGGCCCCACAGGAATGATATTGCTCTTACTTCCATTCTCCAATCTTTGGAGGCTACCATAAAGGCTACTCAGGTAATGCACTGACTGTAACTTCCCAGGCTCCTCCTTGGAGATGCTCCTTTTTTGCCTCCATCTCCTCTCCCACCCCCTGCCAGCATGATGGCTTGAAGAGGGGCTGCTTGATGAGGTGATGTGAGGGTGAAGTCACCATAGAAACAGGGATTCTGGCCTCATTTACACACTGAGCTGCTCCCCGGCAGCCTGGAGGGAACACAGAAGCTGTCGTAGGGATAATCACAGCTCATTGACACTGCCTGTTGTTCAAAACCATATAAAGCAATATCAGTGTACACGAGGAAGGATATTTGGGCAAATAATTTTCTCAATTGCTCTTCTCATATACAGCCCCTGAATCGAAAGCCCTACAATAAACCTGTTACATGTACTTCTCAGTATACCTATGGAGCTTTTTCCATGCGCATGTACCAGGCAGAAAACCTGATATCCTGATTTTACTATTTTGGTGTGTGCCAGAAGTCATCTAATTTCTCCAAAAGCACTAGGGCATTATGTAAGAAGCTTGGATGTGATTCAGGGTGTAGATAAGAGCATAACAGGCATGATAGAAAGTCCAACAAATTGGTAAACAAAGGATCTGATTCACTATTGATTTATTAATCTTCAGCTTGCATTAGCACAGTGATTTTTCCCTAGCCTTTGCAAATGTAAATTAACAAATAAAATGTCAACTTATCATATTCAAAATCCATTAAAACACAGGAATGAAAAAACTTATTTTCAAAATTACTTATGTTGAGCTCTCACAGGTGTGTGGGAGAATAAAAAACAGAGATAAATTTGCCAACATTTTCAAAAGTTCCTAGTCCAAGAGTTATCTATGAAAATGGCATTAAGCTCACAAACTTAGATATGTACAGAAATCCACTGATGCTAAAATACAAATCATAATGAGTAATTACCAGAGAGACTAAAGACAAAATAAGAAGATGGGTTATCAGTAATAAGATGACAGTAAGGCACAGAGTAATTCAAGAGGCACCACTGGTGAAAGGGAAAAAATTGTTTAACACCAACTCTTGGAAAACCTGTTTAGATGAGGGAAAGGCTGTGGATTTTATGTACTTAGACTTCAGTAAAGCCTTTGACACCATATCCCACAGCATTCTCTTGGAGAAGTTGACAGCTCATGGCCTGGATGGGTGTACTCTGTGATGGATAAAGAACAGGCTGGGGGGCCAGGCCCAAAGAGTTGTGATGAACGGAGCCAAATCCAGTTGGTGGCCAGTCACGAGTGGTGTTCCCCAGGACTCAGTATTGGTGCCAGTTCTGTTTAGTCTCTTTATCAATGATCTGGATGAGGGGATTGAGTGCACCCTCAGTAAATTTGCAGATGACACCAAATCGGGTGGGACTGTTGATCTGCTGGAGGGTAGGAAGGCCATATAAAGGGATCGTTGGGCTGAGACCAGTTGTACGAGGTTTACCAAAGCCAAGTGCTGAATCCTGCACTTGTATCATAACAACCCCGGGCAGTGCTACAGCCTTGGAGAAGTGTGGTTGGAAAGCTGCCTGGGGGAAAAGGATCTGGGGGTATTGATTGCCCTTGTGGCCAGGAAGGCCAATGGCATCCTGGAGTGTATTAGAAGAGGGATGGTTAGTAGGTCGAGAGAGGTTCTCCTTCCCCTCTACTCTGCCCTGGTGAGACCACATCTGGAATGTTGTGTCCAGTTCTGGGCCCCTCAGTTCAAGAAGGACAGGGAACTGCTTGAGAGAGTCCAGTGCAGGGCAACAAAGATGATTAAGGGAGTGGAGCATCTCCCTTATGAGGAAAGGCTGAGGGAGCCGGGTCTCTTTAGTTTGGAGGAGACTGAGGGGTGACCTCATTAATGTTTACAGATATATAAAGGGTGAGTGTCACGAGGATGGAGCCAGGCTCTTCTCAGTGACAACCAATTATAGGACAAGGGGTAATGGGCACAAACAGGAACACAAAAGGTTCCACTTAAATTTGAGAAGAAACTTCTTCTCAGTGAGGGTAACAGGACACTGGAACAGGCTGCCCAGGGAGGTTGTGGAGTCTCCTTCTCTGGAGACATTCAAGACCTGCCTGGATGCCTTCCTGTGTAACCTCATCTAGGTGTTCCTGCTCCGGCAGGGGGATTGGACTAGATGATCTTTCGAGGTCCCTTCCAATCCCTAACATTCTGTGATTCTGTGATTCTGTGATTGACAGCGGCTGAACATGAGCCAGCAGTGTGCCCAGGTGGCCAAAAAGGCCAACAGCATCCTGGCTTGTATCAGGAATAGCGTTGCCACCAGGACTAAGGAAGTGATTGTTCCTCTGTACTTGGCACTGGTGAGTCCCCACCTTGAATCCTGTGTTTTGTTTTGGGGCCCTCATCATAAGAAGGACATTGAAATACTACAGAGAGTGCAGAGTGGGGCAATGAAGCTGATGAGGGGCTTGGAGCACAAGTCTGATGAGGAGCAGTTGAGGGAACTGGGGCTGTTTAGCCTGGAGAAAAGGAGGCTGAGGGGAGACCTTATCGCTCTCTGCAACTACCTGAAAGGAGGTTGTAGCATGGAGGTCTCTTCTCACAAGTAGCAAGTGATAGGACAAGAGGAAATGGCCTCAAGTTGTGCCAGGGGAAGTTTAGATTGGATATTAGGAAAAAATTCTTCACAGAAAGGGTTGTGAATCATTGAAATAGGCTGCTCAGGGAAGTGGTAGAGTCACCATCCCTGGAGGTGTTTAAAAGGTGTTTAGACAAGGTTCTTAGGGACATGGTTTAGTGCTAGAGGTAGGTTAGGTTATGCTTGGTCTTGGTGATCCTGATGGTCTCTTCCAACTGAAATGATTCTATTATTATATTAATGTTTATAAATATATAAAGGGTGAGTGCCACGAGGATGGAGACAGGCTCTTCTTGGTGGCAATGATAGGACAAGGGGTAATGGGGTCAAGCTGGAACACAAGAGGTTCCACTTAAATTTGAGAAGAAACTTCTTCTCAGTGAGGGTGACAGAGCACTGGAACAGGCTGCCCACGGGGGTTGTGGAGTCTCGTTCTCTGGAGACATTCAAAACCCGCCTGGACATGTTCCTGTGCGACCTCACCTAGGCATTCCTGCTCCAGCAGGGGGATTAGACTAGATGATCTTTTGAGGTCCCTTCCAATCCCAAACATACTGTGATACTGTGATATATGATTCTATGAATTTTGCATCTGGAAACGTGTATGTATGGTAATGGGATGTCACCTGGAAGTCAGTGTAGCAAGATACAGTTCCAGTCTAAACAATTATACATATTCATAAGCTATCAAAACAAGCATGCCAAATTAACACGGATGAAATTAAAATTAAATTAATAGTAAAAGAGGAATAAATTAAAAAATAAAACACTCCAGAGCCTCTCAGCTGACAAAATGAAGTGTTTCGTCACCCATTTCCTTGCTTCAGCCCATTTTTAAAAGGTAAGGGTCTAAATACCCTACCAATCAAAGGGAATTGGGCACTTCAGCGCCTTTAAAGTTGTCTAGCTTCATTTTACGCTTGCCTGCTAATGCAATATCCAACTGCTGGGCTGTAAAGGATCATTGAAGAAAAATCACCCACTGTGGAGAAAAGCTCTAGAAAGGTCTAGAAAGGTGACCTTATTAGTCACTAAGTGTATGAGATTGGGATGGTCCTGCTTCTCCCAAACTCCCTTTAGGCACAGAAGAAATAGTCTCTAAACCCCTGCAGATGCAGACATTGTTGTTGTCGTCACTTAAAGCTGTGGTGGAGCACAATGGGGTGAGGAGTTCTGCCAGCTGCTTGAGCAAGTCACGAGGAGGATTTTAAGGATTAATATGAGTAACAAAACCCTTGTACTGACCATGGGCCACCGCTCGGTGCGATGCAAAGGCTGTGGCACACCCTCGTTTGCAGAAGGAAGCAGACAGACCACCTCGGAGCCTGTTCATGAGTAGCTTGTTTAACCATCCATCTAGTGCTAGAGAAGAGCTCTGAGGTTTCCTTCAGTCATTTTCTTTTACATATGAAATCCCTCCCTGGAAAGGGCTGTTTGAATGTGCTGCTACTGTGCTAGTGGCCAAACAGGAATAATGGTTTTCTTTAGCAGCCAATGAGTATGCTACATCAAACACAATGAGACAAGGTACAAGGCTGATTAATCCAGAGAAATTCCATATTTTTATTTTCATTCCTACACACTTCCTATAAAATTTTCTGTACCATTCCTCTCTCATTAGCCTTGTTAAGTAACCAATGAGCTTTAGATGCTAATGCAACATATAGACTATGCAGATATATGCTTATATGACAGGATTTATGCACATTTAGTATAATCCTATCCTCTGAATACGAGAAAGTAGAGTTGAAGGAAACACAGAGAAACAGCTATATATATATATATGTAAATTTTTTTTAGTGTAAATAATGTCTGAAGTTCCAATTTTTTTTTAATTATTATTATTTTTTAATCATCCTAGTAACAGAAGATATAGCAAGTCCCGGAGAGAGAGAGAGAGAGGAGTAGAGGTATTTTTTTTAATAGAAATGGTTGAGCAGCACTGGCCTGTTTCAAGGCATGCTCAGTTCTATCACTCTCTGAACAATAAGTACAATTGATTGCTGTAGGAATAAAAAGCAGTATGAAACTTCCTGTGGCCTTCAGAAAGGCTGAATGAAATGTGTGACAGTAAAAACAGAAACAAGCCTTTGTTTGATAAGGATTGATTCTAATAAGCAAGAGATCTAATTTCACCTAGTTTTATTCTCCATTGACAGAGCCAAAGATTGCTTTACTTTTCATTACAATTTTAATTTTTTGGTGCCTTGTCACCCCCCGTAAGGCAAAGAAACCAGCCAAGTGTTGGAACGCATGGGTTAAACAAAGACAAGTTTGACACAGTGTATGGCACACAGACAGACTTGCTGAACTGGGATATAGGAGATACTTTACAAATACGAAGGCTGAAGAGGTTTCCTTTACATAGCAGTGAAAAGCAGCATGATCTCCTTCTCCCGTTGGGGTGGATTGTCAGAGAGGGTGCAGAGAGGGTATTGCTATGCCTTTGGTGGGACACCCCATCCCCTTGGTGGGGTCTGTGGCTATGAGTACATAGATGAAAAGAAGGTGCAGCCTCAATGTGTCGTGCTATAGCTGTCTTTGGCTGAGACGTAGCCATTAAAGAAGAGGAGGAAGAAAAAGGAGAGACATACAACAAACAGGACCACCATGATTTTTACAATGATCTGGTCAAACACACATGCCAAATACTCCTGTTTTAACAAACTATTTGATGCTGTTAACATGTTTTTATTTGATGAATTACATGAACTTAAAATGTTGTTTCTTAGCTTTGCTTTTTCACCCAGGTATTATTCCTCTTCAAAATAAAGTTTTCTTCTTTTTGAAATATCATTGCTTGGTGCTGTGCAATTTTGCTATGCAGTGTGTCTGGAAAGATTTTCCATTTCCAAGTAAATAAGAAAGGAGAACTTATAAAGTATTCATTGTTTATGCTCAGATTACTGCTTGGTACAATAAATGTCAGGGCCATTTAGTCAACATATTAGAAACTGGTTGAGTTAAAGTCTTGAACTTTCAGTTTTCCATGGATAGAGAAAAAGGGCTCTGGCCTGGTGAATAAGTAGTCATGTCCAGCACATCTCCTTGGGCAGGGAGATAAGCTGCAGCTTGTGCCAGCTGGGGCAGTGCCAGTACCATGAATGAGCACAGCATGGTCCAGCAGCAACTCTTTCTGCCCAGCACAGCCCAGCATATTCCCAGGAGGGCAGAAGAGGTGAGTAAGCAAAGTGGCCAAAGTGCAGGAGCTGAGTGCCAGCCAGGCATCCTCATGGAAAAGCATCCTCTCCAACCCACTTCTGAAATCTCTTATTAAGGTATTCTCTACTGAAAGCTAGGAGGTCGAGCTTGGGTCATGCTTTTAGGGTGTTATGTAAAGGGATTCTCATCTTAACTTAGGAAAATAAACTTATATGACTTAAACTGAAACTCTGCTTAGAGGAGAAATTCTTTTTCCCCCTTCTCTTCCTCTCCTTCTCTTTCAAACTAGTGTCCTTTCATCTCTTGCATAACTATGTACAACTAAATGCAATCATAAGCTGAATAAAAAAATATGTCTCTACGTGAGAAAGCTATAATGGGGACTAAAAAAAAAAGGTATTCACAGCTCTAATTTGAGTCAAAATGCTTTAAGCTACTTGAAGGCAAAAGATGACTGAAAAACTCAAAGGTATGCTTTACCAGGGTGCCTAAGTCACCAATGCATGACAAGAAATCTAAGCAGGAAGAACGAAAAATAAATGAAGAAAATAAAAGAAGGTGGGAAAGAGAGAGGCAAAACTAGAGGGTGATACTAATAGGATAAGAATTTTCATATGGAGCCAGATCAAAGATATTTTAGCTTGTTGATGGGTATTTGATTGTGTTCAATAGTGGATGCCAGAAAAGAACACAAAACCACATACTGGTATCTCTCCCAGACAATTTCCCAGAAAAAGAAAAAAAAATAAAATAAATCTGTGAAGAGCTTTTAGAGTTACATGGTCTGCCTTTGTTGTCCCAAACTAATTTTTTTTTTCATTATCTCATTCAATCACTTTTTAAACCCATGTAGACCCTTACATTCACAGCACTCTCTGGTAAGGAGTTGAATAGCATAACCACAAGGACAATTTTATTTTCTGTTTTCATTTGTTGTTTGTTTTCTTTTTTGTAATCCATTAGCTGTTTGGCTCTTCCATTCACATTTGCACTTTTGCACTGCTTGTATGGAAAGAGGCTGTAACAGTGAACATTTTACCCACATTCAGTTTTGTCACTAAAGGCTGTAAAGACCTGAGTCATGTTTCTGCTCAGTCACCTCATTGCCAGCCTGAAGACTCCTGCCATGCTTAGTCACTCTGTGAGCAGAGCCACTTCAGACACCGGACACCCCTCTCTGTACCTCTCCCCCTTTCACCATGCCTGGTTTAAATGGGGGTCCCTTGGTAATCAAAATCTGCCTGTACCATCGAATTATACTGGACCAATAATTTATTTTCTGGTGTGTTCTCTACTTTTAAAATAATTTCTAATATTTGGTTTCCATTCTTTTGTTTGCCACTGACATTTGAGCAAGTGTATTTATGTAACTGTTCAGCAGCATGTCAGTGCTTCCTTCCTGAATGGTAATAGTCAACTGAGAGCCCCCTTTTTCCTATGTGAAGTTAAGGCATTTTTTTCTGCATATTATTTCCATCCTCAGGTTTTTAGAGACTCTACAACAAATTCTGATAATAAATGGAACTTTTACTGCATGAACTTTCCTGTATAGGTCTCTTAATATGAAACTTATTCTAGGGTAGATATAATTATTGTATTTATTATATCATGACCTGCTCATGATGTAAAATGCCTACAGAGATCTCACAGCAAATTTCCTAATGGAAATACAGATTTTATTAGCAAAAGAGTGGTTTAGCTTGTGTAGATTATACCTATTCCTCTCAGAAGAGTAAATGATATGAGTAGAAATATTTTTGCACCCGTGTCAATTTTTAGAACTGTGTCAGCACTGAAGTTTTAGCCAGAATAGAAATTTTGAAAATAAAGTCAACAATCCCAAATGACATTGAGAGATGGGCAAATTTTTCTGCCATAGGATTTGTCTCTACTATCAGCCATATGGCCTGACAATGTGGATGTAGAAAATCTGATGACCTGTTTTTCATTTGGACACTACTATGAGAAAATAAGAATCTGTATCTGTCCAAAAGCACAGTAAAACATGTTGTAGGTGGTATGAGATGTCACCACATGCCATTTTTGTTTTACTGTGGAAAGTCCATCCAGGGGTCTCATCCACTGAGGGAGCAGAAAGGACGCTAATTGCTGTCTAGTGCTTAAAGGTAAGGACTGCTGTGCTTGTCCTTCTAGATGATATTGTGTAGACAAAACATAATGTCATTATGCTGACCTCATCATTGTTACTCTGTATATTCACTGAGACAAGGAGCATGGGTGTTCTAGTAGAATCTATCCACCACTTTCATAGGAAAATTTCTTAACTCCAGCCCCAGAAATGTTTTGTATTTTCATTCCTTATATTTTCAACAAATTGTTCTGTTTAGTTGGTATGACTGCAATCAATATTTATGAGCTTCAAAGGCCTAACAAATCATTAAATATTATGAATTTTAAAAGTAGCTTTTTGCCATCCCCGTGTTTTTGTTTTTCAGCATAATTGTTCCATTTCCTATTTTCTGATTGTCCTCAACTCATCACATTTATATATATCTGGTTCACACAGTCCCTGGGGTCCAGGCTGGAGAGCATGCCTTTGCATGGGGGGGTGGAGTACCTTTTCACATCCCAGGATATGCTGTTTCAGGTGTGTTGGATCTTGTTTGTCATATAAGAAGAGGTGAAGAGGAGTGTGGGGCAGGGGCAGCTGGAAAGGGGCAGCTGCTCTCCTCTGGGCTTGCCATCCTCCAATGGCTGCACAAGGATCTCACAGATACATATATATATGTACATACAATATATAAAACTATGCATATATATGTATATACAATATAGAAACCCACTGATATATATATGTATATTTTATATGTGTTCACATGTGTGTATGCACACCTGTTTATGTATATACATATGTGCAGTGTATTTGTGTATATATATTTTGTATATAGATATATACATATATGTATATGTATATTTTGTATATAGACATATACATATATGTATATGCTGGCATACCAGTGGGCAGACAGGCAGACACACAGACACAGGTGGGTCCAGGACACTCCCACGCACAGCCATCAGAGGCAAATACCCCCTTCTCGGAGGGCAGGGAAAGGGAAATAAAGCCTTTGTTTTTTCCTTGTCTTTGTAATTGAGAGAGACTTCAAGTACGAAGTATTAAGAGCCGCCTAAGGTGTTTCAGAGCAAAGACAAATTCAGCTCATGATAAAGAGGTGAAACAGATGCGGTTTGCCCACGGTACGAGTAAATATGCGTTGGCCCGTTAGTCCTTGTGTTCACGCGAATAACTAACACCAGGGGATGATTTTCAATAGAGTAGAGCGGGTTGCTTTTGTTTCGCCCCGTCCCGGCCGTGGCGAGTCCCAGTCAATGGGACGCGGTGGGGGACCTGCCACCCTCCCAGCGAACAAAGGAAAATCCTGTTATCGTCCCGCTGCTGGTGCAGCAAGCGCCCGGCATCCCTGCCTGGTCAGGGCAGGTTCCCCTGAAAGAGACACTAAATAATTGATGAGAATCGATTGCCAGCGTGGATTGGGAAGGCAAACAGGACGCATCCCTTGCATGCAGCCTGTTTCTTCCCGTTTGCTCTGTAATCCTATTCTACCATGTGCAGATAAAGGGACGCAACTCAGCCTTCAGGCCTGGGCGGGGTTCTTGCCGTTTAATCTTTTCTTTTCTCTTCCCTTCGCTGCTTTCCTCCCTCCCCTCCCGCCCCCCCGCTTTCCATCTCCCAGGCCCAGTGAGGTCAGCTCATGAATATTGCTTCATTTTCCTGAGAGGCTCTGGCAGCGCCGGGTACCTCGTGCGCGAGTGCCCGTCTCTCCGTGCATGCATTTCGCCAGCCCCGCGGCAGACAAAGTGGTGGTGAGTAATGCGGCTGGTTTAGATTCAAGCCCTTTTCTTTCTCTCTTTCTGTTTTTTTTTTTTTCTCCAAAACGGAATGATATTCTGGATTCAGACACAACAAATCCACCAGGTATGAAAGGGGGACATGCGAAAATCCTCTAACGCCTTTAAAACCCGGACAAAAGGCAAACGCCCTCCCCAGACTGAAGGCGCGGTTGCGAATTGGGATGTCGGAGAGGGAGAGGAGGGCGGCCGGCGAGGGGAAGGGGGCCGGGGGAAGCCCTGCCTGAAGCCCCAGGCAGCGGAGATCCCCACGCTGGCGGGTGGAGCCACCGGACCTTTCTCTTTTGTTGCTGCCGTTTATTTATTAGTTTTTCCGCCTGGGCAGCTGTTCCCGACTGGAAAACCTGCGGAGACGCCACGTCCTGGCGCCACGTGGGTTTGCTTCTGGAGATGAGGTCGTGTGGCAGAGTTCTGTGAGGAAAAGGATTTCGGATTTGGGCTCAAACAGGGCTTTAGCTGTGCCAGTTAGAAGAAAAAAAAAAATCAGCCAACTGAACCGTAGGCGGTAGCCGGTCCTGGAATTGGGGGCAGGCACGGTGCGGGTTGTGCTCCCAGCAGATCGCAGCTGAGCCTGATGACTTTGCTGCATGGAAACATCCCTAAGAAATACAGGTATAGTGTAGTCTCCCGATTATCATATTTAATTTAATTTTGAACCTCAGGTAAAAGGAAGAGTAATGAGCAAGATACAGGATCTGAGCTGAGTCTTGGATTTTTGCAGTTTCTTTTGGTTTGGATTTCAAGAACGACATTTTGTACCTGTACAGCTCTGAACAACAGCAGTTTGGGAATTCTGGTTGTGACAGCTAATAGAGATGCAAAGCAAACATTTTATGGTGGTGTGATACAAGTTAGTCCCATGTTTCCTTTTTACTAATTAATACTTGGGAAGTTTCTGCCAAATTGTGTTCTTTTGAGCATTACTTTTCAGCATATTGTTTAAAATCAAGGCGGTAATGACAGTGCATTTGAGAGGAAACCTAGTGTCCCTGCCAGTGAGAGCAGAGCAAACACAGTTTTATTATCTAGTATGTTCCAGGGAGTAAACCAATTGTCAGAATGTGGTGTAATGTCTACATCGACTTTGTCAAGTTTGGTTTCTATCTTTATTCTTTGTTCTAGTAGGGAATGGTTAGGCCATATTCTAGGAGGAAATCTTAGGCCGTGTTAGGAATGCTGTCATTTCTACTTTGGCCATGTTTTCCCTTTAAGGCTGGTTAAATAAAGGCTATGTGAAAACAGCTTGTGTATCATAGCCATTATTTTCAGAATATGTTAAGGAATGATAGGCATGATATGCCTTTTAACAGCCCTTTTTAAGGATCTTTTGTGACCATGAAAACTCTACTTTTGTCACTATAGGGGGAAATTGCCATCTGAGCACCGGTCAGTGAATACCACATAGTATCTTGTACTGGGTGAGGCTGTTTTGAAAATCTGCTGGGGTCGTTATTCCTCAGTCATATGTCAGTATAGCCAGTAGCAAACCTGAATCATAATCATCGTAAGTCCTGACAAATCCTCTGGAAAACAAACTGGGACAAATATTGGTTTAGAAGATGATTGAAGGGCCCCTTTTCCTTTATGACTCTTTATTCCTGTGTTTTGGAGTCCTATACTTGTCCTGGAAGAGTCCCTCTCAAAGCTGAAGGGAAATCTGCATCCACGTGTGCAGCCCTTTGTATAGCAGCCTTTCCCCACTTGGCTGTGACAGACACCTGGAAGAGCCCTCTGAGGAAACAAACAGGTGCAGTAGTAGCCCAGACTGGTACTCGGTTTGGTAATGCAGATGAGCGAGAGGGAAGGTTGTGTGTGGATGGACATTTAACTGTGAGTTGGCAGCCCGTAGGGGAAGGGCTCGGCATCAGGGGGGAAAACGTCCCTTAACGCAGGTGGAGCGGGAGCTGATCTCAGCCTCAGCCCTGCAGTGTGGATTCTCTCCCGAAAACCACTCCGGAGTGACGCCAGGCTTTAGCCTCTGCCGGCAGGTGCCCGCGGGGCAGAGCCCGGGAGCAAGCGGGGCACTGCGGCGGCAGGGGGCGGGGACGCAGGCCGTCGGCGTGGCCACCGAGCCCGCATCCCCGCCGCCACCGGGCTGTCCTCCCCGTCACCACCCGACCGTCTTCTCCGCTTCTCCTCCCCTAGTTCTCAGGGCGGAGGAGGAGGCGGAGGACGCCGCCGGTGATGGACGTCTTCCCGAGATAGCCGCCGCCATGAGCCAGCCGCCTGCAGGGGGCGCCCCCGCCGCCGAGCCTCGCCTGCATCCCGAGGGCAGCAGCGGCAGGAAGCAGCCGCGAGCCTCCTCTCCGGCCAGGGCCCGCGATAACCCCCCGCGCCCGCCGCCCACCGCCGCCGCCGCCGCTGCCGCCGCCGCCTCCCGCGTCCAGGCCGCCGCCGCCAAGGCCGCCTCGGCGCGGCCGCCACCGGGCCAGGCCCCCAGAGCCTCCCGCGGCCGCGCCGCCGACAAGCCGCAGCGAGGCGCGGGCCCTGCGGGAGCTGTCCAGCCCGGCGCCGGTGCTGAACCTCCGCCCGCCGCCGCCGGGAGAGCCGCCGCCGAGGAGCCGGGGCCGCGCACCGCTGAGCCCGCCGCGCCGCGGGCCGCCGAGGAGGCGCCCCCTGCAGGAGGCGGCGGCGGCGTGGGAGAGCGGGAGGGGGCGGCGGCGCCGCAGCCGCCGCCGCCCAAGCACTGGCGGGGGAAAGCGGGGCGGTCTCCGCTGAAGGGCGCGGGGGAGGCGGCCCCGGCGCCTCCATCTTCCTCGGGCGCGGGGAAGGGCCGCGGCGCGGCGGGCGGCGGGGGGTACTGGAAGGAGGGATGCCTGCAAAGTGAGCTCATCCAGTTCCACCTCAGGAAGGGGCTGGCGGCGGCCGCCCAGATGCAAACCAAGGGCAGCAACCACAGCAGCAGCGGCAACGCTTCCTCCTCCTCCTCCTCCGCGGCCGCCGCCCCGGCCGAGCCTCCCCCGGCCGCCTCCGCCTCCTCGCCCTCTGCCATGGCGGCGGCCGGGGCGGAGGGGCTGCCGCAGGGCGAAGCGGGAGGTGGCAGGAGCGGCGCCCCCGAAGGCGCCCTGAGCCCGCAGCTGCAGGAGGAGATGCAGGAAGAGATGGAGAAGCTGCGGGAGGAGAACGAGAGCCTCAAGGTGAGGGGCTGGGGTGGCGGTGGCAGCAGGGGGGACCGAAGCTGAGGGCGAAGAGGGGGCTGGGGCCGGGCGATACGGGGCAGGCGGCCTCCCCACGCCCGCACCAGCAGACGGCTTCCCCGCTGCTGTCTCCCGCGGCGCTAGCGCTGGAAGCACAGTTAAGATGGCCCTGTTGGCCCTGTCGATGTGTGTGGGCGCTGGCACTTCCCTGCTTCGTTGCGGTGCTTTTAATGAGCAAGGTTGTATTTAGGTGGTGTTCCTGCGGGGAGGAGCTCCATTTTGACCACCTTCCCGTATACATTCTGACATTTGTGCTTTTAACCCACCTGTTGTGTCCCTGTCCCCTTCTTGCCCTGGTGCAAGAATGAGATAGATGAGCTGAGGACGGAGATGGATGAGATGAGGGACAGTTTCTTTGAAGAGGACGCTTGTCAGCTTCAAGAAATGCGCCATGAACTGGAGCGAGCCAACAAGAACTGCCGGATCCTTCAGTACCGGCTGCGCAAGGCTGAGCGCAAGAGGCTCCGCTACGCCCAGACCGGCGAGATCGACGGCGAGCTCTTGCGCAGCATGGAGCAAGACCTCAAGGTACAGATGTGAGCAGATGTCACGGGGAGGGAGCGCTCAGATGGAGACACAAGCATGCTCTCCATCCTCATGACTCAGGCATTTCCATCCGTTCTGTTGTACACTGTGCGCCCAGTGCAGCTCATAGGATAGCAATGGCCAAGCTTGGTGATGGAAGCCCTTCAGTATGTAGGCAGGCTATTTTCAGCTTTAGCCCAATCATTTTTTGTAATGATAATGTGCGAGAAGTGACTCAAATACAAATTAGGACCTGGAAGTTTTGGATCTTTGATGATGAATGCAAAACATACCCTATTACTGCAAAATAAAACCAACCTCACTGAGTTTTTCCATTGACTTTGAGGGATTTACTGTATTCTTTACTAAAGATTTCAGAGGACTGATAGATTGAATAATTGCAGAGCAGCAACATGAAATCCTGACTCTTTGGTGTCAGTGGAAAAACTGCTGTTATATTCAGTGAAGGTAGGATTTTCCACATCCACCTGAAACCATACACATCAAATTTCAATGTGTAATCAACTCTATTTAATCCATAACATCTGAATGAACCACAGCCCATTGTTGAGGAAAAAGTTTCAGTCCTTGTTTAAAGGTTGTTGTTGGTAAAATATCCATTATCTCCATTCTAGATTGGTTCAATCACAGAAGAAAAAACGTTTCTTGCACTAGTTGAAAGTTGTTTAATTTCTGCTTCCATCTACTGAACTTTGTTAAGGCTGGTACTTAATCGGGACTCCTGAATTTTTTTCACTTGATAGCTCTTCCTACATTACTGATGGAAGTACAGACCTCTGTTTAGGACTAGTTACCTATGTAACTAGTAACTATGTACCTATGTCCATTCAGTGGGCTGCAGTTGAAAATACTAATTTAATACATGAACAGGAAGAAGGTCATTCTTAAACTTCTTTCTGATAAGTATGATGGATTGAGAGTCTGTTATTCCCAAGCCTGGTTTGCAGACTTGGATCATTTTTTTCTGAAAATTTTCCAGCTTGTTATCATTCTTATTAAAATGTAGACACCAGTCTAAGATATGTTTCAGCATTTTTCTCACTAATGCCATTTAAAATTCCAATATATTTCTCTATATTTCTGTTTGATATTCCTTTCCTGTACATATTCAAAACCCACATTTGCTGTTGTGGCCATGACAGTTCTGTACATACAGCTGTTCATGTGGCTCTTGACAAAGCAGAGTCTTCCTGGTCAGAAGCAAAATGACCCCTTTGTCAGGGGTCAGATGGAATTGCTGATCAAAGCAAGGGACATTTTGCACACTCAGAATGATGCTTAGGTGAACAGTTGAGACACGCACATTTGCAGACAGAATTTGAACGTGAGCCTTCATGTCCCAAGTGAATATTGTGATTTCAGCTTATGGAACGGATTTATTTGTTGACTCAATGTTATTTTGTATTAACAAGTAACACATGCACAGGATCTGGGAGAGAAATGGTAAAGGCACTTCTGGTGAGGTGCTCACTTGCAGCAAACAAGGTATCTGCTAAGGCCTTAGGTTAAGCTGGACAAAGGGCTCACTTCAGTTAGGATTTCTCCCATGTCTTTCCCAATAACAACACAACTGAGTATTTGGAAAGAAATAGTGTTTTTGCAAAGTGTTCCCACAGATCATTCATGTGTTCTGCTTTGGAGTAGGGATGAACGTCTAATGCCAAATTTTTGCCTAATTGAATTCTGCATGCTGGCTGACCATAACTGTAACTCATGGGCAAATCCTTGGTGTTCCCAAGTCCTTTTCTGAAGAATTTATATCCAAAATAATGTCTATTTTGCACAAGTAATATATTAGGGGACTTAATCCTTCAGAGATGCAGTCTTGCATTTAGCTCTATTAAAATGCATCTTGCATAAGTGAGACCTGTTTCCCAAATGATCTAGAATGCTCTGTAGGATTTTTCTGCATTAACTGACACTCCACCAAATCTTATTTCAAAAGATCACTACCAGTAATGATCTTGTTATTTTGTTGTATTTACTGACTCAGACTGTATCTATGGACCGAAGACAGATTCTGATAGGATGCTGTTAAAAATGTCCCACAAGATTTTCCATTTACTTTTGTTGGACAATCAGATGAACAGTTCAATACTGAGTGTAGGAGAAGACATGAAGATGTAGCCCTGTCATGTGATTCACAGCTCATCCTGCAGTCTTTCTGGAGTATGGTTATAACTGAAATTCCCCTCCACTCTCCTTCTGTTGGGCATTGTGTGTCTTGAGTGTGCGTGCAGTGGGAGAGGTTATTGAATGATCTGGCGCTACACTGCAGTGTTGTATCTGTAATTCACACACACTGGCTTTCTTGTCAGGGAAGGCTGAGTCACTAGCTGCTGCTGTTTTCTGATAAATCAGATTCTTCTGGACTGCTTGCTTACAATTATTAGTTTTTTCTCTAGAGTTTTATTATGTCAAAGAGAGCTCCTTGACATATAAACATAAAGATTGTTCTAGTGAAAGCCATAAAGGAGCTGCTCTGAGCTGCTCTGAGCTGCTCTAGCTAATGCTAAGAAGGATTAATTATACTTTCCAATGTTCTAAAAAAAGCAGGAAATCAGGCTTTTCAAACTGTGTGTCAAAATCACCATCATAACAGTGATTAGTGTACATTTAAATATTTTTGGTGCATGATTATAGTTTCTAGTGGTTTCACAAAATCCAATGAGAGTTGCTTGAATGGCAAAATTCGTATTACTTTACATGAAGAAGAGGAATTGGATCTTGACTTTTAAGTCTATTCCTGTGAAAAAGGATTTTTTTTTAAAAGCAAAAAGCAAAAACCTTAGCGTTCATTTTCATTTAAAATATTGAACATCATTTGAGTGAACATAAGGTCAGTAAAAATGTCATTTGTTCATACTTTACTCTTTAAATTAACCAATAGTAGTAAATACTAGATATTTAGGTTAACTGTCCATGCAGGAGAGAGAACTAGAAGGGTCGAAATAAAGATGTGTCTGTTTGCGGTCCTCTACAAGGCACAGGTAGGGTAGGTCTGAAGAAGGTGGGCCCTGATTTTAGATGCTTCTGCGTGTCAAGAATTTGAAGTGCATATGACTTAGCGCATTGAAAAACACAAGCTAGCAGTGGTTGTGAGAAAACAGATGCTGCTCTGTCTACAGGAATAATGAGGGTTCTGTTTCACTGTTGACATAACAGAACCTAAGAAGGAGTTGGGGTTTAGTATCTAATGTGGTTTTCAGTGCAGGCCATGGGAAGATTATACCATTTTTGGAAGGAATCAGCTTGAATTTTGCATCATTTAGAATTCTGTCTGTGGATATCCTTGTCTACAAGTTTCCTTTCATACCACTTCCATAATTAACATGTAAATGGTTGCTTAGGCACTAAGCACTGCAGCAGTAATTTTTTTTAATCTTTCTTCTGAAATATCATTTCATTTAGGTTGCAAAAGATGTATCTGTGAGACTTCACCATGAGTTAGAAAATGTGGAAGAAAAACGTACTGTAACAGAAGATGAAAATGAAAAATTAAGACAGCAGCTTATAGAAGTTGAAATTGCCAAACAAGCACTACAGAATGAACTGGAAAAAATGAAAGAGGTTAGTGTTGTTATTTATTGCTACACAAAGTAGTTGAATTTCTCAAATTCTTATTGCTGAACTAACTGGTTTTATTCCTATAACTTATTCTGGGGGGCACAAAATATGGCAGGCAAAAGTTGAAAGTTGCAAAGGGTGCTGAAGTACAGCTTGAGGATTGGGAAGCTGAGAACAAACTAAAATACTCAGTGTTCCCTAGGCAAAACAGAAACCAAACTGTGGCTTTGTTTTTTCCTGTACAAGGAGGGAAATATGGAGCTGAGTAATGGAGTTCAGAGGCTTTGAGACATTGTACTTGCATTAAGATACACAAGAAGAGCACTGAAGGGAGTGGGAGGAATCTAACTTTGCAGATGATGTTCCCCACAAGGTTTTACAGAGATCAGAATTTTTCCCTTGCTAAGTACTACTAGGGAGCAGCAGGCAAACTGAGACTGGGGGTCGAGCCACCTCCCCATCCTGTTGGCTCTTTTGGGAGTATCGGAGAGTGAGAGATTCTACCTGGCCTTTCACTCTAAGCATAATTTTACATTATACCTAATTCATCTTCAGAATTACTCCATTCATCATTATATAGATACAAGATATTGTGCCATTAAGTAAGCAGAAAATTGTGTTACAGCCGTAATAGCCTGGCTGACAGAGATAACAAAGCACACAGTAAAAAGAGAAACTGTTGACAAAGAATGACTTCTTAGAACAGATTTTAGAAGCAGCTATCCACTTCATTGTTTAAAATTCAATGAATGCCACTGATTTTCACTTTTGGTAATATTCCCTACTAGGAATGCCATTGTGTACTTTGATCCTGTATGAAGCAGGAGAAATGTATTTCAGTTGTTAAGAAAGGCAGGGAATTTTCAATTGTATGTAACTTACAGTATTTTTAGGAATGGCACATGCTCACTTTAAGTGATGTAGTATGAAAAATATTCTTATGTTTTCTTTGCAGGAACTGAATTTCAAATATGTTAGTAGAGGATAAACGTGTTTTTTTTCCACCTTCTGCTGCTTTCCCAGATAATTGCACATTTGAAAAGAGCATGAAATCTAAGACTTATTTAGCTTCCTTTTCCTATGCCTGATACTTTCTTATTCTGTTTTCACTCTGGTTTCTGCCATCAAATATGACTCAGTTTCTAGGACCATCTTCTTTATGAGAGCATGATCTTTCTGTAGTTATCCTTATGACTTCTTGTTAAGCTTGGCTTTTCTCCAAATATTCCATTATTCTTGTCCATTCAGACTCTTGTAGCTTCCCATGTTGCATCCTTTCCTCCTGCTCTGTGATAGGTTGTACCAGAGTAAGCTTCTTTTGCCTTGCTGCTTCTTGTGGATCTTCAGATTACAATGAGCTGTAGTGGCAATTTGATAGCTTATGCTCTTTAGGAGCTATGTATCTGCAGGAAATTAATGCAGTAAGTAGGCTGCTTCATCTCTGTCAGCAGTAGTCACTTTCTCGTTATCCTGATTCTTCGCTTTGGCTCACTATGCTGAACTAGGGGTTCTGCTGCTCTCTTACTGCTTTTTCCACTTCTTTCTTTAGCTTAAGTGTTTGGAGCTTTCTGTCTTTGCTCTTAGTATCAATGGAAGGATACTTGAGACTTCAGAAGAAAGTGTCCTGTTGAAACTAGGGGTTCCTCTACGCGATACTATTTTAATGAAGCGGAAACAGATGGATGATTCCCATTGGCACAGAATGGGGTCACTGAGCCAGGATGGAAAAATGAAGTAAGACTTTATGCCAGAGTAGAGATGGAGTGGACAAAAAGTCAGAAATATGTCCGTATACTGAACTGGAGAGAAGTGCAATGCCCAGTCATTTTATGTGTCGTCATAGTTAGGCAAAAGCTTTCATTTACATATTTCAAACAGGCTGCTGAGTGCCTTTCAGTAGGAGAAGGATGATTTTCAGGCTAGGACTTTCATCACAGCATGGGGCAAGTTGGAGGATGGTTGTGGAGGTGCAAGTCAGAGAAAAGCAAGTTTGAAGTGCAGCCAAATTATTATGCACTTTGCAAGCATGCCATGACTTGGGGGACCAAGGGAAGGATCCTGATGAAGAATACTAATTCTTACAAATTTTAAACTTAGAATTTGTGAAGAAGCTATGAAAATGTTAACATGAAACAACCATGAAAACAATCCAAAGCACTCTGAAGTGCTTTAGAATTTTTCTGTGACAAATGCCTTCTCTTCTTCTCTGGCAATTGGAGGTTTCATGCATCTTAAATGTCATTGTCAGATAGTCATAATGTTAATTTTCTGTGTGCTTGTGAGTTATTTCCTTCAGTTTCATGAGTTTACAACCTTTTCTCATTTCAATACAGCCATTATAAACAATGGAACCTCTTGCTTAAGAAGTTCTACTCAGCATAAATAGGAATGCAAAGTCAAGACCTTTTGTCTGGATTGTGATTTTCACTTTATTGAGCTTAGAATTAATGAGACAGTTAATCTCCAAAGACAATGAAGAATTTTTATTTTGCAGTATAATAACAGTCCTCAGAGTATGTAATGTCTGATTTCTGTGCTTTCATGACATCAAATATACTGCAAAAACACAAACCTTCCAATTTTTCTTAATAACTATGTAAGTACAACTGCCATGGGAAATTTGTTCTCCTTTTATAATGAACAGTGTGAGATAGAGAATGGTTAAAAGACTTAATAGAAAATGTTGGAGGCAGAAGCATAATTTTGTGTCAGGTAGTCCCTAGAGCAGGACCAACGCCAAACACTTCTTCGTGTAGATTCTATATTGTTTTAAAAAACACCGTAGACTTGAGTACAAACATATATAAAAGATAAATGCTAGCAGATGTTTGTGCAGAGACAAATCTAGAGTTCTCCAGTGAATATTTGGGTCAATATACTCTTGTGAATGTATTTGTCCATTAATATAGGGACATAGTTGCTGTTTTCTTTCTTGGTTTGGAGCTTTTGAAAAAAACAATCAAGATATATTCCATGACAAATGGAAGTTGTTGTTGATGGCAGCAGAAGCTTGCAAACATCAGGGATCTGGAAGGGTGTTCCAGCAAAGCATACATTTTCTATCAGTTACACTTACTTTCAGTCCTCCAACTTGCATCTATTTCATTTAATGTTAGTCCTGCATATGTCCACATGGAAACACAAGATTTTTAATGTGCCTTGTCAATTCTTGGAATTTGTTTGTAGCAACTGCTGCTCATTGCCTCTTGATTATTTGTTATTATTAATTGTAATGCTTTTTGGGAATCTGAAAACAAATTAGAGAAATTGTTTCCTGAGAGAAAGATAAAACAACTGTAGCTAGATGTATTTTTTTCAGATGTAAAAGATTTGTTAAATAGCTGGAGTCTTTAATGTGTTCATTAATTTGTTGGTAAACATTTGTTAAAGCCTAGATAACTCTTTTAGAGCTTTTAATGTTAATAATATGAACTAAGAATTTATTCATTTGCTATAGTGACATAGGAAACACCCAGTTAGTCATGCTTTAGATGGTATGTTGTGAGACAAATGAAGTAGGAGGAAAACATGATAGGTGTGTTGGACCCCAGGCTTTACAAATCTTCACTGCAATGCAAATATGTAATTGCAGGAGGCACACTGTTTTTCAGAAACATATGTCTTTATGGATAGAAATAGATTGCTCCCTTAGTGCTCCAAACTGGGCAGATGCAAGACAGCTCTGTTCTTACAGCTGTATTAGGGTGTCAAGCCACCATTTTCTTCTTCTAAGCATAAGTTATTAGCCCAGTATGGAGCTTGTGACAATCAGAGATGTCTTTTGTCCTGTCAGTTCAGGCTGCAGGCAGAGGAGTTTGTGCCTCTGTATGCTGGCCTGTGTTCTGCTGGACTGGTGCCCGTCTTGTCAGTCAGTCTGGTTTGTACACTGCATGGAAATGGGAGAAGCCAGCAGGGAATGGGAAACTGGGCACTGGAGCTGGGAGAGGAATCTGAATTCTGTTCCTGATTTTGATACTAACCTGCTGTGTGACCACAGGAAAGTAATTGCACTTTTCTGCTTACTCTTGCAACCTTTGCCTGCCCCGTTTATGCACAGATTAGCTCTCCATACACCTCTGAGTGCTCAGACTGCACAGAAATCAGGAGGGTAGCTGGAAATTTCACAACAAAACCTGCTAAAACCACCCCCCTAAAACCCAAACCAAATCAAAACCAACCAACCAACCAAACCCCCACAAACCACCCAAAGAACTCACAACAGCAAAACACCTCCCCCAAAAAACCCCAACAGCAACAAGAAAACCCAAAACAAAACACAAAAAAAAAAAAACCCCAAACAATCAAAACAAAACAAAATGGAGGCTGTGAAAAGAACTGGTAAGGGAGATCCTGTCCCAGTCTCCTTGATCACTAATACCAGCTTGCCTGCTACGTCTCATAAACAAAAATCCACTCTCTCTGTTTCTCCTGTAACTCACAAAATCTCAGATTCTCCAGATTCTCTCTTTGTCTTGATCCTGTTTTTGTTTTGTGTTTGTTTGTTTGTTTGGTGTTTGTTTTTTTTGCAGTCTTCTGTCTTTTAAATTGCAGTCTTGTCCTTCTCCATACCATCCTCTCCTTCCCTGCATCCTTCCAACACTTCTTGAGTGTCCAGTCTCCTTCCTGGATTTCGAGTCTTTTCCAGTTCATTTCCCTCTTATTCTACCCCAGCTTATTCTACCCCATTTCTTAGTTACTGCTTCTGTCTTCTGCAAAATTAATCATTTTCCCCTGATTTTTCCACTCCCTTATATAAATGTGTACATGTCCTTGGTTTGTTCTGTTCCTTTCCTTGTTTTTGAGCCTCAGGTCTTCACTTTTGCATCTGGACTCAGAGACATGAAGGATCACCCACTATGCTAGGAAACAGCAGCTATGTCACTATGAACACTGGAGAAAATGTTTCTGGTTCTAATGCCTAGCCTCAACTTTATCTAGACCTGCATGAAGCAACAATTTGCCTTCTGGGCTGGGGCTGGAACATAATCTGTCAGCTGGAGAAAATGTGTAGGTTGGTGGCTGGGGTTAGAGAGGATGTGATAATTTGTAAATACAGAATTTTCACCAATTTAAACTGGTAAACTCCAAGAAAATATTACATGGTAATGAGTAGGAATGGAAGATTTCTGAAAGGTTAAGGTTTGGCAAGTTGATGACTTAGAGAGATGATTGGTGTGGAATATCTGCAACATCTAAAATGTGAGGTTGTAAGAAACTGGAAACAAGTCTCACAATGAGTGGTGGTGTGCAGCATTTCCATTAGGCAAGGCAACCATATCCAACAGCAGCATTACAGTTTTGGATGCCTTCAGAATCAAAACTTTATTGACTGCTATTTGTCTTAGTCCCTTCTCTGAGGACCTTAAGCTTCAGTTCACAGTAAGGGCTGCCAGTGTTACCATTGGCCATTGGACACCTGATCAGTGCTTCCTTATTTGCAAGAGTCCATTAAAGTGATTCCCACAGCTGACTTGTTTATCACCTGAGAAAAAAATTGTTATAAGTCCATTGCATAAATCATGTGACTTCCAGTTGTCTAAAAACCACTTCATCTATTCCCTCTTATTCATCTGATGGTCTGTAGAAGATACCCCAAATGATGCCACCCATGCTTCTCTGTCCTGTGCCTCTTACCTATAGCTCACGGCTGGCCCGTCACCTGTTACAAGGCAGTGCTACATGCAGTTGAACTGCTCTTTTTTGTAATACACAACCCTTCTTCCTCACCTTTAGAGTTTTTATCAATCCATGGCTACACTACAGACATTGTAAGCTATCCTGTCATATCTCTGTGATCCCAGTGAAGTCATAGCTCTGTAAATGTCCATGGTTTTCTTTCTAGCTTCTGTCTGTTGCCCATGCTGCATGCATACAAGTCACTGGAGATGGATACTTGGTTGTACTGCTTTGAAAGGGGAAGTTTAAGTCTCTTCCATCATACTGTCTCCTCAGTGCTTCCTAATTGCACCTTAGGCTTCCATTCTGCTTCAGAGTTTAAGCCTCAATTCAAATAGCTGGTAATGGAGGGGGCAGGGACAAGGCAGATAGAGAGATGAGATGCTAGTATGCCTGCCAATGTAGCTCATCAGCTTCACAGGATCAGTGTAGTAAGTGATACTCTTCAAGTAAGTACAGTAATTTACTTGCTCCTGGCACCAGATGGCAGCAAGGGAGGATTTAATAAGTCTCTCACAAGCCTGGTTCCTTCCTGGGTCTTTTGGAGGATCCAAATACCAAGTGTATCAGCAACACTTCTACTAAAAGTACCCTTAAGCAGATAGTCTTTTGTGATCTGGAATCTCACTTTGCTGCCTCATGAAAATTCAGTATGCTCTGGTGGAAAGAACAACAGGTTAATGAGGAGGCTTTTTTTAAAAAAGGAGATGAGAAACAAGTCTCTGCCTGTGTTATACAAGAAAAAAGCAAGAAATTCCTCTGTCTTCAAGAAAGGCTCAGGGATTCTTTAAGTGCCACATCCCTGCAGATGCACAAACCCCAGTTACTTCTGTCAGACTTGCTTGTGTGAAATTCTGTTACCTTTGGTATCCTGCCCAAATATTTTGTTCCTTTAAAAACAGTACTCAGCAGGGATGCTATTCATCATCTGTGAGGGTGTGATTCTGGCATCTTTGCTCAGAGCACACTGTGATTTCACAGTGAGCAGGATAAGCAGAGTTTGCTTCAGTTTGGTTCTTTGAATATGAGAAAACAATCATAATGCAGAAAGAAATTGATCTCAGTTACAAAATCTCTTATAGTAATACTCTAAAAATGTCATGTCATAAACAGGAAAAAATATTATGTGTATTTGAGAAACAGTTTACACTTAAACCTCATAAAATGACATTTTAATTATGTATCAGCCATCAGAAATTCACATGAGCCATTTGCTTAAAGAGAGTTTATCAAAACTGAAAATAAACAGCCTGATGGTCAATAATAATGCAGTTCAAAAAGATATGTAATAAATAGTGAATGATTTCAAAAGAATAAAGCTTCATAAATATCTTATTGTGAAGAGGTTTTGTGAGTAAAGATGCCTGGGGGGTAGTTTTTTCAGAGAGTCATTGAAGCTGGTGTGCTGCTTTGTGGATTCCCATTGAATTGTCTTAAAATTTACAATGACATGTAAAAGGAGTGAGAGGATTGCTTGTTAATGGAGAAGTAATAATAAAAGAGTGGCAACTGTAGTGAAAAAGAGGGTATTTGGAATATGTTTGAAACAGAAAATAATTTAGCCATCACAAAATAAAGTTTAATCAGTTCTTTCAAACCTGTAAACATAATGCTGCTAGTCTGGTTTGATGGGGGCATAAGATTTTCTTCCTTGTGGCAAAATGTTACTTTGTTTTCCTTGCTTTCTGTGATGGGTATCAGTGGCCTTTGATTTGCAAGTTCTCCTTCAGAGTTGTTATGGATACTACATACAGTCTCCAGGTAAAATCAGAGTCTCATTGCAGTAAGATCTATTTTAAAGAGAAAAAAAAAAATACCATCTTAAACAAAAAAACCCAAACAAAACAACAACAAAAGAAAACAGAAAAACCCCAAACAAAGAAAAAAACACAACCAGCAACAAACAAAAACCCAACAAACCAACTAAAAAACAAAAAGCCCAAACAAAACAAAAAAAAAACCAACCAAACAAAAAACAACCTAACCCGAATGGAGGCACAGAATAAGAGCTGAGCTTCCGTATATATGGAATCTATGTGTTAGAGAAAGGACATGAGTCCCTACATCCTGGTCTTAAGTCAGCACTTGTGACCTTTTTTTTGCTTAGAGCATTCTTCTCAAAGTTGTTCTTTGCTACAGAATTGCTTCTGTTAGTAAAAAACTAGATTTGTAAAGTAGGTTGAGCTAAGGAATAGGTCCACACACTGACGAGAGATTGCTAGCACATCCCTCGGATGGTTTTTGGCCTGGATCAGCTACCACTGCCTCAGGGCTTGGGTAAGATTTGGGGTCTAGCCTGGGGGAGAGCTCATTCCTGATTCACAGTTTGGATGCTGTCTGGCTTGCTTGGGAATAAGCTGTAGGGAAGTATAGCTGTATTGTCACTTTAGCTGAAAGGAGACCAAGTTGTGCAGTGCCAGTTGGCATTGAGTCCTGAGAACAGTCCCTGACCCTTTCATTTGTTAGTGTAAAAACTAGGCAAAGGGCCTCTGGCTTGGTATGGAGCCGGATGAGATGGCAAATGAGACCCAGAATAACAAGTCCAGTCCATTGCTGCCATGTGAATTCCCGCTGCTGAGAATTATTGGCAAGAAGTAATCAACAGCAGTGTACCTCTGGGCACAACCAGACCGTGAGTAGGGCTGTGGGTGAAAGCCCCACATGAAGCTCAGCAGGGTATCCAAAGCTTATTAACACTCAGGTCTCTGTCAAGACCCCAGGGGTCAACACTTGGCCAATTGTGTTTAACATCTTCATTACTGACCTGGATGAGGTCAGCAGGACAAGGGATGTGATCCTTCCCCTCTGCTCAGCTCTGGTGACACCACACCTGGAGCGCTGGGCTCCTTAGCAGAAGAGAGACATGGACATACTGGAGCAAACAAGGGCTGTGAAGATGATTAAGGACCTGGAGCACGTGTCAAATGAAGAGGGGCTGAGAGATCTGGGACTGTTCAGCCTGGAGATGTTGGGGAGCAGCAAGGACTGGCAGCTCCTTGCAGGATGGGCAGTTCTGGGGGACAACATGGCTGGGGGGGCATGTGCAATCAATACTAACCAGGATTTAGATGTTTGTTCACT
Source organism: Streptopelia decaocto (assembly GCF_964273445.1). Classification (NCBI taxonomy): domain Eukaryota; kingdom Metazoa; phylum Chordata; class Aves; order Columbiformes; family Columbidae; genus Streptopelia; species Streptopelia decaocto. The sequence goes on from NC_138656.1 coordinate 65,075,797, forward strand.
ACAACCCAGAGGTTTATTTTTCACTTACCACAGTTTTCATACTATTCAGAAAAGCAAATCTCTGCCATCTTAGGTTTTGATAACACTACATAGTTTGGAGTTCTAGAACTGCCTTTCTTATTTTGAAGTAAAGGGCAGTGTATTAACATTTTAGATATGCAGGTGTGCTTTTCTGAAGTGTTTGGTTTTGCTGAGATGTTTTCACATATTATATGATTTCCCCCCCCCCCCCCCCCCCCCCCCCCCCGCTAGTATTAACAACAGCATAAATCAAGATGCATAGAATTAGACTTGTGGATATCAATTCTATTTTGCTTTGTCTGACCCTAGTTGTATGATTGTGTTAATTAACTTTGGCTATCTCAGCGATGAATCCAGGTTAGGATAATAACTGAACTCTTTGTTTAGGTCACAGACGAGTACTTGCACTTAGAAGGTATTTGCCATGCATCTGTTTCTGTATGCGTTGTGTGTAATGAGAGGCTCTGTAAAGCATGACTGATGATGACATCCAACTAGTCTAATTACCAAACGTGTTTTATATTACAGACTTGGCTGAATAATTTTAATTTTTACAGATGCTATCAGTTTAGATCTTTGACAAAGTGATTAATTGGAAGCACCAGTAACAGTACCCTAGGAAGAGTTTTGAACTGAAACATTGCCTTGATGATACACGTGGGTACACTCTGAGGTTCACTTTCCTTGTGGCGTGCTTCTAGGCGTATTGTTGCTGAGCTCCCAAACTTTGGTCAGGTTTCATGCATTCAGAAATTATGAGGCCAGAATTGTATAATATGACCAACCAGTCTGGCTTGATGAATAACATGGGTCATAAAATACTCTGAACTATTTTATTTAAACTGATACCTACTTTACAGAAAAGGGTGTTGGTCTGTGTTACAAATTGACAGCTGAGACAGTCTAACACATCTCTTCCTGAACTGTCACAGGAATAGTTACAATTTTGCACCTTCCTTCTCATCTGAATTTGCTCAAAGCTAATTACTAGCCAGGAGATGTATGTTCTTACTACCACACTAAATTCATGAGTCCAGCATCAATGCCTTGATTTTTTTGTTGTTGTTTTGTTGGTTTGTGTTATTTGGTTGGTTGGTTGCTTTGGTTTTTTGTTTTGTTTTGTTGTTTTTATTTATTTATTTATTTTTAAATCTTCAGGCTTAGGGTTAATATCATTTAGCCATCTGAAAATCAAGCATTTAACTTCAGTTAGGCATTTGGCTTCCCTCAAAGGAGAAAGATGGGTACTTCTTGGAAGTGATTTATTCCACTTGTCTGAGGGTGGTTTGGCTCTATGGAGAGGCACATCCCTTTCTAGCTATTGCACAGGGAACCTCAGTTTTGACATCTATAGTGTGTTTCAAGAAGATTGACTCAATTTGAAATCACTGCCTTTTGAAATTAGGTCCATCTTTTTTAAACACCTTGTACACCTTAAGACTAAATTAAGCCTTTTGGTACCAAAATTACATTTGAACATTATTTCAGTTAATTATCCTCTATAGCTCCACAGTCTTTTTCAGAGATGTGGCTTTTCAAGAGATCTCTATTCTCTAGGCTGTTTTCCTATTGTCTTACCATAGCTTTCACTCCATTTTCTTACATATGTATCTTCATATTTAGTCATATTAAAACAGATATTATTTGATTGCACCAAGGTTTGTATCAATGACCATCCTTTTCAGTATTTAACATTTCTCCAGCCTTTACTCTACCTACAGTCTTTATCCAATATTATTTTATATTTTTTCCAGGCAGCGGCAAAAAATGCTAATTAATGTAGAACCAAGAATTGATTCTTGTGTGACCCCATTCGGATGGCTGTGTCATTAATCTGCAGGTGATCTACTGGTTCAGTGACATTTACAATAAATACTGAAGAATCAGATGTTTGTCCATGACAACTAATTAAAAATGCGTCCCAGTGATCAAATATTTATAATGAGCTGAAAACTGTCAATCTTCATATGGGAATGAGATTTTCACATTCTTAGCAAAGGGAACCTCCTAAGTAAGAGACTTAAGTCAACCTCCACAAGGTTTTAAGCCAGTCTAAGAGCCACAGCCCCTCCCCTTGCTAGCAATAAGCATTTCCCTTAAGAAGTTGAGCAAGTTTCATTTAGGAGAAAGAGGTAATTTGGAAGGAAGAGGCATGGGGCCAGTCATGGGTCTTCTGAGCCTTTTGTAGTCTGTGCAGCCTCTAGACACTCTGCTCCAGACAGCACTGCAATATTCTCCCTCCCCTCATCTCCATCTTTGCATGACAGAAACACCAGGAAAAGTATGGGGTGCAGGCTTATGGTAGAGCAGATTGGTACCAGACAGTATGAGAAAGGCGGGTGTGGGGAAGTCCAAACTTCTCATAGCCTCCATGGTTTATTTTTTCAGAGCACCTTCTTTAGATGAGCTGCTCAACAAAACTTAGACCAAAACTTGGATTTGGTTTTTGGCAGGGTCACACTGGCATAATTTAAGAGCACTGCAGAGTCTGATCCTCTGTTTTCAATAACCTAAGTTCCCAAACACCCTTGAAACTTGCCCATATGTTGTATTATGGAAAATATTTTTCAGCCAGTTTACAAATGGCTAGCTTTACAATAGAACTTCCCCAGTGAACACAGACAAAAGAAGAGACAATGAGTAACAGAAGACCCTGTCATAGTCACAGGATGGAGAGGTGATTGCTGAATGGATTTCTTTCCTCTGTTAACAGAAAATCTTCTCACTGCTCAGGCTTCTAGACCAAGTGCAGATCAAAATTTCTCCTGCCTGAATTATTCTTAAATTTTTGCATTTTCTCTAACTCTAAAATCTGATTTTTTGGTGAGACATCCCTGTAACTGGAGGTGTCGACCAAGGTGCACTGCCTCATAGGGTGAGATGCAAAGCTCCTTTCTCTGCTGTGTGCCTACAAACCTACAGAGAGATGTACATTTTCTTGATGCCATCCTACCCTGTGAATACAGGGGAGGGACTGTAAGAGGTGTCTGTACATTTAATACAACTCTTTAATATGAAACGAGCTTGAATGCAAATGTACACGTGATCAGCCTGCAACTTTGCCAAACTGGCTGCTGTATACATTTCCAGCAAGCATTGTAGAGGTGCACATTGTGTGCAGAATAATTCTTCATTTCCTTCTCATTACTTTTAATTTTCAGACTAACATTTTTTTTGTCAGTATATGGGAGCTACACTGATTTATATATATGCATTTTTGTAACCAAGGCAATGAACCTAATCTGGTTGCTTGCACTTTCCCATTCTTCTGAAAATTTATTTGGAATCTTTTCTGAGATATTCTTCTAAGACAACTGAAAACCTCTGAAGGCGATAATAGGTGTGAGAAAGAAAACTCTTTAGATTTGGCAAAATCTCATGTGTATTTAATATATAATTGCCATATTCATGTCTGTGACTGTGATTACTGGTATTGTTATGTGGTGGTGTTTTGGACTATGTTAACACACTGTTTGTCATACAGGGAGTCCTGGATAAAGGCTGGGACAGTGCATTGTTCTAGGCATTGTGTACACCCTGACAAAAAGACTGACTCTATTTTCCCCGAAAAAGACAGATAGCTGAGGTGAGAAATAAACAGCAACTTAGGAGGACCTAGGAAATAGGTTTAACTTGCATCACTTTGCAGCAAAATACCTTATTCCTGCACTTTGCCTCCAAAGGATGCATACCATTCTGAGATTTGCTTTTGCATTTCAGGATTAGGAGCTGAGTGTAAGCTGATTGTGATCTCTGCCTCTTTAATGAGGCCCAGTTGGGTAGTACTGGGGAACTAAGCACATCTAGCTCTTCCATCTTCTGTCAGGTTCAAATGGCAGGAGACCTCTTGCCCTTCAGAGAAGTTGCCTCTACTGTTTTATGATATCCTGCTAGATGAGAGAGTGTGCAATCCCAGAAAGTAAAGTATCGGAGATTAGCCAGCTATTTGACCAGGTCATATGGAGAGCTTTGAAAAGGCAGCTTTCATCTTCTACTGCTAAGGTTTTCTTTCAAATAAGAAAAAAAAGAACAGAAATGTAGTAAAAGCATAAATGTGCTGCTTCATTTTATGCCTTGCAAAGGATGTTTTTACCTGGTTATACCACAGGGTTTTCATTATTTACTCTAGCACTGTGGTTTCAGTTCAAAATGCAAAGGGTTTCTCTAGGTAAAGTGCAAATGTTGTGTATCTCTTACCTTCTTTTATTGTTTGTATTTAATTGGCAAAGGATCTGAAGATGATAACCAAAATATCTCATAAGTAAATGCAAATGAAATAATAAAAATATTGGAGAGCAGGTCCTCTTTTCTGCAATATGAAGACATTCAAAAGACTACATAAGAATTATTTTTCTCTCTAGGGTGAAGTAGTAAATATTTCTTTTGTTTTCTATCATTCCTCAACAGTGTTTTCAAATATGCCGGTTTTAATATGAAGAAATCATTGCTAGAGCTAGTAGGGATATGCTTAGTGTTGGCTTCATGGACGGGGTGCTGTGTTTCTTTGCTTTTCACTTATCCTCTGCTTTTCCTTTCCTGCCTTAATCTTGCAAACAAGCACAATACTGAAATACTCAGGACTCTTCCTGCTCTTGAAGGGGCTAGAAGGACTAAAGGATTGTATGATTCTCCGCAATTGTGTCAATGAGGCAGTGTCTTGAGTTTGTTGCTGGCAAATTGCACTTTTAGAGTTGCAGAATAAGGGAGATATTTTAGACACAAGGATTTTTTTTTTTTTTTTGAGGATAATATATATTTTTGATTTGTCAAAATAGGTAGCATCCATTTAGCTTTTTCTACATATTCTGATACACTGAATTAGAGTCAGTGGCAGTAAACTAAAAAATCTGTCTTGCATCTGATTTGATCCAGCTCCATGAGCTAACTGACCTTATTGACTGAAGGGAAAATGCAGAGAGAGTCTTAGGGCAAATTTCCATTTCCCTGGTCATAGTCACTCTGTGCCAAACAGACGCAAGTTGGCGCATCCCAAAAGTTGTTCAATATTCAGTGACTTTTCAAAACTGTAAAGATGATGGTAGGTTTGCTCTGATTTTTGCAAGTTCTGCAGACCTGTCACAGGAGTTCGGAGGCAGGTAACCGCAACCGTGTACAGTAGAGTTGTGTGCAGATGAGAAGGTTCAGTTGCAGATGTAGATGTTCAAAAAGGTGCACACCCTGTGCCTTATCTTGCTCTGTGAGGAGGAATGAGGGCTATTTTGGGGGCCCTGTGCAGCCATAAATCCCTTTATATATCAGGAATTCCTCCTGTGGTTGCCTGCATTAGGTCTTGGATCATATACACCCAGATGAGGCTTGAAATAATCAAACATAAGTGCCTTGAAAAATCTTGGCATGTTTTGCTTAGGTCTTCTTTATTAATTGCTGAGAGATTTACTGTAGCTTAAGATCAGGTAACAAGAACCAGAGTTCATGTTACAGCTTTCCTACTCAGTGGAGTGTGATGCTATTATTTCTGCATTGTGTTATTCTCAGAGTAGATTTCAGTTCTTTTTACACCTGAGAAGAACTGAGCATCACAGGTGGTGTTAGGACCACACATTTGGCTTGCAGTTTAGGTCTGGCAAGAGAAGGATTATACCATCTGGTCTTCAGAAGTGCTTAGCATCTCCAGCAAGACATTGGATAAACTCCAGTGGAGATTACCTGAGAATTGATGCTGCTGAACATCGCAACAGAATTGCCCATTGTGTGTTGTCCCATATGTATATAATACAAGCATTATCTATGGTCTTATCTAGATTGTGGAAACTCCTCAGCATTGCCAGAACACACATGCAGCCCCATGTGTGCTGTCTGCAGTGGATGCTGGAATAGTCAGGTCAAACCCAGTTTTACCTCCTAGACTTTCAGATGTAAGCAGAGATTATACAAAGTAATGATAAATGCCCCAGTTACTGGTCTTATTATCCCTAGTGCTGTCTAAATATTTCATTAGTACTCAAGCAGTTTAGCAAACTCCCCATTGTAGAAACAGCATTATATGCATTTTTTGCTTGTTTTCTCCTGCAGATGGGTAACTTGGTTTGAAGTTATTAAAACCATAAAGCTGTCTGGTGAGCATTACTGATCAGATTGTGCAAAAGCAGTCTTATGTTTGTTACTTTTACCTTTATATTTGTTTACACATAATCTTTGAATAAACTTAATATGATTTTTTGAATTATATAGAAGAAAAATTATCTGAGCCCCAAAATTATCTTCCACAAAAAAAATCAAATTCAAAACCACTTCTAGAATATGAGGAGCAGATTTTGTTTTGCTATAGTTTGAGAAAACAGCAGAGGTGGCTGTTAGTGGCACTACGGTGTGTTTTGTGGTACACTGTGACATGGGAAAAGGATCAACAAGACAATAATTATATTAAAAGGTGAACAAACACTAAAACTTTTGAACAAAAATGTTGTACATGAAGGTGACTGATTCACTCACTGGCCTTGTCTAACACTTGTTAGTATAGCAAAACAAGCAGCATGCAGACTGGTTTAGTACTGTCCAGTTGCAGGCATGATATGAAGATTCACTTTTGAGAGTCTGGGTTGCTGGTTTTGGTTTTGACATATGCTTATTTGAACCTTGTTTTTTTTCCTTTTTCTGTTTTGCTTTGATACTCCTTTTCATTAGCAGCAATATATTGTTTAATGACAGTTGAATTGGAAGAGTGGATTAGTACAGGACTTGAGAGACATCATAGAAAGAGTAGCCACAGTAAACTGTGAAATGTACCTCTGAAGTAGCTGTCAAAAATTCATTATTTATAGCAGGATATGTGGCATTCTTTATTCAGTATACTGTGATTTTGCAGATGACGTCTTAATCTCTAGTGATCAGAAATTGTCTGATGGTATTTTTCACAAGAAAAGAGATCATGTCACTTCCAGCTGGGTCTAATCCACTTACCCAAATCATCCTGCTAATTGAATCGTTCATGTTCTTCACTGCTTTCTGCAATAAAATTGTGTTGCTAAATACCATCGTTTGTTGGTGAATAATACAAACTCTGTGGATGGTTTGTTGTAATTCAAGTAGAGCAGAATACGAAGTATTATTAGTGTCTAATCATTAGATACTGACAACTATTGCTGTAATTAAAATGTACTATCCTGACTACAAGAAGGAACTTTACCACAAAAGATATGGAGGAAAAGGAGAAAGCTAGATTTTTCCTCTTGTGTCACACCCATAAAAATATTTTTTGTCCTCTGTAGTTTCGCTGTTTTTTGGTCATAGGAAACTTTTGTATGTATCTCTTATCTTCTGAAAAGTTGTAGGGAACACAATAAGTTGCAGCTCAGCATTTCAGAACCTCATTATATCTGGAAAGATGCTGAGCTTGGCAGGGCTACTAGAAGGCATTTAGATAATCAAGCAAAATATAGTTTAACTATCTCTTAGTTATTTTATCAGTGAGTGGCATTGGCAAGAATCTGGTGCAAGAAGTTTGAAGGGCTAAGTGGTTTGAAAAGGGGCTTTTCAAAGTGATAATACATCGTAGTATAATCAGTGGTGATACATATGAGGAAGCTGCACTGCTGAAAGTTTAACGCTCTATAAATTTGCCCATTCAAAAAGAAAAACAATGAAAAAACCTTCCACATGCACATGCCATTTCTGTGATAGGATAACTGATGGGTGACCATGGAGAAGAATAATTTTGTTTGTAGACTGGATCCCAAAGTTTTTTGGTTTATTTTTAAAGGAAAATTAATTCAACCATTTTTGTGTCTTTTCTGGATTATTTTAGAATTCCTTGTTTCACATCTATCCAGGTATCACAGTTAAAATGATAATGATCTTTTGTTTGGTTTTGTTGTTTTGTCTTTTGAGCATTCAGTGTTTCTGCAAGAGGCATAAAAATTTTAATTCTGGTTCTTGGTGGATCCATCTGTGAATTTTAGTTCTGATTCTGAATCTGAGGTAATTTTTCTAAATTCTTGGATAACACTATAGTTAATTTAAGCAGAAAGCTTAATGAGAAATAATCTCTTGTGGTTGCTCACATTTATATGTGAGTCCTTTCTAGGGCATTGACTTTTCCTTTGGAGTGAGCAGTCCATGAGCTTAGTGTTTCTTATGGGGACGATCTGCAGAGAAAAGAAAACAATTGGTACCAGCAGGCAAATAGGGCACAGGATCATTATGTACAACATACTTACTTGCTGTACTCTGTTCCTTGGGGATTATGAACATGTTTTAATTCCCAGTATATAGAACTGGGTGGCTTTTAGATACAGCTGGATTCCCTGGCTGGTGCAGGCAAATGCGTGTTTCTCAGAGGCACAAATGATTCTTCTATCAGAGAATGATCTCAGAGGGAGATGGTGTTGGTTATATCACTGGTCTGCCTTAGGGTCTTCATTTTACCTGGGAAACATAAAAACTGGAAACAGCTGCATGTGGCATGTTATGTATGAACATATTCTCTCACTCACTTTCCTCTCTCCTGCTGATCTGTACTGACTACTGACAGTGGGATGATTGCAGTTGTTTTCTACTTGCCCACTAACGAACCTTCTACCATCAGCAATTACGAGATTTTTGCTGGATGTGCTAGTAGGCTTCAATTCCAGTCCCTCCTGATCTAAAAGCAGGAGTTTCTTTTCCACTCACTTTGGCTACATAGCAGATGAGAAGACACCAAAGAAGTTTGCTCGCACAGTGGTGCATTTGTGTGGTGCTGTTCTTAAGCTAATATGCTTTGTTTCTCACTAGGACTTCATAGTCCAAGCGGTTTTAAATTTTATTTACTTGAATATGTTCTGAAAACAGAACCAATCTAGTGACAAGGTCAATGTGTGAGTTTGCACGGAGTTTGTCTGTAGTGTTCAGCTACGGAGGTGTGACCACAATACACTGCAAGCTTGAAGCCCGTGGATGGGACACAGAGAGAGGTTTCCTTGTAGATGTACACCAAAGTCAGCTGATGGATCTCAGTGACACTGTTTTATGTAGCTTGCCTATCACAAAGGGTAAGGCCACATGTCTAGCTATATGCATCATAATGTGCCTTGGCCTCATTAGAGTTAATATAAAATGGGCAAGACTGAATCTGGGTTTCACTGCTTGCCTCAGTTTCCCTACCCGTAAGTTACCACTTGGCATACCTGCTTTCTTACCTCTCTTGTCATGTGTTTAGCATTCATTATGCACTAGTCGTAATATGTGTTGAATTAAAAAATGTAAGAGACTGGTTAAACCCTCTTCTTCCATCTGCATTTTGTATCAAGGATTACAATAAATTAATTCATTGATAGTTGCATTTGACTTGCTATGTTTTAAAAGAGTGACTGAATTATATACATCTTTAGTGAAATATTCAGTGCTTCTCGTTTTGTTGTTGTTGCAGCAATCACTGAAAAGAAGAGGGAGCAAAGACCTACCAAAATCAGAAAAAAAGTCACAGCAGACACCAACAGAGGTATTTTGTAATAACAGTAGCCTGGTTTCTCATGTGAATGCTTCAGAGACACTATGGGAATGATATACATGATTTGTAGATTTGCACTTTGCTTGCTTGTTTGCTTTCCTCTTTGTTTTCCTCTATCATGTGAAATGGAGAGCCTTTACCCCAGATCTGCAGTCAGACAACACCATGTCAAAGATCATCTAAACAAACATCTGGTCCTGCAAAAGAACCCACCAGTTTTCATGTACTCTATATTTTAGGGAAAATAAGTAAATAGGAGCATCAGGGAAACAACACTATAGGCCCTTTGTGTGCTGACTTCATGATTTTTGAACCCTGTAAGATCTATTATAGTGTTGCAAGCCTAGAAATGATACGGATTTTTTTACAAGCCCCCCCTCCCGCCGTGTATTTTCTGGGGACTGTGCAAACTTCAGTTGTGCGTAAAATAGTCTTTCCCCTCTTTTAAACATAAGTATTTATTTCCCTCTCTTTAATTTATTGATCAGTGAAAAAAATGATTGCAGGAAAATCTTTGAGTATGTAAAGCTATGTACCTGTGCTTGTTAATCTTGTAATTTAAGACCATCCACTGGAGGTCTCCTGTTTTACATCAAGTTTCTTCAAATACTTCTTTTTTCTTTATTCTAAGGAGGACAATGAAGACTTGAAATGCCAGCTACAGTTTGTCAAAGAAGAAGCAGCCTTGATGAGGAAGAAAATGGCTAAGATTGATAAAGAGAAGGACAGATTTGAACATGAGCTGCAAAAATATAGATCGTTTTATGGGGATTTGGACAGTCCCTTGCCAAAGGGTGAAGCAGGTGGTCCACCTACCACAAGAGAAGCTGAACTCAAGCTTCGATTGAGACTTGTGGAGGAGGAAGCTAATATTCTTGGGAGGAAAATAGTGGAACTAGAGGTGGAAAATAGAGGACTGAAAGCAGAACTTGATGATTTAAGAGGAGATGATTTCTCAGGGACCACTAACCCACTCCTGGGAGAGCAGAGTGAATCCCTGTCAGAATTACGACAGCATTTGCAGCTAGTAGAAGATGAAACAGAATTGCTGAGGAGAAATTTAGCTGACTTGGAAGAACAAAACAAGCGCATAACAGCTGAGCTGAACAAATACAAGTACAAGTCTGGAGCCCACGAGAGTTCTAGACACCATGATAATGCCAAGACAGAAGCGTTACAGGAGGAGTTAAAAGCTGCACGAATGCAGATCAATGAGCTGAGTGGCAAAGTCATGCAGCTCCAGTATGAGAACAGAGTCTTAATGTCCAACATGCAACGCTACGACTTGGCCTCTCATCTTGGGATCCGTGGAAGTCCCAGAGACAGTGATGCGGAAAGTGATGCAGGAAAAAAGGAGAGCGATGATGATTCCCGTCCCCCTCACCGCAAAAGGGAAGGCCCCATCGGTGGAGAAAGCGACTCGGAGGAGGTACGCAACATTCGATGCCTGACACCCACAAGGTCTTTTTATCCGACAACATCTGGGTGGCAGAAAAGCTTCACTGACAGGCAGCAGATGAAGGACATTCGCTCAGAAGCTGAGCGGCTGGGCAAGACAATAGATCGCCTAATTTCTGACACGAGCACCATCATAACAGAGGCGAGAATTTATGTAGCTAATGGGGACCTTTTTGGACTGATGGATGAGGAAGACGATGGCAGCAGAATACGCGAGCATGAGCTTCTTTACAGGATCAACGCGCAGATGAAGGCCTTCAGGAAAGAGCTCCAGGCTTTCATCGACAGACTCGAAGTTCCAAAGTCTTCGGATGATCGAAGTGCAGATGAACCTTTGTCAGTGAGTCAGGTAGACTTTTACTTATTACAGCCTACAGGTAACAAGGCTCTGCCAAATGAATTAATCCTCAAATTTGATGTATGGCACATGAAAAGTCTTTATTCTAGACGGTGGATGAAAATTGCCATTTCTTAAATTATTTTAAATACTCATTTGGCCATCTGAAACCTTGTTCTACCAATGGGGCTGTTTGTGAACAGTGAATAAGTCTAGTCTCCTGGAAATTTAAAAAAATGCACTCTAGAGGGTATAAGATTTTATTCCTTTCTGGCTTTGCAACTGCATTTGCCAGAGCGGTGCCTTCATCAACAGTAAAGGCAGTGCAGAATGCTTTTTTGGTACATAAATGAATATGATTGTTTTCTTAGTGGTTGAGTTCCAATTAAATAAATAAAAAGAAAATCTTATTAAATTTAACAGGAGGAAACATTACATTTCCAAAAATATAGACAATATGACAAACTACAGATCAAAATAAACCATGCAAATCTACTCTACAGAGTCACAGAGCCACATGGTAGTGTGAATATTGGAATTCCTGTAATGGATTGTATCTTGTTGAAGGCCTATGGGTCACTGCTTACATGCAGTAGTGACTAGCATATTTTCTGTAGTACATTTGTATGCAGAATTGTTCCAGAGAGGTTTTGGGGAGCAAATGCCCTGCTGACTCAAGATATTTTGCCATGAAAAATGAATATTACCTACCCTTATCTTATCATTAAATCCTATAGTTGGCAAATCTTGTTATTGCTCATGGTATTATCTAATGTTTTAGTAAGTCTCTTGCTATGTTAATTTACTTTGTGCTATCCTGCTAGTTTACAGTCAAAGTAGTTGCCGGGTGAAGCTGAAAGCTATTATTTCTTGTTCCTATGCTCACTAATTAGTCTTTTGTTTCCTTGTATCAGAAAGTCACAGACGCAGTGAGTTTAAAGTTAATCAATTACTATACATGTATTGCATGAAACCAAACAGAAATGGTATTTAGCATGCTCACTTTCTGATCTAGCAATAGCTTCGAGCTTGTAGAGCTCCCATTAACTTGAAGGCAGAGCACTGCATGGGCTTATACAAATTTAAAGCAAACTAATTAGTATTTTCTCTAAAAAAAAATAACAGCAATCATTAATTTTGGCATTTTGTGGCTTGACCATGCAGAACTCCTAATGGAGTCAATGGGAGATGGGCACTTGGTCCCTCCACGAGCATAGTCTGATTCACTATTTATTTTGTTTAAACTTTGGACTTGCTATTCCATTAATTGACTGTTCTCTTTGTCTTTGTATTTACTTTCCCAGATGTTCCAGCCTATCATTTTACTTATTCTCATCCTTGTATTATTTTCATCCCTTTCATACACAACAATATTTAAACTTGTCTTCCTTTTTACACTGTTTTTTGTACTGTAAGCCATTCCTCATTTACTGTTCATTGTAGTATTCTTTTCAGTTTGTTTATTTTGTCCACCCTCCAAGATAAGAAGTGCAAGAGACATAGTTTCTGTTATAGCCACTGCTGTAAAAACACTGAAGACTACTTGTTTGCCAAAACCAAAACAAAACCAAAAAAACTAAAAAAATTGTACCAAAAAGTCACCCAGTTGAATAGGAAACCCGCTCACCACAGTGTTCCAGGTAAGCAAACAGAAAATGATATTTTTCACTTTGTCTGGTTTTATAATTTTTGAATAAAAATATCCTGAGTGGCTGGAAGCAATTTAATATTAATTTATTTACACCAAATCAGAAACAAAGCAAAAATATGCAGAATGACTCTGAGGAGTCTATTTCTTTCCTCTTCCTACTCCCAGAAAACTAGTTTTTATTCTAGCCACATACAAATAGCAAAATTACATTTGATGTGTATTCTGCAATTGTACATCACAGCTTCTATATATGTTGCATAATTGTGATGATGATGTTTTTCAGCCCTGTATTACGTGGATTAGACACCATGGAGGGGACAAAATCATACTGGTTGGTATATTCAGCACTATATCTGGAAATGTGGCAAGGAGCAGGATCCCCTGAGAAAGGGATGCACGAGGAGGAGGTATCAGAGTAGGCAAGGAGTCTTCTGAGAGATGTAGGCTGCTGCATTCTCTCTGTGCTCTAGAAAAATGGCCACAGTGCAGTCTGACTTGAACAGAAGAGAGTCATGTGAGTCACCTTGTCCGATGTCAAATAACTATTCCTGACAACCTAGTTTATCATTTTCCAGTCTGTAGCTGCCAGGGCTCTGGATTCTCCCTCCAGGTCTCAGAACGAGTTTTGAATGAGCATGGTAACTCTTGGCTTGCTGAGTGATCCCCATCAAACCATGTCATTGGTAACAAGTGACCACAGGTGAGGGAAGCTTGTGTCCATAGATTGTGCATCAATAGGCATTGAATATTCCTGTCTTGCCTATGGAAGGCTGCACTGAGAGTGCAGGCAACTCATGATCTTTCTATCACACTGAACACAGGCAGGTCCTACAAACAATAGGTCTTGCACTGTGAAAACCTCGTCTGAAATGCCCAGTGGAGCTCAGTTTTCTGTTTTATTCATCCCATGTTGAAATTACTGAGTCCCACAAATGTGAATTCTCCAAGGTGATCATTTACAAGTACGTGTATTAATGAAATATTTGTGAATGCAGATGCCATGATAAAAAAATCTAGTAATAGTGGTAGTAAATAAAGCAGCTGTTTTTCTAGCTGGTAATAAGATTTCCCTTTGAATGGTAGTGCTCTCTTCACTTAACCCATTCCTTGGGGCAAACAGTCCATCTCCATGCCAGGGTTGTGATCTGCTACATGAAATAATAGAGACACCATTTTGAGGGAAACCCCTCAGAGGGAAGCAGAGGTGGGGCAAGAAAATTTATTTTATGAGAATGAAAAGAATAGTAAACTCACAATATTCAGTATTAAACAAAGCCTGTGGTTTTCTCCTTGTTTGTCAAGCTTTCCCTCAGCATATTCTGCAGGTGTATTAACCTTGATCACTTAAGTCACTAAGCCTCAATTTAATACAAGTATTTATTCCTACCAGGGGATGTTGTCATTATTTATTTTGTAGTCATCAAGATATGTCTAAAGGAAATGATAATTAATATGTGAGATTAATAGGTAACCCTGCCTACTTTCCTGACTAAAGAGAAAGTCAGGCCCCAAGTAATTTTGAGGATTTTCTAAACTGTTGTAATTTATTCTCATGTTCCTAAAAGTTTAGTTAGTTCTACATATTAGAAACTCTTTTGGCAAGATATAGTCAAGCATATCATACCTTCAATGTGAATTTCTGTAACTGTAAAGATAATTCTCAAATCACTGGGGAAAAAGCCGTTTTGCTGCTTTTCTATCAGGAACTGTTGTAAGAAATTTTACAGCTGCTTGAGAAATTACTTTTTTCCCCCCATAGATCTGCAATTTGGACATTAAAAGTATAATAATTTGAGGCTTAAACTTTTTGAGTTTCTTTCTGTTTTACTGTTTCCCTTGGGGGAAGAAAAGATCATTTGGGTTTTCTTAAATGTTACTGGCTCAATCCCATACAAGAAAAAAAAAATAGTACTTAAATCTGATCTGAACTTCTGGGCTTTCAGATTTCAACCCACACTTGTTTATACCTTTCTCAGCCTTGCATGTAAGAAAGATGTTTAGAGAGGGCTTGATTTACACTGAGCATATCAGTAACGGTACTACTGTAAAGCAGTAGGAAAGTTTAATACACTGAATTCATACATTGAATACATCTTGGAAGTAATTGGAAAAAATTTGCTTCTTTCTTAGAAATCAGAAAAGGTGAGAATGAACCTCTTGAGGCAAAGGGTGGAGATAACCTCTGCACAGGACTGGCAATTGATTTCCCCATTGATTTCTCACAGTGTTTTTTCTTGCATATAGCTGGAGCTTCCCTCATCCTAATTCTGTCAGGCATCAACAAAGCAAATCAAAGCTGAGATCTTTTGGGACATTTAGGGAGCTATTACACAGGCTTCAGTCTGAAATCAAAGCATACTGAAGCATACAAAATCATTTTGAGAAACTCCCCACAGTCTTTGAATCTGTGATGAACAAGGAGAACCATGAGGACCTCTGCAAACCTCAGTACAGAGGAATCTCAATGAGAAATTAGATGTGTTTTTCATGTCCCTCTGCATTTAGCTTGAAGGGAGTGATTTGAACTGCTTATCTGTTTCACATCAGATATCACAGAAAAGCTCACAGCTCTCAATTTTTCACTATTTTAAAAGCTGCTGAGAAAGCTAATAAAATTGGTATGGATATGCGTCTGTAGCCAGAAGATAACATCTAGCCAAAGAAATGTGTTCTGTGTCTTGCTAAGTTGAAATAACTTGGTCTCACAGAGAAACGCAATAATTATTCTTGCCAAGAAAGGAAGCAGACTCTCCCCACTCGGTCACTGGGCTGGTGGGCAAAGTCCACCTCCCAGGGAAGTGAGTATAATAAATGCAGCTGAACACGTCCACAGCCTCCAGCAGGAGTGCGTGGGAGTCGGGTAGGGCAGAGCCAGGCAGAACACTGCTGATTACTCAGATTCTGCCTGCTGCATAGCATCTAATTCTGAAGAGCAATAATAAGAAGAAGATAAGATTTTGCTTTCATGTAGCAACAAGCTGGATATGCCAGGTTACCCACCAGTTCAAATCTCAGTTATACCAATTGCAGATTCACAGTCCCCATTTTGGAATATTCTGGCAAAATATTAATATTCTGGAAAAATCATGATTGAATTTGAACCCTGAGATTGCCTTAATTTTGCATTTCTCTGAAAGATTAAATTTCAGTTTCCTGTGTTCCCAGGGAATTAATTGTATGTTCTTTCAGAAAGAAAACTTGCATCTATATCTATAGATTTAATTCTGGCATTTTTACACTTGAGTAAATTTGCAGCTACTCCAATGAATTTTTATGTTGTTTAGAAAACAGATGCATTTTTTTTTCTTTAATGCAACCACCTACATTCAATTAAATTCGTTTCATATTTAGAGTTGTCTGTGAATGTCCTGATGAAATACCTCTAGAAATATTTTCTTTCCTGTTACTGAAAAATTCCCATGACACTAGAATGATCGTCTTCTCAGGATCAGAAATATTTCTTTCAACCAAAAATATCCTTGCCTGAAGCTCCTGTTAGCGACAGAGTAAGTGTCTGCTGACACGCGTCACCAGTGCTTCAGAATCAAAACTAGACGAGAGCAGGTGCTATAGTGCAGAAATATGCCTGGCAGTCGGAAAATAGAAAATTGCCAAAAACGTGGCTGTCTAAATATGTGTTATAAAAAGATATGAACTGCACATGAACTTTGGGAGTTGTTTACGAAAACAAGCAGAGCTTTAGGATATTAGATGCCCTTCCCCTTATTCACCCCAGAATTTGATAGGTGAGTAGGAGACTTCTAAAGGCATCAGTATCAGGGATGTAATTCCCATTGGCTTACATTTCTGTCTCTGATTTAATGCCAGGGGAAGTGATATTCAAACCCAACTTTTGCCATTACACATGCAGTTGCCTATGGGGAAAATTACAGTGGCTCTATTTAAAGTAAACATCTAAAGTATCTGCCACCGATTTCCAATGTAACCTTGGAGAAGTGACATGACATAACACTTTGTTGGCTCTGTTTCTCCATTAAGTTATATACTATGGCAGAAGTGCACAATAATAAGAGGAGACAGAATTTGTATTCCATCTGCCCATTTCCTGATTTATATATCCACTCTTGAGATGTATATGCCAGGAATATTGAGGGGTAAAAAGTAACATAATTCAGGAATCTGACATTGTGATTAGGTTGATTACAGTGGCAGCAGTGCTGTTCTTCCTTCTTCTTACCAAACTTATGTGGACACAGCAAAACAGATGTGCCATAGCCAAGTGAGTACAGCAGAACCGGAGAGGCTCTACAATGATCTTGAGCATAGACTATTAACCTGAATACACACTGCTCTGAGAATGGAATCAGATTATACCCCATGCAGAAACTTAGGCTCCTTTGACTTCAGTCTTCTGTGATGAAGAGAAATTTAGCAGAGGGCTTGTTTAAAATGCCTTTGCAACTTTTTTTGTTGAGGTGCTGGCTTTTAACATAAGCAGGGCTGATACAAGGTATAAACAAAGGACACTTTCCCTGTGGAAGCAGCATGTTAGATGTAATAGACCTAGAATAGCCTTCCTGCGTATTTCGCCTGTGCCAGAGGCCAGAAAGCCATGTTTGTTGCTTTGTCTGCTTCTGCTGGGTTGCATAACTTTTTCCCCAAAAGCAAAAGTCACTACTGCTACACTTAAGGGTGCCAGGAGCAATGAGCTCATGTTTTTAGAGCTTGCTTCGTGGGTTTTTTGTCCCAACTTTGCTCTGCCTTTCCCGTATTTTAGGACAAGTTTAACATGGCCCTGTGACTTATGAGTGATGTCCAACACTTGCCTCCTAATGAGCCCCTTGATCTCACATGTTTCTAATTCCTCATAGTGACAGAAATGTAGGATTTTGCCTGACTGAAATCTCGAGTCTGGGATTTAGTCCATTATTTTCTTTAATTTTACTGTGTTCTATTTCAAAGAGTTCATGTAGCAAGATGAGGGGCATTGAGTCAGCAATGTTAAATACACAAAAATAGTAGCCTATGATGATGGATAGGAATGAAAAAATACATCTTCAGAGTCAGTTTTCATCTGCAGTGGTGCAGCTGTGCTGGCTTCAAGCAGGAGGCAGCACTGTGGTTCCTGGCCTCCAGCTGTGGGCTCGGTTCTGTTCCCAGGCACACAGGCCATGTCAGGTGGCAGATTGGGACATAACCTCCTAAAATAAAGTCACACTGCTGCTTTATGAACAGGGAAATTTTAAGTCCTTAGAGATCAGAGGCTGAGGATTTTCTTCAGGAGCATTCAGTCATGTACTTGGGCATCTTTGTTCACTTTCTAGATCACTGAAATTTTCATAAATAGCCTGAGTCCCATTATTTATGTTGCATGGGAGCAGAATAAGCACCCAAATAATGTATTCACTGAGACTTACAGCTAGACCATATAAGGAGAAAAAATGTGTTTTCCCTGAAACCTGCTTTGATATTTACTATAAAATGCACCCAGGGCTAAAATCTTTATGCTGTGCATGGATTTTATCACAGATAGAGCCTTGTTGTTCTAAAGAGGGGAGTGCTGACTAAGCAGAGGATGTGTGAATCCTCATATCGTGTCCTTCGTCTCACTGATCCTCTTGTCATCAGCTGCTCTGCCTACAAAAATGTATGTCAGTCCTGCTTAGTGCATTCGAAGACACCCGTCTGGTAGCAGAATTTGTATAGTTTTATGCTGCATGAGTCAAGGACTTTGTGGCCCTTCTCCAGGTACACGTGGGAACAAACGTTCCCTGAAATGCGTATTTTCTGACTATGGGTGGTCTTGCTCACTGTTCACAGACACATCTGAGTGCAAGTAGCTGGCAGGGCAGTGGTAGGTGCGTGAAGCTTCTGCTGGGGATCTCTCTCAGTGTACCAAACGAAAGTTATCTGACACACGATGCAAAAGGAGAGACACTGCGGTGGGCAGGGACTCAAGAAGCAGGCTGAGCTCCTCCTGCCTGCGGCTCAGCAGGGGGAGCAGCTCAATTTCCCTACGCTGGCTTCAGGGTCTCCTGTGGACTTTCATTTGCTGGATCACTTTTGCCACATGTGTTCTCTCCTCTCACCCCACACTGGCACTTGCTGTGGCACGCTCAGTGCTTTAAATCCAGGCTGAGGTGTTTTTTCGACCTTCCTTGCTAGTTTTATGACAGGGATGAGTTTCCCTATGCAAGGGAGATTCTCTATCCAACTTCAAGCACTTTGCCGAGACACAAAGTATCTTAACAGACTGGAGAATCTGATCCAGAAACCTTATAAAGTAGCAGAAATATTTAGGTGTATCCCAAAGAAACCATTGTCACCATTCCTGGAATGCAAGACAGTAAGATTACACAGTGCCCAATAATTCTGCACTTCATAAGTTATAGTGTATTTAGAATATAGAAAAATATTTTAGGAGGGAGTGGTTTGTTTTTAACTCTTTAAGATAACTGTTAACCAACAAAACTGCTGCTTTAAGCAAACTCCCTTTTCAAAGCACTTTATGAGGATCAAGTTGTAAAATTCAAAATTGTCATACTGAAAAATATAACGTGAAAACTGGATCTGGAAGGGAGCTAAGAATCTTGCTGGACAACACGGACGCTAATAAAAGAAACCTAAAATTGCCTATTGTCATAGCTTTAATATTAACACTGGCTGCCTTGGCAAACTTTAAAGACTGGACTGCACTATAAAACCTAAAAATGTCCTGGACTTGGAGTTGTTTACACAAAATATGAGGAGATATAAAGTTACAGAGCTGGGGGTTGGAAGAGATGACTTTAAAACCATCCTCCGTGCACTGACGTCACATGGAAGCCAGCTGCTGGGATGATGCTGAACGGAACTGTTTTTCAGTTTGCAAAAGTTGCGGAGTTATTCAAATAGAGTTGCAAATGCTGCCCCCGTTGAAAGGCTGTGTCTTGCTTAGCGTTCTTGTTTCTTTTAAAGATCAAGATTCGCAGAACTGGATCCCAGCTAGCTGTGCATTTCATTGCTTTCACTGCTGTTTAGAAATGGACTGAAAAACTTCTAAAGGATTTCTTATTCCATGAAAGGTATGGTTACAGTTTCTTTTAAATCAGTTGTTTTGAACAGTTAAGATTTAAAAGGGAGCAAATTGCTAATGTGGCAAACACTTATTTAAACATCTCTCTAGTGTTATTTATAGGTAGTGTGGTGTTTATGTACGTTATATATGGTCTTTATTCTTAGAGAAAGACTATTCATTAGTTCAGCCTCTTCAGAGCAAGCACAGATAAATCAACAGGACAGGGATGACAGGTAGCATTGGGAGCACTCGTGTCTTTTCTTCTTTCTTTTACTTCCTTTTATCCTTTGTTCTTCCCTCCTTTTTTCTTTCATTTTCTTTCCTTCTTTCACACTCTCATTTATCTTTTTTCTTTCTCTTCTCTCTCTTTCACTCTCTCAACTGTAGTTTCTTTTTATGTATAAAGTGCACAGTATTGTGACACATGACACACTTCTATAATTGAATGAATACATAAATTTGCAATTTTGTTAGTCATCCAAAATACAGCACTCTGTTGGAAATATAATTTAGTAGCTTTTTTTTCTGTAAAATCCAGGGAAGATTTGGATATCTGAATGGTTGTGCATATTCAATCTAATTAATCTCTGTTGACAAATAACATCTCAGCTGATGTCACTGCAGATTATTTTCAGAAGTTGATAGAGGTTGGTTGCAAACTATTTTGCATTTATAATATGTGGATAGAAAGGGCATGAGTAATACATGGGGGAATAATAACATTAGCACCAAATAGTTGCTTATAAACATTTTTTGCTTGAGAGGAGGGAGGGCTAAAGGAAAAGTTAAGGGAAAATGCAGCTGATGTAGACAGAATTGATTATTTGCTTGAATTTGATTTCTGTAATGAGCTTCTGACCTTGTCTAGGACATGCAGAAAGTGCCAATACTGCAAGAGCACAGACACTGTTCCAATCCACACAGCAAATTATAATGTGGCATTTTACATCCCTTTGGGTTGCTTAAACCATGTGCAATACCCATGGGGACATCTTGGTGCACTATGCAGACAGAGAGTATGTTACCAGGACTACAAATTGCATTTAATTGCTAGGGGGGGGAAACAACAACAACAAACCAAAAAAAACCTGCCAAAAAACAAGCAAACCACCCCACCCTCTCTCAAAAAAACCCAACCCAAACCAAACTAACAAAACAAACAAACAAAAACCCCAAAACAAAACAAAACAAACCACCCCAAAAACCAACCACCAAAGAATAAACGAGGAGTCATAGAAATAGGAGTCAAAACTCTCTGAGGAATTTATCCACTGTACAATAGCAGCAAAACTGTATAGTCATCCAGCTGCTAACATTAATAAACATGAGTTTTCTTCTCAGAATTTACATCAAGAAGAAATCGGAGAAGCATAAGAAGCAATACAAGCTTTTTGTGGATCTTAGAGCTGCAAGTGCCTATTTGTAACCTCTGTAATTAACCTCTTCCAAGACTTGATTTCATTTTGATAGTCTCTAATCTCTTTTTATCATAAGAGTCCCAAGCGAAACAACTTGGAAATTATTAAGAGGAATGCAAACATGGCAATAGTAGTTCCCAGCACTAAGAAACCAGCAGGGGTCTTTTCAATGCTATATGCATGCTTGGAAGGAGTACATATTATATATTCATTCTAATAAGTGTAAAGAAAAAAAGCTATGTAGTATTGACTTTCTAGTAATATGGTACTGAGTGAAGCATTGCCATTGTTACTAGTACTTCACTACCAAATTCACCACTTGTGCAAGTTGTAGATAGTTTACCCTGCATTTACGTGTCCTTCTGTTTCTATTTGACATTTATCTGAGGCATTGTATTGGAGCAGAGAATTGACTTTTGTTTACTCCTCAGAGATGTCTTGAAAGTTTGTAAAGACATGAGGATAGCAAAAAAAACCCACCCCAAAACAACAGGAAATGACCATACTAAAAATTGTAACTTTTGAATTAGCAAACTGAGAAAGTATTGAAAATATTTTAAAGTTCATTAGCAATAGATGTCTAGATTGCAACAGAGCTTAAGTGCAGTGGTTGGTGTTTTTTTGTAAGTTGTTTTCAGTCACTGCTGAGAATGTTGTACTGTCTTCCAGCAGCTCATAGTCTCAGGGAGTTTTGTTTTTTTGTAAAGCTGTCCCAGATGATTTTAGGCAGGTAGAAGAAGTGTCTGAAACCTGTTTGTAAGTAACTGAGGGATAGATTGCCATTTCAGAGCTTCAAGGCAGGGGTGATTCAGAGTTTGAAAGAGTAATCTCCAATGCTACATTACATGGTGACATGGTACACTGTTGTGAAACAGGCTGATAGAGGTGTTTGAAGAATAGTCAGCTTGTTCTCTAAGTCCTCAGTCTAAAACTGCTTGGGGTAAATGGTTTTGCAACACCTGAGCTAGGACGAGGCCCATGGCGGCTGTCAGTTGAGAGATCCTGTAGCAGGACTTTGTGACGTGAAGACCTGAGTAACCTGAGTTACTCAGTAGTTCAACTGAACTCTTCTGCTTATTTGTTCATGAAAGGAGCTGACTCCAAGTTTGGCATCACCTTCCCAGTCAGCTGAAATAACGCAGACACTGGTAAGCAGTGATTACTCAGTAGCCACAGCTGAATCAACAAGACTTGTCTAATAAAATACAGGATGGGGAAGGACTTTGTGTGAAGCTTAAGAACGAATTTTCACTTTATCAAAGAAAATGTGGGTGATAAAATGGGCAGTTCCCGTGAGTTGAAATTCACTGACCATCACTCAGGCAAATGAACAAATTACAAGAAGGTAATCTGGGCTTACCCGTAGTTAACTCTCTGACAATTCATTTGCCTGCCCATAGGCTCGATTTCTGGCAGGAGACCAAAGCAATGCAGAGGCATTTTGTGACTAGAACTAGATTCCATGTCCACCTAAGTAACACAACAGTTGGCTCTGAGAGCCAAAGTTAACAAAGTCAAGTGTCAATTTGTGTGTACCAGCCATTATACCACATGAGCCGTGGTAATGGAATGAATGAGTGTTACTTCAGCCCTGCTGGCGTAATAAACATGCTGATGGTAATGGAGTTTCTATTGTAAAGCCCAAAAAAGCAAGAGGAACACCAGGTCCATAAAATCTGTAGCTGTTTTGTTCAAAAGTCAGATGAGCAGATCCAAAATATTTCCCTTAAAATATACATATTTAGTGGTTCAAATAATAGTTTTCCATCCACAAATACTAAGGTACCAAGGACTTCTGAAGGGGAAGGAGAAACTGAAGCACAAATTAGTTAAATATTCTGAGCATGGTTTTGAACTAAATTTGAGTTATTTCTATTGGAGGGTACTTCCTACTTTTCCCTATGCTGGTTCTGGAACTAAAATGTATAGATTTAGATTTGTAAATCCAAAATATATTAACTCTTTATAGTGACCTATAGTACTTTATATAGTAGAATGACGCTTTCTGCATGTTTATTATCTGTTATTAGCTTTCCTCTCCTGTTTTCCTTCATGTATTTATTCTAAAGCATTCATGTAACCATGAGAATTTTCTGCATGTATCAGTTTTACAATCTTCAATTGCCAAAAGAATGTGACAGTCTTTGTTGTGCTACATGCATGTGTGAAAGGACTGTGTGAGCAAACATGATACCTTTACACTTGCAGTTGTCTTCTGAACAAACATAAAAATAGCTTTCACCCTCAAGGGCAGACGTTGCCATTCAATATTATACAGACTTGAATTTCATTGAAAACAGGTTTATAGTGAAGAATAATGACAAGGATGTGAAGTGGCCATGGTACAGAGCCCTCTGTGGCAGACATTCCTGAATTCTATGATGCTGGGTGTGCGTCCTCCTTCCCTTTCCAGATTTGGCCTGTCTGCCCTCGGGTTTGTGTCCCATAACACTCAGTTCATCCATATGCCAGATATATACTCACACTCCAGATATATATTGTGCAATTATGTGATGTTGTCTCCCGCAACACATTTCAGTTAATTACTCTGGGGTTTTGCTAGGTTGTTTTTTTTTTTCCTCTGAATGCTAGAATCAAACACAAGTAAGACTTATTCTGATAAACTTCCAGGAAACATTCAGGGAAGAAAGAAAAAAAGCAGAGCTATCTTCTTGCTGTTACATAGACCGTAACCATGGACCTGCATAAACAACTGGAAAATACTGAGAGGAACTGGAATAAAGAGAAGATGGAATTGCTGGAGAGATTTGACAATGAAAGGAAAGAATGGGAATGTCAATGGAAGGTCATGCAGAAGAAAATAGAAGAGGTACTTTTAAACAAAACTCTGAACACTGACATTTTCAGTTGAGTCTTATCAGTGACTAGTGGTTGCTTCAATTTATATTTTTCTGAATTACATGCTATTTCCTGTCTGTCGCTGGAAGTTTCTAATAGCTGATTGTAGAACGCAAAAAACGGGGTTAAGCAGTATTTGCAATTGTACATTTAATAGTCATGAATATGAAGCACGAGGTTAAATGTCACTTTATGTGAAGTTTGCAATGATATTGCTGGCTGCATATACTGCTGCCAGTTCTGCTGGACATGAGCCATGCTGCTGATATTATACATGTTTTTTTCATGTACATGCTGAACAACTCCATATATGTGGTTTAGGAAAATGCATATTTAGTAACAAAAATCTAGGTATCATAATTCCCTGGCAAAAAAAGAATTAGATGGTACAGATCAGTGGGGGTAAATGGTAATATTAAAAAGAACATCATACATTAAATGCTGCATGATGCAGAATAATTCTGACTAGAACCTGCTCCATTTATGGACAGCTTTTAGCAGACAAAACGGCTACAGTAAATATAATAGTATGAAAGTCCTGACACCCCTTGTGTTTACACGTACTAACAAACACTCACTCCCTGCCAATTCTAATGCATCTCCTTCCAGAAATAGTTGAAGTAATTATTAATTTTTCTTTTATCTCCAAATTGTCCCTGCAACAAAACCCTCTGGCACTCTGTAATGCGTCAATTGAATCTACCTTGGCAACATATAGAAGCAAGCTTTTCACCACTGAGGTTTCCACATTTTTCATTCTAATATACACATGGAGTATTTTTTTCTTGCTTTCTGCCAACACCGTCCTGTGGCTGAGCAACACAGGAATGCATGGCAGAGATTGCTCACATGAAAGTATGAGAAGGAAAATTATCAGAGCCAAGTGAATCGTAGCCATACGCTGCTCATTGAACCAGCCTGCAGCATAATTCCATAATGTCAGCTCTCTTGTATTTTACCTGCAGTTCTTACAGACTTTGGTATAATAGTCTTTTCCACATTTTGTCTTTTGTGTTAGGATGTTTCTGTGCAGTCTTACCAAATTTCACTGCCAAAGTGGGAGTGCTTAAAAAATTAGTAATGTGATCTCTGTGTGTGGTTGAAATTCAGTTTGTTAGTTACATGAGCTGTTTTGGAATGAAGATAATTTGTCATGAAAAGGTATTCTGGCAACTAGTAGTCCTGACAATGGCAGCTAAGACCATGTTTTTCTTATGTTGTTTAGTAGTATATGGATTAGAAAAACATGACAGAGACAGAAATAAAGAATGGAATGGGGCTGAGAGGAAGGGAATAAAGCAAATCACTGGGTACTGCAGGACCAGACAAAACTGCAGATGATACTCCAAGGCTACCAGTATCCTAAGGTCCCCCTCTTAACCTCTGTCTAAAGCTGCTCTTGATTTCAGTTGACTGACATTTCTTTGCCAAAAGACACATGGCTGGAGAAA
Organism: Streptopelia decaocto; assembly: GCF_964273445.1. Classification (NCBI taxonomy): domain Eukaryota; kingdom Metazoa; phylum Chordata; class Aves; order Columbiformes; family Columbidae; genus Streptopelia; species Streptopelia decaocto. Next base: position 65,101,458 of record NC_138656.1, read on the forward strand.
AAGGGAGATACATTTCAAATGCCATCATGTGTAAAGGGATTTCCTCAATAAAACTCGTGCTACCATATCAGCTTGTATTTTTGTTTGATAGTTTTCTCTAGCCCACCAAAACCTAACATAATTCCTGGATTCCTTCCCTAAGAATTTTGTGGTTTAGGAAATTATATTGTTGAGCTATGAAGTGGTATCCTTCCTTCTTAGTGCTATGCTGAGTTTATATTAGGCCCTTATTTCTTGGAAACAACTAAGTTAAGCCCTCGGGTTCCATGAACAGCTGGGCTTTGGGAGGGAAATCTGAAAGCCCAGGATGAGGTCAAGTGTCACATCTCTGAATGTAAGAATGCTTCTAATCCACAGCACTGCCCACGAAATGGCCCTATGTTCTTCATGTTGTTATTCTTTTTCACTATCCTTCCAAAAGCTGTTGTGATGGCCTTGTGCACTGCAAGGGAGCAGGCAGATGGCAGTTCAGAGGTGCCTGCTCTGTGCTTTCTACATAAAAACAAGTTAAGAATGAATGTTTATAAAGAGCCATGGGATTCTTGGCACTGGAAATGATACTGTAAGCAGAAGAGGGTTTTTATGATGTTGCTGTTTTTTCTAATTTATAATTTATCACAGTTTTCTAGTTTTAATGTGCCAGGTGACAGGAATTAACACTTTTTCTTTTACTAATGAAGCCACCGCATCTCAGCAGATAGCATGAAAGAAGATAAGAGGGTGACAGCACATTGTGAAATAATACCATTCTGCAGTACTGATTTATCACTACAGTCATAGGGAAGAATTCCACTTGCCTGAGAAGTAGAAGAGTCTGCTCTAGTGCACATGTTGCTGCGCGTGATAAGAATTAACTTCCTTTTCTTAAGTTAATACACGTTAACAGGCTGTGACATAGCCAGAACACTCTCCCTCCCTCCTGTTCTGTCACATTCCCCATCCAACAAATCAGGGCTGTATCCACCACATAGTGCATTGATATTACTTGGAAGAGAACAATACAGCTTCTGGCTCCAGGCAGGGCCATTGACCTCACGAGATCTCTTCCAAACCCGTCCTATGGGTGGAAGCCATACATTAAAACCATGGCAAGGAGTTTGTTACTGGTAACAGCCCTTTCCTCATCCTTTGGCAATAACGGTCTGTGAACTATCATGCTGTGTGACTCAACGCTTTTCTACCAACACGTATAAAATCTTTCTACTTGGTGCTACTGAGTGAAACATCATTGAAAACAGAAGACAAATCTGTTCTTTTACCATAAAATCCATCACAGTAGCATGATTTAATATAAGGTTCTGTTGTTTTTTTCAGCTTTACCAGGAGGTAAAACTTAGAAGGGAGAGCAATATGAATGTCCATGATAACAAGGCCATTCAGAGCAAGATGCTGCAGCTGTCCATGCATTCCCCTACTTCAGAAGAGACTGACACAGTGGAGCTGAACTATCAACACCATGTGGCAAATGACAGGATGAAAAAACAGAGTTTACTCAGTAAAACAGGGCACGAATGTAAAGAAACCAGAGCCAAAAGCAGAAACAATGTTCTGTTAACAGATAATGTGGCCTTTGAGAACTGTGAGGAACCTGAAGACAGCCTCAGCATCAAAACTTCCACAAAAAATGCCAAGAATTATATTGGTGACCTCAATGTAGTAAGTAAAGTATAAGCATGTTTCAGTTACAAGGGTGAGGAAAATACTGAGGGCTATGGCCTGCCAGGTTAACCTGAAGAACTAGTCTGCCTGATCTTAGTTTTCCAGAAAGACATTGTCTCTCGTTCCTCCTTGGTTTGCTGTTGATGAGTGTCTTCTCACTGTTTAAATGTGTTAACAGCATGCTCTTTACCTCCATTAGTAACCTGGGGGAATTTTTGTATCTATCTTCCCTTGTGCTACTTTCCTCTGCTGTGAGTCTTAAATGCAAGTCACCACAAGTTTCAAAATAATTCTGGAGATACCATTGAAAAGGCTGATGTTAAAGAACTGGTTTTATGTTTACAAAGGCTCTTAAAGAACTTGCCAGAGTCAGTGAAGAATTATGCAGCTATCAAGAGGAAATTCGGAAGAAGTCCAACCACAGAAGGTAAAAACATATTTTAACTTTTTATATTAGAAGAAGAAAATGAATAATGTAACTGTGCTCCTTTTTCACTTTGAAGGAGTGTTTGCTGTTGAATTTACTAAGAGTTGGGCAGTTCCTGTCCTCCTAATGTTTCAGTGCTCAGCATAAAAACACTCAAATGAAGTATACTGAAACAGGATACAAGGACACACTTTACTAGCAAAAGAGAGTTTATCTATAAAATGAAATCAGTATTTATACTAAATAAAATCAAACTTGCTTCTAGTGGCTATACAGAGGATTGGGAAAATGAACTGATATTTCTGTCTGCCCTGGTCCCAATTTTATGCAGTTCTATGCAGTATTGTATGGGTTTCTTAGGCTGTGAGATTCCTTACTTTAAGCCCAGATCTAGCCTTAAATATGGGACTGACAGTCCAAAGACAACAAGAGAAGGAAGAACAACCATACATTTGTACTAATAAGCCAAACCCTGAAAAGTACAGTAAATGAATATTCCAGTGTCTGTTAAAAATTCAATGTTTGTGGTCTCCTTTAGTGAGACAAACACCAGTCTTCCTATCGACGTATGCAGAAATGCTCACAAGGTAAGATTGTACCCATGGTGTGACAGGGTACACACCATGAAAGAGACTGAGAAAGGCTGTGGCTCAGTTATGCCTGCTGAGACCCCGTGGAAGTCCACAGCATGGCAAGCTCTTCTCAGATGCTCCCAAAGAACAGAAGGACTTATTATGCTCCCCCATGCAACCAGTTGGCAGTCTGTCACTAACTCATTGCTGCATCTGGGTTAGCATTTGTATCTTTAAAGCAAACAGATCCATAGCTGATGCATAGTTTCTAAACCCAGGCTGAGAAAGGTGACTTCTGAATAGATCTCAAAAGACACATTTGTACTGTTGTGTGGAATGTTAGAAAACCTGCATGAGGGATGCACTATGTCCTAAAACTTTCTTCATTCAGTTCATAGTCAGGTAGCTTCTCACTGGAGTCATTAGAGCTCACAAGATCCCACTGTCCTTACTGCAGGATAGTTAAGAAAACAAGCAACCATCTACAAAACCTCAGAATTTTAGTGGCAAGTGAAAGGAATAAGAGATATTATTTCCTTTACTGAGCTTTCTTAAAATTCTTCATGTATGTTTCAAATATGTTTAGTGTATCAGCTGCAGCAAGACTGCTCCCAAGTCCTTTCAAGCAGCTGGTATTAAAACACCGGCTCATGGGGAGAATGAATCCATGCTGAGGTCCCCTGGGGAAATACCCTTATTGTTCATCCCTAAAATACCTCTAATTTCCAGAATGAAGTCACTTCCTTTCCTGGGGAAATCTGAGGAAACCCAAACTACAGTTATTCTGCCTGAGATGAACCATGTGCCCAGCAATGAATCACAGACTTCAACAGCTTTTGAAACAGAGGAACATAACAATAGGAAGAATCTGATGAGCTCCACCAACGCTTTGAAAGACATATCTTATGGTGCTCTTATTGGTGACAGAGGATCAGACTTCAGACCTTGGCAAAAGAAAGAAGCTCCACCAGTTCCTCCACGGAGCACTTCTCGTCATCTAACAAACTCACTTTCTGCAGTTGTTCAGCTTTCTGAAGCACCAATAAGAGATCTAGGCATCAAAAGCAATTGCAAGGCTCAGGACTGTAGGAGTGGAAGGAAACTGATGAATCCTTCACCTATAAACCAGAATGAAACTGCAGCAGCCTGTGCAAATGAAGGGCAGGCTGTGCAAGGTCCTGTGATGGTAACTTCTGCAATACCTGTAACCAAAAATGAGTGCAACGTACCATCAAGTTTCTGCCACAACACGTGGGCATATGATGTGGGCAAACTTGGAAAAGATGGTAGAAGTGAACCTTCCCCACTGTCACCCCAAAAGAGTTGTTCAGATGGAAATATGGCCCAAAGCAACAAGATGCACCAGAAACAAAATCCCAAGTCTCACAGCAGTCCTTATTTCAGTAATGACTTTTATGCCCCTGCTACCCTGCACAAGGATCTTTTGGGAAACTCTAGGTATACTTTGGAAAAGACCCAAAGAAATGAAACTTTAGCAGCAAAGATTGATGAGTTTAACAGGACTGTATTTCACACAGATAAACGTAACAATGCTTTGCAAGATAACCAGGTGCCTCGAGCAGCACCAGAAGACCACAAACCCTGTGGCCCACTGTGTGACTCTGCTATTAGCAGGACAGAAACCGTAAATACATCTTGTGTTTCAAATCCCAAATTCTGTGCAGCAAAGGAACAAGAAACTAGCAACTCCAGCAAAGCTGTCACAATAGCAGGGCAGCAAAAGCAAATAAATGGACTTCCAAATACTAGTGGTTATAGGCACATGCTTCACGAGCATGACTGGCGACCAAGTAATTTATCCGGTCGCCCGCGTTCAGCTGACTCAAGGTCGAACTATGGTGTTGTTGAAAAGCTTTTGAAAAACTACGAAAAATCAACAGTGACTTCTCCGTGTAATGCAAAGTGCTGCAAAGATAAGTGGACATGGGCAAATTCTGAATTCGCTGATGGGGGTTGTGAGACATTGAGTCAGTATTTAGAAATGGTCCAGATTGAGCAAGGAAAGCAAGAATTTCCAAGGAATTCAGCCAGGCATATTGGGCAGCAACTCAAGCAAGGAAAAGAGAGGCAAAAGTTACCAGAGGTAAGGTTCATAAGAATGGCAAGAGCAAAATCATTCCGTTTTGTACCAAGCTGCAGATTCTGAAGAGGCAGGCTAATGTGATATTGTAAACAATTACATTAAAATAGACACTTTAGGCCAGGGTCTGGATAAATCAGGAGTGTTTCCTTAGAAGATAACAGTGTTGTGGGAGGGCAGAAGCACATTAGTAAGCATGACCAGTGAAGATGTGTGCCAGATCTCTGCTGCGGTTGTGTGAATCTAGATTTTAACTGCAGTGCGGTTATTCAAGCATCGAACTAGAGAAAACTGCAATCAGGTTTTAACTCACTCCCTCCTTCATTAGTTGACAAGCTATTTAATAAGCCTTCCCAAAAGGCTTAAGGATAGGCCTTGTCGAAATCCTAGAGGGCTTAGCTAAGCATCCTTCAGTGTCCTGAGTGCTGCTTGGTTCAAGATTTCCTTGGAAGTGCCTGTGAAAAAGGGTATTATAGCTCCATAAAGTTTTCAGTAATAAAGTGGCCTTCTCTTACTCATGTCTCAGTTTCAGGCTTGTCCTATATATTCAAACATAGGCTCACAGAAACAGAAGAGTATGGCATAACTAATTAATTTGTATTTGGCTGAATTTTATTTGCAGAAGTTTAGAAATATTACCTTTGCCAACATTTTTTCTTAATGAAAAGAGAAACAGATGTTTTTGAAAATATACTATAAGTTGCAGGTTCTGTAAAAAGCCACAAAGAAAAAAAAAATCCGTTTTCCTGAAGAGCTCCTTGGTCAGTGAACGCAAAGAGACATGCACCTTAGCATCTCAGAAAAGAGAAGGCAAATGTATTCAGAGCTGAGGAACTTACATCAGTTCAGCCTGTCAGCTGGTACGCCTTAAACTGTCACAAACTGGCAGACTGCAGTGGAGCTATGTGGATTTAAACAGCTGAGAATCTGACCATGCAGATTTTCTTCTGCATGTCTTTCTGACAGCCTTGCAGTGACGCAATATCTTGCTTAGCTGAAACATCTTTGCTACTGTGTAGCAAGAAGAACCATGAAACTTCTGATTTCTTTTTCATCCAGTGAATGTTTGATAGGAAAACGAATTTTTATCAATAAATATGTAGACAAAAAAATAACGACCAGATAATGACTGAATTTACATAGATGTAAGTCCAAAATAACTTTACTAAGCCAACTGGATTTTCTTCATAGGCTCAGCCTTTATGTTGTCATTTCTATCTGTACAAACTGAGTGTGGAATACTGCCTGGTAAAGGAAAACCATTTTAGGTCCAGCAGCATTCATGTCACAATGACATAAAGAACTACAGTGGGCATGAGGCATTTGGTTTATTTTAATTATTTCCAATTTACTCCACTGTAGCCACAATCAAAATCTGTTGGTTTTCCTGTGTATATGAGGCTCTGTATGCAGACATGGCACTGCATGAATACACGGCCATTCTGAATTAGTTCCCAAGTGTAAACAGCTCCACGTTGCACTAACAAAAACAGAGTTCATAGCAAGATGTGACTGCTGAAATAGGATCTATCAAAAAATACACAAAAAATATGTATATCATACTCCAGTAAAGTATGATGGTATTCTGAGTTCTACGTGTGGAACAGTAAACAGAGTTAGCTCACAAAAATTCCAAAAATGAAGAGAAATGAGAAGTGAATGTCAGTTTTGGCTTGCATTAACATTTTGTACCTTTCCTTGTGTCTGACACTTGTCGCTATATATTTTAAACCACAACTGATGGGAGAATCCCTATACATAGAAATAGCTGTTCTCCTGCATTCTGCACATTACTGTGCTCCTTTTAATATCTTCAGACCACCTGTTCTGAGGTCACCCCAAATGTGTTCCTGCATTCCTGCTGCATTTCACAAAAGCCATCACTTGTTAAAGCAAGGAATTGCCTTTGTGTTCTAGATATCTGTGCCAGCTAAATGTTCAAGTGGGAAGGGTTTCTCCCGGCCTGCTCGGCCAGCGAATCGACGCTTACCTTCCAGATGGGCATCCAGGTCACCATCAGCACCGCCAGCTGTAAGAAGAACGGCGTACAACTGCTCTGTCTCCTTTCGGTCAGAGACCTCAGTCATCTGAACCCAGAGTTGGGTTGGATGGTGGTGTGAAAGCTCTACGTCTCATTGTAACTGTGTTGGGTATGTGGTAGAGCAACCAGTTCTACACTGTTGTGTCTTACCCACGAGTGACCCCTACCACCCGCCGGACAAAGCGTTTTGAATCTTAGGTCATCATCACCAAGGTCTTCAGTGTTTTTATTGAGATTAAATACCCCTGGTTTTCTCTGTTTTTTTGGTAATAGCTCACATGGAATTTCTTTTGAATGGCATCTTCCTTAATTTGCCAATCAATTTTGAGTTGAAACAATGTATAGTGCTGTATATTCTGACTCTTCTGCAAACAGCAGAACGTAAAGCTGTATGCATGATCATGTGTTTGTAGGTGCATGTGTTGGACTAGGAAGTATACAGGTCTGTATTTAGAAGAGACAAACTGTGCTAGTGTTGACATTGAAATTACAACCTATATGCCTACCTATATATACTTTGTGTTTATTTTAAAAAGTTTGAAATATACAGTCCTGATGACATTTATATTTTATATATCTTTTACATAGGTTCACAGGTGTAGTATTTAATGAACAAAAACTAAATATTGCATTTTTGTGACTGATTGCAGCGATGATGCCTTGCACAATATGTATCTGAAGCAGACTAGCTTGACTGATTCATCAGTCATGCTTCATGACATCCTCGTTCAGTTTCCTAACCCTTATGATGTTAGGTCAAAATACCCAAACATATTTTTTCTGAATTAAAATATTGTACAATTTGTAATACATCAGCCTTTTTCAGCACCAGAGACATTCCCAAAATGTTCCAATCCCTTTAAAAAGCTTAAATGTGCCATTATATATATAGCATACTGTAAACACTTCGGTAGTTTCAACTAGAGTAACATACAATTTATGAAGGGAAGAAAAGGGTTGTATACACTCAATTCTGTAAAACTTATTTTTCCTTCTAGCATTATAACTTTGAGGTTTGGCAAAGGCAGATAACAATGGACTTGTTTACTTTCACCCAAGGCAGGAGAACAAGGACCGTTGTTCCCAGGGCTGCAGCCACACTCCTTTTTTACTCTTCTCCTAGACTATAGAGTGCCTGAGCCACTTGCTCACTTACTGCTCCCGGACTGACTCGTGGCAGTCAGTTGCGAAGTTTACTTGCACTCTAGCAACAAGCTGCATCTAGTATGGAAAAATTGCATCGAGGTATGATCACAATGGTGCCCAAAATCCTAGACACATGGCGTTGGAAGTATGTTTCTGCCATCACCTGACTTGCTATTATGGGCCATCTGAATGATGTACACAGAGTCTGGCTTGTTCCTTCCCGCAGCATGAAAGAAATATGGATGCTACCCAGACTCTTGCTGAACCTTCAGAAAGACAGTGTCCTTCATCCTGGAATTTTTGCACCCTTTTCTAGGCTGTTGCTGGATGCGTAGTGCGATAATGATGACAAATGTTACCTTTAAACAGCATGTCTAGGTTAAAAGGAGTAAAGAGGCACTTCTTCAACATCAGCCTGACCTTGTCTTGCAACTTTTCTTCTTCTCCTGGAGAAACCTGGTGGGTTCCAAGGAATTTCAAAAATCATCCCACGATCCATTAATGTGCACATCTTCCTATGTGAATGTAAAAAGGATTTTGGACAGAGTGTAGGCTTTTGTCCTAGTGAATTGTATGTATGGCAATATAGGGAAAAGTAGTTGTGCTTAATTTGATAGTGATCTGTTGTCCTACTCCAGTCATGTTGAGAATCCATGCCTTTTCCCTTCCTTTAGGGCCTTATTCTTCATTCCTCTGCACAACTTTGGTTTTGCAGAGAGAGAAAACAGGAGGCCATATGTTCTGAGCAATATAGCCTGTATGGTAGTACCAGTAACTGCTCAGGCATAGCAGTTTCAGAGCTAGTGGGCACTGGAGCTATAAATCCAAATTTATCACACAATTGTGGCTGCCTGCATGGCAAAAACAAGCTCTGAGTAATTTGCCCAATCTAGACTTCTGGTCCTTTCCAGACATGAGTGGTTGGACATACCAATATATGAAGGCTTCAAACAGATCAACAGTTCATCAAAATTTACTGAGACATTATTGCAAAGTTCTTATTGGAAAAGATACAAGGACAGAAAACCTGAAGAAAATTTATACAGCTTGGATAGAGAAAAAATCTGTGTGCTTGACTGAAAAATCAAGAGTAATATAAATTAGCCTGTTTGCCCCAATTTAGAGATTGCACTCCATTAACTTCCTTAGAACTAGAAAAATTAGGGATGATTCATAGTGGATTTGGAAAATGGCTTAAGATTCTAGCTTACTGTGGAAATTAGCAAACCAAAATGCCTTCCAAATTGACCTTTTAAATGCCTAAGTAGCTGAGCAGCTTTAAATGCCTAAGGCTGAGGAAAGGGTAATATGAGAGAACTGTAAAAAAATGGTTCTTAATTTCAGTCAGTGTTGACTGCAACAAAACTTCTTCAAATTGCCTTCATGGTAAGTTAAGAAGTTTTGCTTTGAAAAAATGGTGGTGCACTTCTGTTTGAAGTATGTAACTATTAAAGTGTCTCCCTTCGTTAGTCAGTGAAGGTGTTTCTTTAGTTCCCTTCAGTTTCTTTGATCACCTTTGACGGATATCACATTGTTGAATAACACAGAAAGGATCAAATACCTACAACATTCCCTGATGTATGTAAGTTTAATGAACAGAAGGTTTTTGAAATAAACTAATAGGTCAAGGACAAGTCCTTTTTGTCAAGATTTTCTGTGTCCATCTAATTACAGACATTGGTTTTGCTGCCCAAAAGTATCAACACTGATGATTTTGGTCTGTAGGTGGCTAGTTAGACATACCAATTTTAGAAAGTTGCCACTAACACTGTTTAAATATTCTCTTCAGCTGCACCTGGAACAGGGCCAGTGCACTGTGGTAGCTTTTTTAGCTGCCAGAACTGTGATTACTGAGTCATAGAAAAGCCTTTATTGCACTTATTTGCTATAGGAGGAAGAGCTCCGTTGGACTTTGAGGTTCCTCCCGTGTTATCTCTGACAAGGAAATAGAGTTGCCTTGGAAACTCTGAAACAGGAGTCTCTCTATACATGCACTCACTCACACATACACACTTAATGTAAGAACCACAAATGATCTAAGTATAACTTGACCTTTCTATTAATCCTAGTGTCACCTATGGAAGTGGTGATTTTTGTAAGCCTGTTTTTAAAATAGATTTTTAATATTATCCTTCCACATGCTATCTAAATTCTTAATGCAGATATAGGTTCTTCTTAACTGTGCTCTGAACTAGTTGAAGACTCTCTTTATTGCATGTTTGGGCTTTAATACTGAAATAAATACAGTGGGGAGTTTTCAAACTCCTGGCACACACGGAGTCAGCTGCCCATTGAAATGGGATTGTTCACTAGGAATCAGCTGGCTGGTACTCACTAGACAGAAAACATCATTCTCTCTCATGCTGGGAGATAGAGCCATAATCTTTCCCTGAGGCCTTTTAAGGGTGGAGGGTGGCAGGCTAAAAACCACAGAAAAGAGTCAGTTGGGCCTTATCTACAAGTGCAACAGAGCGGGCCACCTGAAGGCTGGAAAACCAGCCTGACTCAGAGCCTCTGCCAGAGGCAGAAGGAATAAAGGGAAAAAAAATTACTTTAAAACCTCTGGATATTATTCCTCAAACTCAGAGTACAGTTCCACTACATGTTTTTTCTTTCCAGTGTTTTTCATTGACTTCTTACGTATCTTTAAAATGTTACTGAAGGGATGAAGTTTGTTTGTTCTCCAGCAGCAACACAATTATCTTTCACTACTACACATAGTGTAAGGGAGTTAGCTGCTATATATAGCAAAGAATTGCCAAACAACGTAATATAATTTTCCAGAGTATTCAGAGCACCAATTTATTTCTCCAGTTGTCTATTTTAAAAAATGTTTCTGTAAATAAGGATTTTGCATCCAAATGGCTTCAACAGCATTTTAGCAAAGATCTACAGCACCCCAGCAGGCAGGCTATTTCCCTTACAGTTTTGTTATTTCTGGACCAAGACTAAATTTCCTAGCATGCAAAACTTATGCAGTTCTCACAGTGCTGCTATGCAAATAACTTCTTTGGCTTTGAGATCTGTAATATACAACTCTAGCCATTATACTGCTGATAGTCTCTATTGGACTAATCTGTAATGGTGTCTTTGGTTGCATACATGGTCTTTAAACTGGAAGGCAGAATGCGTTTGCTCTAAACACACTAAATCAAAGCCCCCTGTTGCTTCTGGCCTTTTCACCGCTCCTCAGCTTCCAGTGGATGTGTATTTTTATGTGATTTATTGCCCTTGGTCTATATGTATATGCCATACCATAGGACTTTCTATTTGTACCTCAGTCAAGATATTTTTTGGACAGCCTATTCTAAAAAGTGCTGATACTACTATTTCCATTCACAAATATATTAGATTGTGATCTATTGTTTTGCATCACTGAAAATGCACTTTCTTCATCAACTGTTAGTGGCATACATTATACAAAACTTGTGCTCTTGTTCTTTGAAACTATGATTAATCTGCTTTTGAGGTTTGGTTCTATCGCTCTCCCTCTCACCTTTCTGTTTTGCAAAGTACGTGCATCAGCAGAAACATGTTTCTGATGTGTACGGTTGATACAGTTGCTGTGCAGCTATGGGAGCTTTTACCTAAGGGTGCCTTGCTAACTATGTTACTCTAAAAAGAATTGTATCAGAATTTCTATGGGGTAAGAGAACTCAAACCCTCAATATGATCAAAGTGAAAGTCTGCAAATAAAAGTCAGAAAGAAAAAAGAACAAGAGGAGGGTGCAACACTTGTAGTAAATGTTGTGGCCAGTTCTTTGCTTCTGATGGAAGATCCCTCTGCTGCCTACTTCATACCACCTGAAACTTCCAGTAATGTACTGTCTTTTTTCAATCAGCATGTACAATTTTACTGCTCTGTGAGCCTGTAATAGCAAGAGGTACTGATGGGCTGATGTTAGTAATGTCAGACTAACACCAGTCCTTCCACTTCCCATATTTGATGGTGTGGTGGTTATTGAAGAATGCTCAAGTTTCATTTGTTATTCCTTTCTGTGGCAGCAGGTGGTTTTATAAGTAGGTCCGTGATGGTGCTCACTGCATGAACATTGTGGAATGCACAACATGTGTCTTCCACCCACGCTGTATTCCCAGCACTGCACAAGGGCATACTCCGTCAGGCTGCTCAAACCGGGAGATTCCTGGAAGAAAAATGTGAACCAACCTTGTGCTTCAGTACAAGAGCAACACTCTACCTCACCTCCACTGATTGTACCAGGCAGCAAGACTAGACTACAAGCAATTTCCATCCTCAGTACAGGATGTTTTTTACCACACTGGCACAAAAAATACAGTCTTATGCTCTTTTGGAGAGGGATGGCCTTCTCTAGGGACATGTGGGGAACAAAGAGTAGAACCTGTCCTATGGGGGTATGTCTCCTGAATTTGGATCAGACCCATTTCACATAGTGTTAAATACCATACTGCTTTTGAGGGAAAAGTGGCAGGGGGAAAAATTGAGTGCAATATACCAATTAGTGTTTATTCTTATCCTTTTCCTAGAGCCTATCCAGGGGCTGCTGTTTTACACATTTTCTCTGGTAACCACAGTCTACAATGTTTCTGTTTAAGGGTCCAGGGTTTGATTCTTTCTAGCGGTGTATGTTTGTGTGTATGGGCAAGATTCACTGAAAAATGACACTGTAAGGGTAAGCCCATACATCTTACACTTTTAAATCAGTTTATCTAATGTGTGAACCCCAAATATACTGCTCTGTTGCATGAGATTATGTTTTCTTTTGCTACAGGGCAGATGTGATCCCAATATGAATTGTGGGGAAGAGAGTAGTCACTGAACAGGTGTCTCTAAGGCAGTAATACAGGTAGGCAAGCTGTACTGGCTGATATTAACGGATGAGCTAAAATCCCTTGACTAGTCACTCCAGGAAAGCCAGATGTTCTTTAATATTCAGTTGCAGTGTATGTGTAGACTTATACTAACTTGCTAATGTGTCACAGGGATATTAATGTTGAGGTTTTGATTGCCTCTCCAACTGGTGGCATATAACTGCCTGTGGCAGACGTCCCTGTGAAATCATTTTCCAGTGGCCCTCCAGTTTTCCTAAAGTAGTTTACTGCAGTTGGAAAAATTTCTGGCATCACCAAGTCATATTCAATGTAGAAAAGGACTTTTGTTAAAGAAAATTGCACTCCTATGTGAACTCTGCAAACATGACACTGACAGCTGGCATGGTGACACAGAAAATCAGACTGGTTTACTTCTCTATCATTTCTGTATCACAAGATAGCAGCAGCAGATCAGCTACTCTGGTACTATATATGTTACATCGCTGCTTAAGAAATTATTGATGGAAGTGCACCACAAATGGTTACATGTGCACCTATGGCCTGCTTGTTTCTTTGCAGACTCCTAGTTTCCACAGAGATATTCTGATTGTTTGGGGAGTTTGGGATTTTCTTTTTTCAAAATCACTTGAAGGCAGCTGAGCTACCCAAACTACCAAAGCTATTGCTGGGAAGAAGTTACACAGGGAGTTTTACTGAACCCAGAATGTCTGCTCAGAGAAGAAAATGGCTACCAAAGGAGGTAAGATGTTCACAAGCTAGCTCATACACTGTCACATCTCTTCTGTAAATGTACATATACATCTATACATCTATACATATATATATGAGACATTGACACATCTTAGCAACTTTTCTTCCAGGAAGTCCCACAGTGTCCTGTGCAGCTGTTTTTTCTGTAAGACAGCATTTACTGCATATAGGAGTACCACAGTTAGATAAGTAATACATACAGATAAACTATGTCTAATACTGTATGTAAACAGACTCTTCCCAAAGAATGGTACTGAAATGCTTTACGTTAAAACCAGAATGCAGCTTAATGGGATACAGCACTTTTTGAAAGCCTATTTTCATATAAGTAAATGCAATCATATATATATTATTTGTTAATTAAACCAAATGTGCTTATGCATGTCACCTTTTCCTTCCTTATTTTGTAAGCCTACCTTGCAGCTCTGATCCTGATTTTGTGCTGGAGGGGGGAAATAAAGGTGGAAATAGAGATAATCAGAAAAATCCTCTAGCTTAGGCCCTTCAAAATGACTGTTACTGGTCTCCCAGTACATGCGTATGAGACTGACAATTTCAGATTAAGCAGTATTGTCCATGTGGAGAAGCTGAATTTCCATTTCTCCTTTCTGTAGTTTTACTTCTTCCTTCCCTCTCCTTCCATTGGGAGGTGAAGATGCAACCACCCAAGGAGAAGACAAATAGGTCTGGTAAAAATAGTTGCCTGGAAGCCTCTTTTCACTCTGGTGTCTCTTCTGCAGGCCTCCAGACCTGCAAAACACATGATGTTTTCATGGACCAGCTCTGAGAAGCCAGAGAAAAATGCTTTTTGTGGTTTTTCTCCAGTAAGCACTAAAGCAGCCAGTTTGGGGCTGATTAGTTTTCTGGTATTTTGGTTTGTTTGTTGTCTTTTTTGGTTGGTTGGTTGGTTGTTTTTTGGTTTTGCTTTATTTTTGTAGTGTGGAGAAAGCTTTTGCCTTTTTCTGTGCTGGAGTCTGCCTCCATCTCAACCACCTCTTGGTTGGATGGGTTTCTGCAATTTTAATTCATTTTACAGCAAAATTTCACAGCAGTTTGGACAGAAAGTGAAGAATTCCTCATTCTCTGTTGGAAGTTAGCCAAAAAGTGAACTAGATGTACAAAAGTCCAAGGAGAATTTAAAACTGTTTAAAAATATCCAGCCGAAGTGATCTGCAGTCAGCCCACCAGGGTTTTTAGAACTGAACTGTCTGTTTAAGCTTGGTGCTGGGACATAAACCAACTTGTTTCTGTTGTAGTGAGTGGAAAGTGGATGATGAAAGTAATTTGCAACATTCAGAAATGAAGATAACAGCAGTCTCGTGATTTAAGTATTGTACAGCCTCCTATGAGTAGTTTTCTATTATTCTGTTTATCCTAGGATGCCATTCAGTATCAGCCCATATGTCTTTTGGTCCAGACTATTGTGTTTCATAGGAGGTGCACATTTAAATATGTCTTGGCGAATGAGGCTGATGTAATGCTGAAGGCACCATCTCTGTCACCTGTACACAGTTACAGTCAGTCTTAGCTTAACTGGAACGAACAGTGGCGTTACACTGGACTTGGGATCCCAACCAAAATCATAGTGAAAGGAAATGTTGAGACATTTTAGGGTAGGGAGTTCAAGTCATTTATCATTCATTTCAGCTAAAGTAGTCTTAACTCCTCCTCATGCTATTCTGTTCAGACATTATAGGTTTGCAGCTTCTTTACAGGGCCAGTTTGAGTATATTCATATTTTTCCCTACCTACATTTTCCTGTGATTTGGAGAAAGACAGGCTATAGAGAAAGGACTTTGAATAAGATTGAATATTTCCCAAATTCAGGATGATTGGATTCAGTCCATTCACTTGGCACACAGGGGTCAAATGTAAACTGTGTCTGACCAGAATTTATCAAAAGTTGGAGAGGAACTGAGTCTCCAAATTCAGACCTTTGGTTTAGTTTAATTGCTGCTTGAACCACCCTGAAATCCAGAAGCAAATCTCAAATTAATCTGCTAGTTCTGGTACCTCCCACAGACTTTGAATTTTGAATGACTTCAGAGAGAAACTTCAAATTTTACAGGCATGTGTAAGTATTACCAGCATGCAGAGACTATAATGAATCTCAAGGCACTTCATGCAGCTCAAAATTTTATGCTAATATTTCACACTGGTGTTCTCCACTCTAGCCTGTAATACCAACTGTATAAAAGCCATGAACCCCAACACCCACAGGAAAAAGAACGACAACAAAACCACCAAAAAACCCACAGGGAAAAAAAAAAATGTGAAACTCCAGCCACACTTGGGACATCTCTACTAAAACAAGGAAGGAGACATCAGCTTTGCTGCCTGGGTTTCAGCATCGATGACTTGTTGCCAAAGATGCATGGCAGAAATGGAGTGGTCTCTTCCTCCTGTACAGAGCAGCATTAGAAGGACTTCCCCATGTTCACCACTGGATTCCTAGGTTTGCATCGACTTTCTTGAAAGAGCAACAACTGGCAGAGCTGAATTTAAATGAGGTCTTGTGCAAGGAGTGGATACCGATGTCATTAGTCATCATCTTTGTTCTGAAACTCCTTGCTGTTCCTACTGATCAAGAAAGGCAGGAGAAAAGAAGGGTCTTCTTGCCACCCATAGCAAGTTTAGGATTGCCAAAGGGTGACTCTTACAGCATTTCTTTTCCAGTACTAAACTGGACTAAACTAAACTTCTACTCTTTCTGAAACGGTATGTGCACACAACTGGTCACTGTTGACTAAACCAGTTTTTCATTACAAGGAATGTCCACCCGGAGAAGCTGAATTTCCACTTCTCCTCTCTGTAGTCAACTCGCTGTCGACTAATTGAGTATTACAGAAAAGGCCAGTTGCAGCAGGCCAGGAATAAGGAAATGCAATTCTTTAATTCCTTATTTATTTGGCAGAGACACAGAGAATTTTGTTTTCACTACACACAGAGCTTTCACCTTTCAGTTGGATCAAGAGGAGAGAGCATTTGTACATCTTCATCATTTCAGGCAGGTCTTGATCTGCAAAATTCTTAAATGCTATCACACAAGAACTTCTGATCACTAGACTTTGTTTGGAGGTAGGAGAAATGACTGTCGTCCAGATAAGTCATAAATTTGGGGATTAGGAAGACCACTCATCTCCCCACAGGCAGCTTACAGTGTGAGACAATGTTAGATATGAGATGTTAAATCTTAAAACACTGTATTGGTACATGTTTATCTTATAGCTGTGTTTTCTGTAGCCCTGTGGAGCAAGCATTAACATTCCTATTGTTGAAGTGAAGAAAAATGAAGCAGGATGAAGGAAACAAAGCAGAAGACTGGAGCAAAAGCAGCTGTAGCAATATAAGATGTGCCATGCACTTTTTTACTGCCCTTTCACAAGGGAAAGAGTGAAACCTCCACCATGTTACAAGCCAAATGCTCAGATTGATGTCGGCTCACCTCATGCTGGGGAATGGAAAACCTAGCTGATTTGGCATTGGAGTGGGTGAGGGACTTGCAGGATTCATTTCAGTAGCTCTTCCTGGGAAGGTGGGTGCCTCCTGCAGAAGGAGTGAAGCAGCTGGTAAGAGGAGGCACCTGCTATGGAGCCAGCCTTGTTCAGCTTGCTGTCACTGCTCACCACAGCCTAAGCAGAATTTCTGCACCCCGAGAGCTGCTCCAGCCCAACTGTGTTACTGTGCCATTAATACACTCTTGTCATGATACAGCAGATTTTCTGTCACCACTGCCCCAGTAGAATCAGTCAAATCCAATAATGCATTAGCCTGGGCTGAAGCAGCATATAAGGTATTCCTCTATGCACCCTGCAGTGAGTCTGGGAATGTGTTGGTTTGTTATAGCCAAAGGCAGAACAGCCAAGTGGGGGGGCAGAAATCAATCCCTGGCGATTGGTACAAGGCTGCCCAAGGGTAAGTCGTAGGTCTCTGGTTAGAATGCTGAAAAGACGAGAAGGCAGATCTGTTTCCTGAGCTTTGCACTCTGCTTCTCCATGTGGGGCTTCGGTCTCTCAGCCCTTTCTCTTCTCCCCTCCCCCTGACATGAAATATCAACCTATTAAGTAGTTCAGAGCTATATATACATCTCTCATTGAAGAATGTACCATTTGTTTTTTAGACTCAGCTCACGGTAACTTACTGGTTGGGTACAGCCTTTGGTTACTTTCATAGATTAGCAAGGAAAGATTTATTTAGAGATTTGGTTGTTTTCTCAAGTAATTTGATAACTGTCAAGCTTGTTCTACCCAGCGAACTGGGTAACATTTGGTAAGTAATCCTGTAAATCTACATTCACAATCTAAAGGTTTTTGTTTGTTTATTTGTTTGGTTTCTTTTGAAATGGATGTATGTTCTACAGAGGTTCATCCTTGTATGTACACCTCTGATCTAGCAACCGCACCTTTACTATTAGTTTTCTGTTCTTGTTCATCTGAAGGAGCTTAATCCAAAGAACAGAAACAGCAGCAAGATGGATCATGGGACTGGGACTTTGGAGATCTGTGCTTATGTTTTTTTTTATTTACCAGGACATGCCGTAGCTGATCTTAGCTCAAATCACTGGGAGAGATTCTCAAGTAGGGACCTAGTGCTTCTTCATTCCTACAGAAGCGAGTGAGGCACCTACATAGCTCTGCAGCCCTTGGCTTTCCTTCCCCATGTACAAAGTAACAGTTATAATAATACTTTCTTCCACTGATTGGTCTGTTTAGATTGTGTTAGTCACTCTGCAGACATAGCAGAGAAACAACAAGAACTCCCTTTCAGTGCAAAGGAATGGTAACAAATCCAAACTCCACTGAAATCATTAGAAGTCTTTTCTATCTTGGATCATGCCCTGTGTTTTTAAGATCAATTTTCAGTTAATATTTCCTGTCATTGAATTTGTGAGAATACTAAATAAAGGAACCATGAAAGAAAAATCTGAACAGATGCAAAGATAATACTTTTTTTCAATTAACAAATACTTCCCAATTACACTTTGGCAAAATTTGCTGAGTGTTAGTCCTAGTTCTAGAAAAATGTGGATACCCCAAAGGCTAGCTGACAGTCTTGCAGACTGTCATCAAAAGATTGATGACTGTCATCATCCACTATTATCAAGGTAGTGGATAAAATTCTTAAAATATTGCTGAAGTTACCATACAAGGCATACTGGATTCAAAACCAAATTGGTCTGTGACTGTCAGTATGAGTTAACAGATTCCCTGCACCGGGTTCCAAATCTGCAATACTTTATTCTCCTGCCCCGATGAAGGTCTTGGATCCATGCAACTCCCACATTTAATTGCTCTCTACTCAGTTAAAAACACATCTTCAATCAAGTGCTGGGCAGCCACAGTTAGCACAATCAGATGTTTTAATGAAAGAAAGAAGTTGTAGGTGTTGCCAGCAGAGCTCACACAAAGCACACTGAAAAGACGGGCAAGCCAATGGCTGGAAAAGTTTCTCTCTCTTCTCTTTAATCATCCCTCCCCTCTCCTGCTGACATTTTCTAACTCAGTAGAAGCTGCCAAATCACAGATGGTTGTGGGGCCTGCATGAACCAGAATAAAACAAGGAAGCTAGTATTTCCAGGAGAGATTGGAACAGCAACAAATAAGACTGACCTGATTATTCAAGCATGGCCAGAAATAATACCAACCTTCATCTTCTGATACTTGCTGTGTGGCTTATATACCAGTAAATACTGCAGAGTGCAGTCAAAAAGTGCTTCATCCCCTTTTTTCTCCTCTGGTGTGAATCTAGTAGCTGTTTGGTGCACCGAACCTGCTGACTTCTAAACTTTGCAGGGGGCAGCAATACAAAATGTCATAATGTTTGCTTACACAGTCATAAATATATATTTTTTTTACAAAGATTCTTAATTCTTATGTAACCAATATTCCATTTTGATGAAGATGTGATATTGCATGCTGGGACTTGTAGTTTTCGCACTGTACGAGTATGTAGAAGGTAGGTAAAGGATCAGCAAATTGCTGACAACAGTTGATTCCTGGTCACTTTTGCTGCCCTTTCTGATGCTTTGTTATCAAAGGTCCATGCTGGAGTAGAAGTATGGTTCAGTCACTGAAGTTTAAAGAATACAGAAGGGGAGAGGAATGCTGAGCTACAGGCAAGACTGCTTGAATAACCTCCTCCAAGAGCAGGACTGCTGCTGCAGTACAAGCCCTGACAGACCTTAGTAGCAGTCAGCAGTATTGTGTACTTTGGGGGAAGGAGAAAACAAAACAAAACAAAGCCCAACCACACAACAAAAAAAAAAACCCCAGAAGTAGGAACATGAGCTAATTTTTTTCTGAAGATAAAGTTTCTCCTGTTCTTGGTCACAAGAATATCTATCTGTGCACATGGATGGATTGACCCTTTCATATTTTTTGGATGGAGTACAATGTTCCTGCTTTGTAGCTGGAGAGCAGAGGCACAGAGAAGCTCAATTTTTAAAGTCACTGAACTGTCTAATTCCAGAGACTTCTCCTGGGAGTTGAGTTGAGTTTCCAAACCATTATGATGTGGCCAGCTATTGTCTTTCCTCCCTCCCTGGTCAAACTGAGATTACAGGGTTGAGAAGGAAATTGAACCCACACCTCTCACATCCACTATTATAGCTACATCCCCACCAACTAAGACTGCTATTTGGGCCCTGCTTATTTGTACTGTTCCAATTCTGTAAATTGCTTTAAGCTGTAGGCATACATAACTTACATTTCTGCTTTAATGGCAACATAGGTTAGCTGTGCACATAGTGAAAATATACATTTTTTAACCTGCTTTTCTTTCATTCCTCCCCCTGCTCTTATGAGGCAGAGAATGAGTGCAACTTCCTGATTCACATTCTCTGGGTCATTTTATGTCATTTTAGTCTTGTTTCTTTTTATTCAAACTTCTAAAATCAGCCTAAGAAAATGGTCTCAAACTTTTCAAGCATCCTTTAAGGGGAATTTTGCCTCTAACCTTGCCTCTAACTACGGTTTGAAATTGCCTCCAGTATTATTCTGTCCTCTCAAAATAAGCAGGAGTAAATAATGTGTTTTGAATAAGAAACTCCCCCTGGATTATCAAGTGACACATAGCATATTTCATATTGTTCTCCATCCCCTTCTTTCTGTATTCATCCGCTCTTTTCACCACTGCTGCAAACTAGGCAGAGGGTTTTTTGTGGTTCTCTATGCTGACACCAAGTTAATTCCTAACATGGATAACAGATGCCTTGGGGCACATCTACACAAGGAAATAGAGCTGGAGTACCCACTGACCTGAAAGATGCTAAGCCACTGAATGCCACTTTGTGGTTGTCTCTGAGTCACTTCAACACAGCTTGGTCATGGAATCAGCACCTGGCTCCCAGTTAGTGAGCTCTGCAAGTTCATATGGTGCCTCTGAAAGATGATTTTCAAGAAGCTCCAGACATTCACTTGCAGGCAGTGAAATTACCATGACTATTTGTTACTCATGTGGTTAGAAAACACACATACAGAAGAATAATCTTTCCTTTTAGAAACTTGTAATTTTGTTTTGTATAGCAACGGGCAGCAAATGCTAATGAGAGACTAAAAACCATCACACAGACTAAATGACGTGTCTCTTCCTGCAGCCAAATTTAACTTGCACTCCATGGGAGTTTTGCCAATGACTAGTGGAAATACTTTGTTCCTCAGGGTCAGACGAACAGTAAAACTATATAGGGAAAAATCTAGCTGAAAGATGTGTTTTAAATATATATGTAAAAGTTATTCCTGTTTGTAAGAAGTTCATTGGCTGGGCTTGCACAGCTGCTCAGGAGCAGCCCCTGGACCAACCATGGGGCTGAGTTCACCCTGCCAAGACCACTTGTCATGGAAGCTACATGGATGTGGCTCCACGGAGAGCCAGATGGTGCTCCCTGATGCGAGCCCTCAGCTATGGCAGCTTCCCTGGCACATCCCCCTGCTGTGCAAAGCATCCCATGGCCCCATCGCCTCTGCCAGTGGAAAACCACAGGTGGAAAGAAGTTGATCCTAAATCCTGCCTTGGAATAACCTGCTTAGCTCTTCCTAGAAGAGTCACCTGCCACAGGTCAAGTAATGGTTGAAAGGAGCCTAAGTTCAGGATAAAAGCAGTGATGCAAGTTCAGCCTACACAGGTACAAAGTAGATTAGCCCCTGCTCTGAAACATGCTGTTAGGAAATTTTGGGTTCACAGTCTCATTTAAAGTTTCTAGCTTTCTTGTTTGGTAAAACACAACCCTCTCCCTCTTTTAAGAAGATTATAATTAAGGCATGCAAATGCAGTACATAGAATCCTGTTGCTTAGACCTTGATCCTGTTTAGTGCTTCTGATCCCTGGCTTCATTAAAGAAGTGTTTAAGTGGATAATTTTGTTTCAGTAAGTGAACTGTTATCTTAGATTGCCAGAGACTATTTAGTGGTCTGCCAAGTTAGGGTTCAGAAAAAGGTGCCTTTTAAAACAGCGCAAACAAAATAAAGCAGGAGGGTAGTCATATGCTGGCTGATTGATTAAGAACATCAGAATACTAAGAGACATGCATATTAATGTGAGAAACACAAATCTAGTTAAGTACTTTTTAAAGGCACCAGGGCAGATTTGGACTGCATTGTGCCAGACACATACAAACACACGTTGATCAGAACTTGTGGGCATGATCAGTACACAGCATTAAATGGATGAGATGGAGAGACAAAAATAATTGTTTGTCCTTGTGCTGAAAGTTCCGACAGTAGGAAGAATTAGATGGAAACTATCACTAGCAATGTTATAACTGAAATATTTGTGGCTACCACATCTCCAAATACTCTAGTATAATTTAGCACACCAAGAGGCATCCTACAGCCTACATTTCTCATAACTGTGTAGACAAACATTAAAAGATGCTTTACTGTAAAATGAGATAAACCTGCATGAACTCATAGGCTCAACAAATTCAAGAGATCAGCAATGATTAATTTCTGAATGAACAGGTCATAGCAGAGGTACTAACTATTGTCTGGTATTGAAGGTGCCAGGTGTGACTACCTCCTAACATTGTATTTACATATTTACCCCTGTTATGCTATTTACATAGCTGTGGTCATTCTGTCCCTATGGGCCTCAGTACTGCCTGTGAACCTGGATAGTGCTGCCAGCAATGAAGAAGGAGGAGAATGTCACCAATTGACCGTGATAATTTAGCACACCTGATGCTTATACGACATGTTAGATCCCCAAAGCACTGGGCAAGCAGTGATTTAGTAATGTGAATTCACATTTTATGTCAGAATAACCATTGGGCATCCCTATTAAAAATGTTAACTTAGTACCTTTGTATGCTTTGGGTATTTGAGTACTACCAAGACTTTACAAAGGGGGAGAAAAACAGCTTTTGGCAAAATGTACATCGTAATAATGGACAGTTTTCCTGGAAATCAGGCTTCAGACATTAGAAAGTCCCAAGGACACAGTCACAGTCCATGAGCTCAACAGTCAACAGGTACAGATTAAGAGCAAGCCAACCTCATCTTTCTCAAAGGCAAAACTATCTTGGCATGCAGCCTGCCAATAATGTACTAATGGATATTTTCAGGTCTTGGCTTCTGACATCTGTAATTCATTGACACTAGGGAGTTTCCTCTCACCAAAGGATGATTGTGTCCAAGAGATGAATCTGTTTGCTTTATTTCTGAGGCTACCTTATATTTTGGTCTTGACTGCTACCTGTTTCTCTTCCTGACTCTCAATCTCTCTCTCCATGTTTCTCTCCCTGTTTGGAAGTTGAAAAAAGCAGAAAAGCATGAGCAGTGTCTTTAAATTTGCCACTTTCAGGAGGCAAAAGAAACTTTATATTATTAGTTTCTGTAGGCAACCTCCATGTAGATGCAAATTCTCTCCTGGAACATCAAATATGTTCTGCCTCCCTGCTTTCCACCTCCTAACAAGTCATCCTCACCAGTTGTCAGAAAATGTTAAGAGCTCTGGAGAAACCAGATATAAAAGCTGCTATGGAAAACAGATATATGAAATTATAATAATTACCATTGTACTTACCATATTGCAGCATATAATTGAAGGTTGTTGGTTTTTTTTTTAAAAAAGCATTAGCCAAGCTTTTAGATCTGTTAGGAAAGAAAGATAAAACATGCACTTTTCTCAGTGTTTCTCATAACCTCATTTCTGAAGAGAGAAAATGGCTAAAAGTCAAAACCGTGTGCTTCTCCCAGGTCCAGTTCTCGTTAAGTGTTAGTAGATAGTATTTGGGTTTTATTTACTCGTATTCTGAGTATTTGAAGTCTACAAGTTGATCATGTTCTGTGAAGGTTTTCCTCAAGCTCATACGGACATATGAGATCTCTGCCACTTGACCAAATTGTTGGTTAATTGCCATGTGCCACCTAAGACCTGGATATTACTTGTAATCCTCTGTGTACCAGCTGCTGGGTTGCCATAGATACAAGGTAATGCAAGATAGCTCAGACTGTTGTGAAAATAAAACACGGTACCCAAGGACTGCAGTCAGACCTAACAATGTAGAGGTTAGGAAACTTGGAGTTTTTCCCTCTCTCTGCCACTCACCTGCTGTGCAACTTTGGGCAAATCACTTTGACTTGTCATCTTCCCCTCTTTTTTTACTTTTCTTCTCTCTCGTTTACTTAGGTTGAAAGACCTTGAAGGATCATATGCCCCCAGGATCTTAAAACTTCCCCATACAAATAATTCTCATGTTTGTTGGGGTTTGCATCCAGCTAGGATATGAGCCTTTTGGTTCATATGACTTTAGAGAGCACTTTTGTGAAGACAGCCATATATGGAGTGAGTTCAATGAGGGGATTACATATTCCATATTAACTGCAGCAAGACCAGTGAATGGTACAATGCCTGAGTGCAGAAAACAATAGCCATTAGTGTGAAATATTCCTAATTGAAGCTGACTCCTAACTAAAGCACTGCTGTGAGTCACAGCAGTTCTGCAACGTAAATACTTTTCTCAATCAGAGACAATAAAATATAATCAGAGTAAGCTTGTTGTTATTGATTAGAACATAATGCGTTAGACACCATCCTTTTCCATACACTCTATTTATAGTGTCTGCATCACGGAACAGTCATTACAGCTTTTCCACCCTCATTGCACAATCATGAACAAAGCATTAAACACGCATTCCTGCTAGCACACTAACTCAGGCCTGTCAAAAATTGTGGGGAATAAAGCCAATCAGAGAAGTTAGCGTTCAACATTCCTGTAAGAATCTATCCAAGCAGAGTGAAATCCAAGGAAAAGAGGTGTGATTTAGCAAGGGATGTTAGCTTTCTTCTTATGGGGCACGTTACACTTTGAAGACATAATATGTATGTTTACACTGCCAAAACATTTACAGGACAAATGGAACTACGTAAGTCTCTTCTTCCTGCAAAAGCAGCTCTGTGGCTGGTTCTGCGGCTTTCTCTCCACTCCCTCCATGAAGCTGCAGTCCCAGGAGAGCCTTTCTCAAAGAGGTTTGCAGTGGTAAGCAAGAGTTGTATTCAGCCAGACCCAATTCACTTTAAACTGTGATCAGCTGAATGAGGTACGTGTTATACAGGCACGTAAGCAGGAAAGTATCTTTAGGCTAATGCAGAGCAACTGCATGCACAACTGGAGAGAAACTGATGTACTGCCAAAATACTCTTCCTACCCCTTGCTTTCAATGCCATGAAGAGTTCAGCTTTGAGACTGCTGTCTTCAGAACTTTTACTGCAGGGTGGTAATAGACCAGTGTCACACAAGGCCTCTAATTTAGAGTCTGCTTTCTGCAGAGGACACAGAAAGTTGCCATCTCAAGAATGCAGTGTACACAGGCTGGAACTGACACTATGACAGCATGATGCGTTCCCAGGGGAAACAGCAACTGTAATGCTCTCGAATAAGTCTACCTTGTCTAATGTTTGGAGTAAGCCCACAGAGCCCCAGAGGTGAGGTTAGATGCTTACAGAGCCCTCCTTTGTGATAGGAAGCAGGTAGTTAATAACCAGGATCCCAACTGAGCAAAGCATGTAAGCACATGATTAACTGCTGAAGTTAAACATGACCCCAAGTAGTTCACCAGGCTGGAGCCAAAGGATGGAAAAGGTGTTAGCAAAGGGGACATTCAACTGAAAAAGAAGCAAAGAAGCGTTTTACCAGAAACACTCATGATAATTCTTTCAAGTTCCTGTACTGCAATATAGTCTTTATTTTGTCTCAGCTATGCAGAGCTAATCTGGAGTGATTCACCCTGGAAGGGGTCTCTATTTCAGTGGAAATTACTTTAGGAGTGTAATTTATTCTGATTGTTAGTAGTGATTGTCTACTTTTCTGGCAGAGAAATTGAGTAGTATTTAAAAGTAAGTAGCAAACAGCAGTGGAAGAAGACCTACAATAAACTCTGCTGTTTACTAGCCATAAGCAAATACAGCTTGCTCCAGATTGTGCATCCTTCTGCTACAGCAGACCCTGGACCTCAGAGCACCACAGAGCAATGTGCACCTGCTATAAATAGCCACCAAGGGCTGTTTGAGAGTCTTCTGAAGGTACTAAATATTTTTGCAGGACTAGATCTTTCATTTGTCCTTCATGGTATGACACATGAAATTATATTGCGATGATATATTGGCTTGGATATTTTGGGCCTAGCTGTCATTTAGGGCAAAATAGGCAGTAAAAGCACCAATCAAGTTAATACAGAATTTATGTCTATTTCAAGGTCTTTCACACTTTCTGCATGGTGTAAAATGTGCCAAATGAAGCCACGTTCCTCACTGACGTGCTTGTTGTGCTCTTTGTTCCCTGTGGCCTCAGTGGCACCTGTGAGCAGGACCATGGAGCTGTGCTCCTGCCTCCTCTCTGCAGGAGCTTTCATCCCACACCTTCAGTGACCATGGTCCATCATGAGCTTTAGCTGACAAAGTGTCTCCAAGGCAAAAGCAAACTATATATCCAGATGAAATGATGAATATAGTTCCCAATGCACAGGACAAAGTGTAGGAGGAACTGCAGGAGTGGGTAATGTCTGGCTGGATCATCTCATGTCAGATTCCTGTGTGTCCCAGGAGAACATGCAGATCCCACTCCTCACTGCATGTGGTCCATGAGGCTATGCTGAGCAATCTGCAGACCTGTGTGAAAGAGCTGTTGCATCTGCAGTGAATGGTTTGACGCTTGCAGTGTCCTGTTGTCTGTGAAAAGGTAGGCATTATCTTTTGGACCATGAATTGTGGAATATGAGTTTGACCTTAAGCACTATACTGTGTCAAGAGGTGACCTATAGCAGCATGAGGGTGTGCTTTCTAGCAAATTGCTGTACAGCAGGGGCAGGATGTGTACAAACACACAAACTTTCCCAGGGCCACCAGCCAAAGGCCATATATCATCTCCAAGGAATGACAAGAGCTCTGATTGTTTTTCATGGGCCAGAGCTGGATTGACTGCATGGCTGTTAACTCAGACAAGCCAAAGCTGTCAAACCCAGAAGCTCCTGCTGGCCCACTGCTTGACACAGACGACATTGTGCAACAAAAACTGAATTGTTCATGAATTGCTCCTCATGAACCTCCTTGTAGTTCCTGAACTCGTGGAAAGGGCAAACACATCCTTGGAGGATTTCTGTCCTGCTGCTGCTTCCCTGGCACCTGACAGACTGACAGGCATCAGAGCATGCAGTGGTTGAACGAAAGAGAGGGTCACCATGAAAGGAAGCCAAAAGATCAGGCGCTGTTCCAGGCATGGCTCTGATATACAAAATACAATCCAATTGGCATGCAAACCCTTGTAGTTGCCAAACATATCCCAAGAAGAGCTCAGGGTGGTCTCCAGGGCTGGACCACTGAAAGGAAAAAATGCACTAATGGCAGCAAGATGGGGAAGTTTTGCCAAGTCAGGACAAAAATCATATGTGTACCAGTTTCCACGCCTGTGAAGGCAGCTCTGTTATGTCTATGGGAAAGGACCTACACTTGGACATGGTCATGCACACATACGGACACGCTCAGCTCTGGCACACACAGCCCCAGTTGGCTCATATAGCATCACCCTATGATGCCATTGGTGTCAGATGGGGCTGCTTGTGCAGACCCTGGTGTGAGCTGCTGCTGCCCAACGGCTCTCTACCCCGAGCCACATATTCCCAGTGTTAATACTTGTGCCCCCACCTGGCACCCGCAATCTGGGGAGGGGCCCAGCTGAAAAGCAACCCAGAGGAAAAATAAAGACTCATGTTCAGTCTGACTCATGTGCAGTCAGACTGAGTCTGACTCAGTTTGCTGCGTGTCCCCACTTCTGCTGGTGACAGTGCAAGGGAGGCTTTGGACATGTGCAGTAGGTCCAGTCTTGACCCTTTTGATGACAGTGTGAAATCAGATCTATGTAATTCCACATGAAACCCCAGCCTGGTTCCTGCAGGTCAGACTTGGAGGAGCATTCAAGGGTTTGTTTCAAGGAGACTGTTTGTTTATTTGGCCTGTCCTTTTAAATTAAAATAGAAATAAGCATTAACCATGAAGAATTTTATCCTCCTAGGTATTTAGATGAATTTAGGCTGCTTGAGAGCCCAGTTGCTGGCTGACCTGGCTTCTCTCACTTTTTCACTTCACCCGCCCATTCCCAACTGTGTCCTGCCCCCTTGCTGCAATGGCTGTGGGATCTGTTGAACCCCACACTGAGCAGTTTGGCATGTTAAATCCTCAGCACACAAACCCATCACAGGAAGACAAATTCTTCCCTTGTAGGCCAGGGTACTGGCACACCTTTTTGTACACCCTCTGACAGCCACCAGAAAGGGGTGGAAACATGGGGGCAAGAGCAGCAAGGCTGGCAGTCTGTGGGTAAACCAGAACAGGGTCACCTTTTGGGACGACAGTCCCAGAAGACAAGTTATCTTTTGGACTGAAACAGTGCATTTCCTCACCTGTTTTGTGAATGGCAAAAATAGTGAAAGGCAAGTTAAAGTCTACTCTTTGATCTTAATAGTGTTTTGCAGGTTAAAGTCTAGTCTTTGATCTTAATAGCACTTTTCAGTTAGTTCTGAGTGAAACAATCACAACTTAAAAATGTAGTGATTTGCTTTTTGGCTTGCTTTCCCAGCTTGCTTTCCCTTGGTGGCCAGAAGACAGGAGGTGTTGAAATAAGAGACGTCTTGTCCAGCTGGAGCAGTCATTTGATATTTGATATCATTTCCATTGTGAGGAATAATCAATTACATGAGTCATGTGTCCTTCAGTGTGAACTTATTTAACCTAAAAGCACAAAGCTTTGATCTCCTGAGCACAGTTAGGAGTGGGCATTTTCCATGCTCAGTACCCTCCAGTTTGCCACACCAGCGAGCTCTGTGCCCATGAAGCCCAGTTTCTGTTGCCTCCCAGAAAGACCCATGATGCTTTCACTTTGGTTCTCGTTGTCAACACATGTTTATCTTTAGTTTATATGCTCATCCCAGGCTTGTGACTCAGCAAACTTCAGCACTGCAACAGGCTGTGCAGCCTTCAAGAGCTGCTCCTCTTGTTTTCATGAGATTTTGCTAATGGCAGCCAGTGGCTGCTCCCATTGAGTCAGAAGAAGTGACACCACATCTCTGGTTTGCAGTCATGTCTCATGCAGTCATGTCTCTCATATCTTTTAAAGGGAACACAATCTTGTTTTAGGACAGGTAAGACTGTCAGGACTTGAAGACAGATCTTCAAGAGGTTAATTTCCTGATGTCTTTTCTCTGCACAAGCGTTGTGTAGTGGGAGGGGGAACAGCCCTATGCAGCCCCCTTCTCCCTATCACCCATAGAGTAGCAATTCTCTCTGATACAACAAACCCATTCATGGCCCGCAGAAGGCTTAGTCCTGCAGATATCTCATGTCTGCACCAGGCAACACTGAGGTTAGTACTTGTATTTCTAATAGTGTATTTGTTTCTGCTCATCAGCTTTTATGTTCTGGTTCTCCCTTTCATTTGTTCATGCCTGGTTTAATTCTTTTCTCTTTACACTACACTGTGTTTCTTTCCATTATGTTTTTGTCTACCAGGAACGTGTTGTTTCCAGTTGCCCCTTTCCCTAATTCCATGTGCAGCTCTGCACTTCCGTCTCCCCAAACATCCATCGATTTACTACTGGCTTGACCCACTGTTGTCACCCAGTTTCTGGGAGCTGTTTTGCAGTGCAGCGAAACACTCTGTACAGACTGGAAATGTCGTTACATGCACAGACTTGAGATTGCCAGTAATGAGCATTCAGTGGCTAGAGGACTTCCCTGAAACTCAAAGCAACCTTGAGCCAGTAGTTTTTGATAATAAATTACATCAAGAAATAAAATAATATTGGAAATTTAAAAGCATTTACATTTACTTTTCCAATATTTTTCATTTACTTCCATTTTTTTCTGTTCTCTTCTAGAAAGACAAATCTATAGATTAATGATCAGTTCTGGCCTTACAAAGATTGGGAACTAATGCTTTGGGGTGTGTTGAGTGCCTTATCCAGGAGGAGTACTCTGACTGAGTGTGCACATGTGCCTATGTATGTGACAGGTATGTGACAAGAATGTGACAATGTGGTTTCACCAAAGGTGGCAGATGCAAGACTTGCATTGTAATAGAGCAGATTTTCTCTAAAAAGGGCTTCTGTTTTGAACACAGAAATATCCTAAATACAGACTTTGCATTTTCAGGTTTGGTCAGTGTTCATGCTTCCAAAAAAAATCCCCAAATCTCTAAATCAAAAATACTGTTATAGAAAATGCACTTTAATGCTCCAGTGAATGCCCAGTGTCCCACTTTCCTGGATTATCAAGTCTCACACCAGCCTACCAGACTATCTCTCTTGTACCAAAAGCAAACGAGACTGAAGATGGCAAGCGGCACTGGAAACATTAGGTTGCCATTCTACACCTGACTTGAATCCTGGTCTGTGAAAGAATAATAAAAATATTTATCTGCCCTAGGTGTTCTGATAATTCATTAATTAGCATTTGTACTGCACTCCCAAATTCTCTGGTGGAGGCAGGACTCTGTGATTACCCTTAGTAGTAGTAGCAGGAGTGGTTTTAGCCATGCAGGCAGGACTGGTTTGGTAGCTGGATGCAATACCGTGCCCGCTACTATCACGCCAAAAAAAATGCGAAGTTCAAAGTTATTTCATGGATCATGTTACATTGACCACTTCTTCCCATCTCATATTGAAATCTGATGTGTTTTTTGGAAGAGGCCGCTTCCCCTAATCCAGCAGGACTGTTTTAATTATCAACAAATGTCTCACAGTGGGGCTGGAGCCTGCTCTGCTTTGTGCCTGTTGGCTCTGGCAGCGGTTCCCTGGGGTGGCATGGACATGGACAGAGCGTTCCAACGCCTCTGGCCACCGGCGCTTGCTTCAGCATGAGGGCAGCTCCCCAGCAGCCCGTCTGCATCCTCTGACCCTGTGTAAATCCTGTGCCACATCAGTGCCAGCCCCACCAGAGCATGAACTAATACAGGGAGAGAGAGATGGAGCACTGCTGGAGGGACACCCCAGCTCTGGCAGCAACTGAAGAAGGCACAGGAGAGGGCTGGAGGTGGTGGATGGAGGCAATGGGGAGTGGGAGCCCTGCATGGAAAGCCCCTGGGACGATAAATGAAGGTAGAGAGGGATGATGGAGGGTGGCTAAGCAGAGGGATGGAGAGCTAGAAGACAGGGTAAGGACAGTGGGCTAGGAAGGGGAAAAGATAGTGACACAGGAAACCATGGAAAGGAGGGCAGAAGAGGGAAAATAAGGAGACAGAGTGATTTCGGACCCCCAGGAGGGAAATCAGACGCAAGGAAATGGGAGGAACTGTCTGGGGGGGGACAGAGGGATACAGGGAGCAGACTAACATCAGGGATGGCATGAGGACTGGAGAGGAAGCTGTGGGCAAAAGAGAGACAGGACAGAGAAAAGCTAACAGGGAGTAGGCAAAGGGAGGCTGGACTTGAGGTAAGAAGAATCAGAAGAAGAAAGAAGGAAAGAGAACATGCAAGAGGTTAATGTAATGGAGAAAAATAAAGAGTGAAAGTGAAGCAGCAAGGCAGTGCTTGCAACTCTTAGAAACTTCAGTTCATTCACACTTGTTCCAGCCCAAGTTTTTGGGGTGACTCTTCAGAGGCGCTCAGGAGCCTGTGTTACACAAACTTGTTTTTTGGAAATTTCCTTCCAATAGTAATGAAACAAGATGCTTGAAAACTGGCATGTTTCCTATAACACAGAGGAGATGGAAGGAAAGAAAAATAATAGACTTGTCCATAAAGACAGTAATTACAACCACATGCTCTTATAGTAGAACTATTTTAGACTAATATTCTAGTATTTTTATTAACTGTCACTGGGATGGAAAAGCACCATAGTGTTGTAAAGGAATTAATCAACCTGTGTTTGCAGCACTGCCTGCTGCTGGATAGACGCGCACATATATGCTGTAGGATATACGCCTATGCTCCACATCATTCAGCAGCTGGTGGGGAGCTGAGGTGCAGTTTCACCAGGGGTTTTAGCCAGCCTGGTGTTGCTGTGCTGCTGGATGGACTGTGATCCTGGAGGGGAATCTGGGGGGAGGAGGAGGCCCTCTTCTGGCAGGGGAGTGATGCCTTTCGGTCTGCCTGGGGGACCCCGCATCCCTGCCGGGCACAGGCCAGCCGGAGAGGGGCTGATTTCCAGCCAGTTCCCGTGGCTTGGCTCCTTCCACCTCAAAAGCTGAGCAAACCCAAGGGAATTCAGCCTCAGAAGCAGCCAACACTCCACGTCCTCCAGTACTGCCAAATCCTAAGAGCAGAGACTTGAATTGCATGTAAGCAGTGCCGTGAGAGCAAGGCTGAGACTGGAGGGTGGGTTTTCCATCAGATGTCTTGCTGTCGTGAGCTTCACAAGTTGCTCAGCTGATACAGCCATGCTGCTTTTAATCTCTAGCACCCTTCTCAACCCTGAACATCTGCGTTTTGGCTACCCAGTTCATAGCTTATCCCCTTGCTGGCACAGGGAAGGAAGGGCCACACACACACAAAACCAAGAGATGCATGTGGCATTGTCTGTGGAGACTGGGCTCATTTCTGCAGCCGCTGTCCCTGGAAGCTCTTGGCTGAAGCCTGGAGGGGAGAGGCTGGCGGCAGGGGGCTGCAGCCGTGCCGGGGTGCGCAGAGGAGGGTTAGCCAGGTGGCTGTGGGGACTCTACCACTGTCACCAGCCGGTGCCACATGTGCTCCTACCCCGTGCCCTGCACCCCCTCCTCTCCATGCCCCCACCCCATCACCAGCAGAATGTTTACCCTGATACATGCACCGAGGACAGAGGGTAGGTATAACTGATCACAGGGGGGAAAAACCCTCCCCCTTCTGCTACCACCGACTGTATGGAAAGCCACCCCCCAGCTGCACCAGTGCCTTTCTCCTCACACCTGCAGAGATACACACCCCGAACAAAAGCCACTGTGTTTTAGCATCCCAGAGCAGAGGCCACTGACAAATGAGTTCAGCAGATGGCACAGGCTGACACCACACACTGGAGCTCTCCTCCTAAGGAATTTTTCTGCATTAAAGTGTGTTGAAAGCTTTAAAAAACATTAGCAAATATAATGGTTAGGTACTCTCCTGCATTTTAAATATCTTGTTTACTGCCTGTGACATGAGAGCGCTACATTTTAATGTCATGTTCAAAGAGGTGTATATGTCAGTGTGCACTGAGGGAACTGCTGTAGCCTTGTAAACATAGTAGAGGAGTGGTGAGAAGCCTGCTGGCCACGCTGCCTGGGGAGGCATTTGCTGATGGCAGTGACTCCATTAAAGACAACAGTAAAGTAAAATTCTGTAAAAATCAGATGTGCTCGAGCAGCAACCTCTTCTGGAAACCTAGCTGGAAGAAATGGCATTTGTTCCATGAAGATGTAATAAGAATCACTTAGCAACATAAAAACAGAGCATGCATTTGATGAACTCCATTGAACAAGAAAAAATAGGAAGAATCCATGGCACTAAGACTAAAATTTCTCAGCATATTTGACTCTTCAAAATCTCTGCTTACAGATGTATAAACAGTTTTGTTTACTTCATAGCTGTCGATGTTATAATGTCTTAAAACAAGCCTCATGAGATCTTCATTTGGTTTTATAGGTCTTTCCTGATATAAGTGCTCTTGGGAAATGGTCTGGGTTCTGGCATCTCGTTAGAAATAGAATTGTATTGACTGAGACAGACTGTAAATAAACCTGCATGCAAACAGCCTGTTTCTTGCCACACTCCATATTCTGGTACTGCATTCATGTATATGCTTGTTAGAGTCCTGTTTTTCAGAGAAGCTGACATTTGCATCTCCTGCTCATGGCAGGAACGTTTCTGGATGCACCAACCTTTTAAAAATCAGGTCAAATGAAGTTTTCCGTTTTGCTGCTTCCACTTCAGCATCTTAAGAACATAATGTTGGTATGGTTTAGACAATGTGAACCTGCTCCCTGCTTCCCTGCTCTGTGATAATAAATTGCTACTCGTTACTGTCATTATATCAATTTTTTTTAATAGGGTAGTGAATTGCCATGGAAACTGCCAGTCCATTTCTTCCCCTTCTGCATCCTGGCATTTCCAATCAGCTCAGAAATGTAGTCTGAACAAGCTGCCTCCCATAGCAGTACCTGTGGTCAACTGCGTGCATGGGCTGATTCTTGAGGGGTTCACAGAAGGAAATGCAAGCCAAGAAGAACAAGAAAAAAGGTCTCTTTCTCCTCTGGGAAATGCCTGGTGCTCTGAAAACAATAAAAGTGGGAAAGCACTGGGTTAGCTTAGCTTCTCTTTGGCAAGGGCTGCCTGTGAGTTTACATGCTTGTGGTTTTGCCAGACTGTGCTATAGAGCTGCCATTGTTTCCCTCTCCTTTTTCTTTCTTTCTTTCTTTTTTTTTTTTTAAAATTCTTTATTAGTTATATGGCCATATATAGTTGACATGGACATTAGCTATACTTTCTGTGGACTTTTGCTTATTGGTTGATGCAGGACCACCTGCTAAGGCATGAATTCCCAGGGAATTACAGGCATTTCTGCACATAAGCAAATGACATGAAAACTATTAGCACACAGAATAGCCTGGGAAACTCCCAGATGCTCTGAGATTTAATAAAAGAAAAGTTCTGTTTGTATGATGCAAGGCCTGGACAGAGGACAGCTTCACTGGTCAGGCTAGTTTAATCCTAGGAAAAGGTATTTGTTTTCTAGAATAGTTCATAAAGTGACAGGAAATAGGGATGGAGGCAGCTTCAGGAAGAGTCCCAAATATCAAGGCAGGATCAGACAGACTTGAACTGCCTCAGAGAGGTCCCTTTCCATACCTCATTATCCTTGATGTTGGGAGAGCTTTCTCCAAAGGCTGAACAGGACATTTGTTGTTGCACTTCGTTTTAAACCCTTTCTTGTCTTACTCACTATTGCCAACTGGTTTTCCCTTTCTCCTCACAGTATTTTCTTTCGTGTCCACCACACCTTTGCATCAAACATCCTACTCCAGGGTAGTCCTGTCCATGTTGGTTTGCCCTCTACAGAAAATAGTTGCCAGAAGGGTCTCTCCTGTAGAAAGCCTGTAGAAAGCATGGTCCTGCACAAGGTTTAGACAAGACCTTTGTTCAGACTGGTATTGCATTTAATCCATC
Source organism: Streptopelia decaocto (assembly GCF_964273445.1). Taxonomy (NCBI): domain Eukaryota; kingdom Metazoa; phylum Chordata; class Aves; order Columbiformes; family Columbidae; genus Streptopelia; species Streptopelia decaocto. The sequence goes on from NC_138656.1 coordinate 65,136,565, forward strand.
AGTGCTGTCAGAGCACAAGCAGAGCCAGAGGGACATGAAAAACTCTCTGCTCAGGACTGGCTGTGTACAAGCACACACCCACTTGCACACTGCAGTTCCTCTACCAAGGCAACCCACATTTTTGCTAGCTTTGGCTTCTTTTCATAAAAATTGTAAAGTGACTTTTCCAGGACAAGAAAATGGGGAGAGGGAGTGTATAGAACCAGGTAAAGCGGTGACTTGTTCCCTTGGGTTATCATGAAATGGTGGTCTTCAGTATTTTCACTGTGATAAATGTATCAAGATATCTGAAACAGATGGGAATAACTTAAAATTTAACTCAGTCCCAGTCAGATCAGCTTGCAACAGACATATTGTTTCCTATTGTCAAACTGTGATTGGATGCATTATCTTATTCGTGGGAAAGGGTTGAATGTGCATCTTGAATGGATTAATTTCACTTCTTACATAAACCTACAGAATTCCCCACAGAGCTAATCTATATGAAAATTGTTCTCTTGGTAACAGCTCTTTCTCTTAAATTCTATCATTCTTAATTCTAAAAATCCATCTTTACAATAAATCTGAGCTGTGTGGTTGTGCAATTTTGGTTTTCCTTTAAACTACAAATAGGTTTTCAGGACTTACAGAACAGCAGCGGGTATGAACTCTCCTTCTGCAATGTTTGAGTGACAATATTAGTCCCAGAGCTACGCTGCCATCAGAAAAGACAAAATGCTTTCTATGCATGGGAATAATAGGCTTCTCAATGCCAGACTTTCCAGAGGGACAACGAGGGGGGAGTTGAGTTTGCCCTTTCCTCACACAGCCCTCCAGGTGGAAGTAGGAGCCCCACAGGGAGAGGAGCTGGAGGAGCTGGTGTGTTTACACACAGAAGGTTGTAGTTTGGTAATACAAGACCTTTAAGACTAGGAAAGTTAGGGCTCATAGTACTGGATCAAAACCTCCTCAGCTCCTGAAACGAATTTGACACCAATAAACTCTGCCAGTTCCCACTTGTTGAAAGAAAAGTTCAGCTTTTATCAGCTGGCTTTATATCACCATTTTAAGTTCACACATCAGGTGCTGCTGATTCTCCCGCAGCTTGTGTGAAAGCTTCAGGCTGCCAGAAACCACTGCTAAGGGCTTCGGTTAATTTGGCAGGAATGTGGTTGTTTCATCTCATTTATCCTGTTAGGACAGGTAGTGCCCAGGTCTGGTACTAATTATCATGAAACCAGTCTTGAGTGAAGGCACCAGAAGTGATTGGAATGTAAGAGCACAAGATAATTAAAAGAGACTATGAAGGAATAAAAGGCAGGTGGGGGTAATGGAAATCTCCAGAGAATAAGTAAAAGCAGAGAAATAATAAACTCTTTGGGGATAAGTAGCCAAACTAGGCATGGTGAGGGGAAAGGATAAGGCCTGATAGTTTAATGAACCCTTCATCCAAGCCACTTTCCAGTCATCGCTGACCTAAAAAGAGGCAGCGTAGGAGATGGGTAAATAGTCGTCCTCCCATTTTATAGCTGGGGAGCTGAAGATTGTCATAAGTGTGTGGTATGGTTGTCTGGCATCTCACAGAAAACCTTGGCAAACCCCAGGCAGCTTTCTTGGGCCTCAGCAGCAGATGGTCCCCCCTCTCCAGCTGGGAGCTGAGAAGCTACCGTGAATGGTCTCTGTTTCCCGCTGGAAGGTGTCCATCTTGCTGGGGTGGCTGGAGGGGGTACAGCTGAGGATGGAGAGTTGGAGGAACTGAAGAATCAGTATTTCGCTCTCCCTCATGAGCACAACTTCTGGCAAGTCTTCACTGTGAACTTTCAGTATCTGCTAGCAATTAAAAACTCCGTGTCAAAGGAAGAACAGCCTCACAGGTAAACAAGCAGTGTATTTCTCAAACCAGGATAATCTCATCCATAATGTGGTCTAGCAGTGGGCTTTTGTCTTTCTTCACATGCTTCTACTCCTGAGGACCTCCTACGGCAGAATCAGAAACAGCAGTGAAAACAACCTCCTCAGTCTCTGATTTAACTGCACCATGATGTTTTCTTAAAGGACTTGGCCCCACAGTAACAGTAGGCTTAAGTGCACATGAAACTACTGTTCATTTTAATGCTTCTCTGTCTCAGTGCTTTCTGTCTGTGAATTCTGTAGGCAGGGCTCAGAAGCTGAGATCCCAGCATGGCGCAGGCCAAGGGGAAAAAGAACAGCTGAGCACACCAATAAAGTAAAAATAGACATGGTAGCCACGCCGAGAGGGACAAGGCTCTGCAACCACTCAGCCCAGCTCAGCATTGACCTCGGATCAGAGAACTAGGAGTGGAAGGGAGGGAGGGAATCACTTTTCCTACATGGCTTCACCCACATCCTGCTGGAGAAAGATCACATTTCTTTTAATAACATGGATCTGGCTAAGGAGGAGCCAGAACAGTAAATATTGATGTGGGCAGAGTTCATAAAGTCCTGCTCATTTTCGTTTTCTTGAAGGATTATGTAGGAGCAATAGTGAGTCTTTCTCCTCTTTTTGATGCCTTCAAGGGAAATGTGAAGCTTTTCTTTTTTTTCTTTTTTTTTTTTTTAACTGTGTGGAGCCAAAAACTGGAAGGTGGATTCAATGGTCTGAAACTCAACATGCTTGAAACTATTCCAGAGCATTTCTGGGCTGGGATCTTCTTGGGAGAGCACCTCTAGATACCAATAATTTGTTCTTACTGTTCATCTGGAGTTTATCTTTCCTTCTTTAATCTTGTTCCCTTTGGGGAGATTCTCACAGAATTGCATCATAAATTCTGATAGAAGAGCTAAAGTAATTTCTTTCTGCTTCTTTTATGTAAAAGGTAGGACATTTAGCCATTGGATTGCTGTTGATTTCCTTGTGAATTAGGCACCTAAGTATTTTGGGGATTTGGGCCAAACCTCCGTGAAGAGATTTCCTTTTTGCACTTAAAATATTTTTGGTCAGTCTATCCACAGCAAAGTGCCATAATCTGCCTTGAATCTTACCGTTCTCAGCCATATGGCCCATATTCCTTTGCCAAGTTTGCAAGCACAAAATCTACCCTCACTTTGAGAGCTGTGAGCTGTGCAGCTTGGTAAGAAATGATGCATGGGTAGAAGGACCTTCCTCTGCTCCCATTTGAGCCATGGAGTGAAGAGACACTTGGGTGTGCTGGCAGCTCAGGGAGGATGAAATGGGGATATGTGGGGATGTTCATCAGAGAATGAAATTTGCTCAGATGTACGTTAGGTCAAACAGAAGGCTAACAAAAATAATCCTCAAAGCAAACAAAATGCAGCTGGATACAATTACTAGCGTGAGGTCTGTCCACTATCTGGCCACTTTGGGTTCTTACACCACAAGTAGTCACTAATGGAGGTTTTTGGCAACAGAAAAATAAAAGACACTTTAGTGCTACCTTGGTTAGCTTTAAAGCACATGCTCTCTTTACCATTTCTGCAGAGTGGATTTTGGAAGATGGTCTGACTTTGACAGCGTGTCCTTTTTGAAAGGCTCTGCTGACCTTTCCTTAGAGCTACAAGACAGAAGTGAGCTGCCTGCATCATTTTCCCCTCACTCCTTGACAGCTCCCTATAAATAATAATATTTACAACTTGCAGCTGACATTTACTTTGTCTAAAGAAAATGACCTCAAAGGAGAGAGGCCCCCTGACATGTGAAGTTTATAAAATGATAGTGAACTTGTGTGTTCTGCAAAGTAAAATATAAAAATAGGTGGGACCTGGTGAAGGTGGTGGAATAGCTCAAGTGAAGTTTGACAGTTTTACTACGTGTCTGTGCTTCATCACAACCCAAATTGCTCCTTTCTGCCTTTAACAGCTAGATTAGTTTCCTCACTAGCATTACTATTGCAGCCAGCAGCCAGGAAAATGAAGGCATGCAGAAGCACACTCTGAATTTGGTCTGTCTCATGGCTGTTGGGTTTTACTGTCTGTCTCTGAAGCCCAGCTTCGACCCTGGGCTTTCCCCGTTCATTCATTTCCCACCCTGCTAAAGTCTTCTTTATAATGCTGATATCATATGCTGGGTACGCCCTTCAAACCAGACCCCTCTAGCCCTGCCAAATCTAAAGCAGTGCTAAAACAATCTTTGAAGACACTGGCTGGTATTGGACTACTTGATGGCCTGGATTTCTAGATGATGCCAGCAGATGTAGTTGCAATTGTGTTGCCTACGTGAAGCAAGACTCTGGTCTCTCTCTGCACCTGGGATTTTCCTAGAACCTACATTTCAGCCTTTTTGGGTTTATCATCTCTGTGTGCCCCGCTTGTCCTAGCCTTCTACTCACAGTGCAACAAATAGGAAACACCCAGTATTTACTACTTGCAACTGGGTATGGTTGATGGAGCAAGAGCTCCCCTGAATTCTGGGGAGCTCCCTGATTCTAATAGGCATGAGCATTTCTGGGTGCTCCCACTGTGGTGTATTATATATTAGGAAGATAAAAGTCACCCAGCCCTGACCACTCAACATGCTCATACTGCCTTAAGCCATGTTTTTATCTAAGATTTGTAGACTATTTCTAAAAAGTCTGGGAGAAGGAACTAAGGGAGGCAAGCCTGTTGTCACTGCGTTTAAATTCAGTGGCAGGACAGATGCTTAAAAAAATTAAATTAAGGATCATCAAGTCAAAAAAAGTTTCAACACACTGTCTTAGGATATATTGTTTTGCATCTAAAACATGCGAGTTAAAAATCAGTCCTTATATAGGTATAATAAAGAATTCTGTTCTTGAGGGTTATTGTTGCTATTGCAAGTCATGAAACTAATAGGCATGAAGAGTCCCAGCAGAATTTTTTAGTATTAATAGCATACTGAAGATTATATAGTTTCTAATCTATCTCCATGTCTCCATGTCTGTGCGCCTCAGCCATCTAAATAAGAAATCTGTTTAGATTGTACAAAATGCATTGGGGATCTGCTTTTCACATATCACTTTATTTTATTGAATCTGTATGTATGAATAAAATCTATGTGAAATAAACTCTTGTGAAAGGTTGTGTGCAGCCTTCTGCCATGTAGCGATCAGAGCCTTGTCCTGCTCAGTCCATGCTGCCTCGCAGGCTGCTTCATAAGTCGCAATAAAAAAAAACACACTGCCAAAAGGAGGATGGCAGCTCTGTGAGTTAACCCCTTGCTGGGTGCAGAGGAACCAAGGATCTCTGAACACATGGCCACAATAGCCCATATCATGGTGTTTCCAGAGTATAATTTCAGGACAATATGTGTGAAAGATGAACATTTGTCCTTGGGACTGGCTTTTTGAATAATTGTTGCTAATGCTTTTGCTAATGATGCTAGTTTGTTGCTTCAGTGATTTAAAGGAACAGTTAGATCATCAAATCTGGCTTCCTGTAAAACAACAGGCCATTACACTTCATCCAGCTTTTCCCGTATTACTGCAATAATTCATTTCTGACTCAAAAGTGATGTGTTTAGCTAAGGCTTCTGGAAAGAGACTAAAGGCAACATTGATGGAGAATCTGTCATATCACTCAGTATGTTCTGCATTACTGGGTTTATATATGCATACACACATGCGCACATACACAAAGGGAGGTTATAGGTATATGTCTGACTCCTCATATTAATTAGTTTGGCTTCATTTTCCACTGTGTGGAAAATTATTGTAACATCATGTCTATACAACTAGAGATATTTTAAACCATATGTATTTCCTCTGTATTTCCTCATCAAATGTCATCATGTAACCATGTCACCTTGTTTTTTTTTCTTCACGATTGAATGCTTTAGGTCATTTTGTTTGTTTGTTCCTAGGACAGTGCCTTCCAGTCTGACAGCCTGGCTTGCATCTCCTTCCTTGGCATGAAATTTAGCAGCTTTGTGTTGAGGCCATTTTTATTGAATACCCTGTTTCCCCAAAAATAAGACAGGGTCTTATATTAACTTTTGCTCCAAAACTTATTACTTTTTTACATGTATAGCTGCCTGGACAGTATTTAAATTGACTTTTTTTATGAACTGTAACTAGGGCTTAATTTTGGAGTAGGGCTTATATTTCAAACATCCTCAAAAATCCTGAAAAATCATGCTAGGGTTTATTTTTGGGGTAGGTCTAATTTTCATGGAAACAGGGTAGTTCCAGTTTATCAAGTGAACCAGATCATTATGGTTGACAGTCTTAGTCTGATCTTATCTATTTCTTTCATCTTGTCTTTGCCACCAGTGTTTTTATATTTACGTCTCGGTCTACACAAAACCTGTGACTACTGCTAGACTGGAGCTGAGGTCTGCAGAAGCTCCCCAGATACAACCTCTTCCAATGTTGACTCATTGCTAACAATCAGTTTTCAGATATGGGGTCACATGTCTCTTTGTACTGGAGTGCTGGAGAGTACTCATTTTTAAAATAGGAACACTGTGCATTTCAAAGATGATTGCATTACACAATTAGACAAAGTTTGAGGTTAAGGTCCTATCTCTTATTAGAATATCCTAAATGATGAAAAGTTACATATGTGCAAGCTACTTTTATCAACTAAACTCTCCAATGGGTGAAATGAGACCTGCCTTACTCTAAACATTGTCTATAAACTATGGGTCTCGACACTGCCCACACATACTATGTTGAATGTGATATCAGGGTAGATGGCCTGTAATTGTTTGAGTCTTTGTTTAAATACTTCCAAATTTGGGATTTTTTCAAGTATACTAAGGTTTATCAGAAATAATGACAGAAGGTCATTGATCTTTTTAGCTTATTTTTCCATGACAGGTGAAAGTCATCAAGATTCAGGCTGTATTGCATGTTCAGATTTCAAAAAATTCTACTTAAATCTTTTTAAGAAAAATACACTATTTTCTGCAACATTTTGTGTGTATGTTGATTGCAAAATTGTGTGGGCTTTTTTAAGGAGAGCTGATTGCAGTTTAAAAAATGTCCTTTTCATCAGCTTAGGTAAATTGAATGAACTTAAAGTAACACATTCCAAAGCAGTATTTCTGAATCCAAATCCATGACAACAAAGAAATGTATTTGTGGGTGAGTACTGCTTATTAATGCAGCTGGTGGCAAGGATTAGCTTGACAAAAAAGGTGCATTTTTAATAGCTTTACCATGCAAATCAATGCACTTAATTTACACTTACCATTTACTATAGATACTGCAGTACCTAAATTCAGCACTGTAGGTAAGACCATGTAATCCTTTGGTTTCACCACCATTAGGAGATGATAAAATGTGTGAAACATTGCATTGTAATTATGGGCCTTGTGCTCCTGGGAAGTCACAGTTCCAATTCTTATTTGAGGATCCTTTGAATAAGTGCTGGATAGAAAGAAATTTCAGCAATATTTCAGGAAATTTCAGGAGAATTCTCACTTTCCCTAAGACATTATTCTGTTTTTACATTTCTTAAAAGAAGGATGTGAAATGAAGATTTAACTGTAACTTCCCTTTTCTTCTTTCCTGTTGACAGTTATTTACTAAACATGTGTGAATAATCGCTAGCAACCAAACAGCTCTGTGAATTTGATCTTTATTTGCCTGCAGTGCAGGTGGGTTTCTTCCAGTGTTTTTCTTGGCTGTATTCACCCATGTGGTGACATTATTAGAGCTTGCAAACTGGACACAGAGGCCATTCCCTCTGACACTACTTCTTGCTGTGCTTGCTCTCAGAAGTGACATGATCGCTTCTGATGGCTGGCTGGCTCCAACTCCCGCTTAAAAATCCCACTAGATTTTCTTTTTTCCTGGGAGACACTGACATAAATAGGAATGAGGAACTCCAGAAACTATGAAATAATTTCTTTTCCACCCAAACAGGCTGTATGTGGGACATTTTTCCAACAATAAAGAGGGTTCTGTCAGATTTATTGCCTGGCTGCACAGTTTGCATTTAATTTTCCCTCCTCACCATCACATGGGTTTACTGCCATGTCCATATGAAATAATCAGCAGAATCGGAGATTCAGATCCTCAATGCACCTTCTACCACTGAGGCAACTCCTTCTATTCAAAGAGGCCTGTAAAAATCTTTAATCCCTGTGTGGAGGCAAGACACTTAACCATGAGACTTTCTTGAATGATAAAGAGGAAGCAGATGGAGGAGCCAAAATCTCATCTCTGTTCTGTTTAGTGAGATACTTCCATGGTTAGATGAGTCAATGTTTGACTAAATAGACACCCTAAGGATAGTCAGGTTTGTGCCAGAAGTTGGTTTTTCTCCTGAATAACTTTGGCTTGTTGGGCTGTTAACAGAAAGTCCTCCTTGGCGAGGCCGGAGACTATTTTTGAAACAGAGGCTGAGTCTCTGTTCAAAAGAAGAGGCAAGTCTCATTCTCCTGATCTTCTAATTGTAGAAATTGGGCTAAAATCCTAATTTGGCATGTTAAATTTTGTATTTTAAGAGTGCATCAGAGAGCGTCTCTACTAACTTGTAAACCTATGTCCCATCCAATTTGATTTTCAACACTGCCACTGAGGATTAAGTCTTTCTTCTGGAATTCTCCTGCAGAAGAAATATTTCTTTTTTGAAAATGAACCTTCCAGGACCACAAGAACAGCTGCAGTTCATTGATGTTAACTTATGACACACACCCCTCGTTATGTTTTGCGGTATGAACTCAGCTTTCATTACTTCCTGAGGAGAAAAAACTTTGTCTGCCTTCCTGATGGGCCTGCAACTGTTTATTCATTTCCCAAGAAAGCTAATTCAGTGGGTCTCTTTCTTCTCACAGTCAAGCCGCTCAGGCAAAATTATGGGAACATCAAATATTATTTTAAATAAATTCACACTCCATATTTCATTACACTCTCTCATTGAACTGCTCAGCATCTCAGAGCGTCCCAATGACAACATCATGCAAGCATGTCTTAATTATGTCAATCCATGAGCATAACGATGCTTGTGTATGAATACATACATTTCTAGCAGTTACAGCTCATAGGTTGTAAAGCTGATGCTCTAATCTGAAGCAGTAGGTTGTTTTGGCCTCTGTTTCTTGTCTGTAAAAACCCAGCACCACTTCCTCATACAGATGTGCTCTGGAGCGCAATGTTAGCACAACATGCATCTCTGCTGGCTAAGCAACGGCTGCTGCCTTGAAACAGATCTGAAATGTGTGGCTGGGATTTTAATTTTCCACCAAGGTTCTTAGACATCATTAAGAGTGCTGAGGAAAAAAAAAACTTTTGAAATTAGAATCATATCAAGTGAGCCTACATGAGCCTACAGGCACTTTGACTAGCCATGCTGCCATGTGGTGCTTCTGTCAACATTGTTGGAGCTGGTTTCAGTGATTTATTAATAAAAACAGAGTAAATACTGTCAGTTGTGGTGCTGGACAATCTGTTAAACTGAACCCTTACAATCTTTTGTAGAACAGATGAATGAAAAACTTAAGCAAAAGCACTTTGCCTAAGAGCAAAACTACACCTGCTTTTGGAAGGCATTGGTTGTACATGGGCATCATGCAAAACTTCAGTTTTCCCAGTCTGGATACAAAACCAGAGTTGTTTGAAGAGTTTGACCGAGGTTTCCTTGGGTCTTAGAGCTTTGTTTGACCATCCTTTCTCCTCTGTCCCTCCCTCTTCCATGTAGCAAAGGGTTTGCAGAGCAGATTCTGTCTTAATTTGACTGAACAAACCAAATGTTTCAAAGGAATGCTGCCCTGTAAATGACACGATTCTTCCCCCTTGTGGCACTTCCAGCAGAAATCACAATTTGTGATGTTTACAGTAAATACTTTGCAAATCTGACAGACACAAACCCTTGTATCTCATTTGTAGCTGCAGGCAGGGAGAGGGACGATGAAAGCAGAGGTTTGAAGCAACATCTGAAGATGACTTCTGTCACTTCTGACATGAGTTCAGGGCACAGCAGTGCTGCACGTCAAGGTAGGGCTGTGACACTGGCTGCCGTGGGGTGCATGGCCTGATAGGACAGTGTTGGGCTCTGCTGAGAGGCTGTTCTGTTTTCAGAGGTCTCACACTCCTTCAGTGACACTATTTAACTCCCCACTGTCGCAGCGACCACGGGAGTCAGCAAAGGTAGTGTGTCTCTGCAGCAAAGAGACACTTCTGGGCAGTATCTGATTAGCATCCTGTTCTTCTTTACCCTGGTCCCCCACCATTCATTTAAATAGATGCTCTGGAGGTCAGAAAGGATTCCAGGCATTTGATATGCTGTCAATACAGTGAAGTTATGGTTCCTCATAGGAGATCACTCATTCCTCTGTCTCGGAGCAGTAGTGACAGGGGATGCATTTTTCATGTACCATTGCAGACCACAGAGGAAGTTTCAGAGGAACTGCAAGTGAATTTCAGGGTGTAATACCATGTTATTAATTTGATGAAGTTATCAAAATATAACCTAGAGGAGGACTTTGCTTGCCACTGCTCTTCCTCTAGTGACCTGGTGTAATAAATCTGCATAGCAAATAACTCTGCTTCTCTACATTTATCTTTATTTTATAATACCTGATACCTGCATCAATACATGCCTGAGCTTGTGACGAATAGGAAACTAGACCTCCTGGAAAGGGAAGGGAACACTCTCAAGTCACATCACAGAAATTCCCATTTGAAGCTCTGGTCCTTACTTCAGCCCCATCTTCAAGGCCTGCCTGCAATCAGCATTCAGCCTCTCTTGGAGACCTTCTTGTATCAGTGTGAAGTTGTCAGTGTTATAAATGAGGCACATCAGTAATTTAACAGCAGAAAAGCACTCCTCACCTTCAAGTTTTTGCACCACCTTTAACTAATGCAGAGCTGTGCTTCACTGAATAGCATCTGCACATTTAATTTCTTTACTCTGTACTGCAGGCAAATAAGGGGCACGCACTTCCAATACAATTTTTCCAGCTTGGAAAATCAGAGCCTAGGGCTGCTTTTGACATGAAAAATAAAAACCCATGTGCACTTTCCAGTCAGTTTCTACAGCCTGGCCCAGAGACTCTGTAAATTCACTCTGCTGCTGCAAACTATCATTCTATCTTTCATTCTGAGTTTTGAAATAGTAGTAACCTCTTATTTAATGTCCCTGGTAAGTTTATGGAAGAGAACAGAGTATTCCCTGCCATAGATATGCAGATCAATAACTGAACTGCATGATGAGCAATTTCAAAATATCATCAGTATTTGCCACTGCAGGATATTTTTTCCTCAGTTCTCCTATTTGTTCCCACACGGGTTCCCAAACATTTGATTACCAAAGTGGTCAGATCCATTGTTCAGCTGCAGCTGTTTTGTGGCACCACAGGTACACACAAAGCTGAAATGTGCTTTGTGGCTGCTGTGCATTAGTGGAAATCTCATGTCATTAACTGAATAACAGCTGTAGACACAGAGGGACTGGGATCTAGTTCTAACATGGCAGCTTGGAAAAACTCAGCTAAAAATGACAGATATATGTGTTCTGCACAAAATGTTAGAAAATTGGCTCTTTAGTCACCTTTTCTGATCAAAACAATTAGGCACCACAAAGAGCTGGATCACTAAGGAAAAAGCCAAGACTGGGCTGAGATAGTTCAGCCTAGGGTGGCAGAACAAGCTCATCAAACCATGGTCATTTTGCAAATGACTAATAAAAGCCAGCTTCAGCAAGGTTATACAGCACCAGTTTCCCTGTGCCGTCAATCAGGGCTAGTCACCTTCTTCATATAGCACCTTGGAAAAGCAGCTCACTGCCAGCAGGCAGGTGGTTCCTTCCCACAACAGGACCAGGAAACAATCTCCTGCAAGACAACTGAAAACATGTTTCCTAGAGCATGTGTTGGACTATAGCACAGCGACATGGGCACATATCTGCTTCTGTCTAATGAGTGTGTCTGGGCCATTTAATAATTACGGTGGTGTAAGTTCTCCTGACTGCCTGTGAGGGCAGGAGTGCAGGCAGGCCAGCTGTGGGGTGTGATACTGGATTATTGGATTACAGAGAAACAGCTGGCAGTTCTTGCTCTGGCTGCCGCAGCTGTAGGTCAGCTTTGTAAGACTGTCACCTTTTATAGTTTGGGACACGACTGACTGAAGTTTAGGTTATATCAACATACATTCCCTGTCTACACTGATATATTTAAATGCTTGGGTTTTTTCCCCCAGGGAGCATTTGGCCTTCTGTAACACAGTGTACTCAAGATGGTGCTCAGTGCTGGACACCGATTTAGAAACTCTGAGGCCAGGATAGACTGGGAACCATCTCATCTGACCGCTTGAACAAAACAGAGCATTGGATTTCACCCATTTATTCTTACATTAAGCATAGTTTTTGGGGAATTTGATTGAAGACACTTGAGTCAAATGCACACCAAGAGCTAAAACCCTCACTAGTTCCTTTGGCATTTGTTCCCATGGTCGATTCCCCACTCTGCCCCTGCACTTAAAAAATGGGTGTCTATTTTCTCACTTGAAAATATGAAAGGTTTCTTAGTCGGTATTAACTGGTTCACATTGGTTCACATTATAACCTTTTCTCTGCTACCACAAAGGCTGGTGTAGGAGCTGGTGCCTCCTCCTGGTGTGGGCAGGAGGATATGAAAATTGAGCCAAGTCGTAGGTGATGCACAAGCCTCGACGTGGCTCCTGTGAGCCTTCCCTGGTGCAGATGAGTGCTGCATGCGTGGGCTGCCGGCATCACCTCCTCATCCTCACCAGCACCTGAGGGTTTGCCTCTCACTGCAGTTACTCTGGCATCTCCATGGCAGAAAGCATGGCCATTCCTCACAGCCCGGTGAAGATGGCAGTAAATGAGGAGCTGAAGTGTTTTCCTATCAAGAAGCTGCAACTCCTGAAGTCTCCACTCTGAGGTAAGCCTCAGGTGCAAGGCTTTGTTTTATTTCTGTCTTGAAGTGGAGCCTGTCTTGTGAATACCAGGCCAAACTAAACTGCATATTGATTGCTGTGTTGCCTTCCCTGGGGTTGTATCAATAACATAATCAAAGTGCCTGCTACGATATCCTATACTCCTCTGTCTTGCTCCAAACATTGGTTTTCCCTATTTGTCTAACCCTACAGGGAATATAAATTGGCTTATTATTGTAGGAAAAATGTATTTCCATTTAGTTTTGTTAAAGTATCGCTCAGTTACTTCAGGAGTGCATATAACTGCTATTAATTATAAATAACATTGTTTAATTTGGAAGAAAAGCTGAGACAACCAGCAGCTCCTCCACTATTTGTTTTAAAGCAAACCCTGTGATTATCCCAGACCCAGATCCCAGGTTGTCCCGATAGCAGCAGGAGCAGCAGAGCTTCCCGCCTCTGCTTCTGACCTCAGGGACCTGAGGGCAGCTGCACTGGCAGCTCTCCCCATCTGCCATGGCTGCAGTGACTCTTGTTGGGAAAGGAAGGGGCGATTCCACCCCTGTGCTGGAGCAAACATAGGCTGTGTCTGAGACTGAGACACATGCTGCAAACTGCTATGAATCTCACTGTTTCTATTATTTTCCCTGGGACTAAATGGAGCCCCTCATTACGTTTTCCTCTAGAAACTCAGTGCAGCACCAGAACCTGAGGCTGAAGGACAGTAATTCTGTGTCTGCCCTCAGCATCCATCCTTAACTCAAAAGGGAGGTCTCAGACTAGGGTGGTCCTGCTGCTAAAAGTGTCATTCTTGTTTTGTGCTGAGACAAGGCTATGCAGAGTAGATACCTCGAGATTATAAAAATATGCCAATATTTCAAAGAGCATGGTGAGGTCAAACTGGGCCAATATCATTTGTGTACGCACACACCTCTATCTATCTATCTAGCTATCTGTAACACAGATTGCTTCCTGCTTTCTTCCCCAGCTGGGTCACCATAAAGTGTTACATGCTAGAGAAATTCATCTTGGTTTTCTCTCCTAAGCCTCAGTAAACAGATTATGACCTCTGTCATACAGCCATCCCAGACAGGATGACACCTGGGTGTTGCTAAACAACACAGACAGTGTTTACCTATCAGCTCAAGCCCTGCAGCTGCGAAGCTCAAAAAGCATTGCCATGGCAAGGGATCCTTCTGCTTCATGTCAAAAGTGCTGACCAGCCAACACCATTTTTGCAAATAGATTTGATTGTCTCCTGTCTTGGTGAGGCCAAGTAAGCTCTATGTGCACAACGCCTCACCCATCTTCTTTCCCTCCTCCTCTTTTTTGTTACTGTCCTACATTTCCCTTCTGCCTTCACTGTATAAACTTGCCATTGTTATTAATACCTTGCTCCTTGTTCCTTCCTGCCTTGACTTTATAAGGGAAGAACAGAGAAGCAGCCCCCTTGGAAAGAAATAAATGTTATTACTATGAGGGGATGAAAACTGCACTACTCCAGGGCTGTAGGCTCCCACATTGCCATTGTGTTTCTGGGAGAGCCAGAAAAAAGCAGCTAAAGTCCTTAAACTACCCATATCACATGAGCTATAAAACTTGAGAAAGTGTGCCAGGGAGCCTTGAACGTCTTGGGCAGACAATACTGTTACAACAATAAATTTATTCTCTGAGCTCATTCTGCTTGCAGGTGACAGATACATGTGTAATCCTAGGATTTAGCACAGGCCTTATGTGTCTAAGTCTGGTGTCAGAGGAAAGCTATATTTACCAGAAATGGTGCTAGTATCTGGTGGTATTTGATTGCCTTGCGTAGGAAAAAGCAAAGGTTTCCCTGATGTGAACTGCTGTAAGGTACATGAGGCTCCATGTATCAGACTGACTTGATCCGGAAAGGGAGCTCAGAGAACTGGGCAATACAGACCAAATGTCAAAAAGACATTAACATACTGGGGAATGGAGAAAGCAGGAAATTTAATATTTATTCTGTCGAAAAAGCTGTTATGACAGCTCAGATATATGTCTTGGCTGTGTTGTGTTATTGTAATAGACATATTACTTTTCTGTTGAAACTTATTTCATTTTTAAAAGGACAGGAAACCTGCCAATGTGGGCTAGTGTCTATACTTCATTGTAACAGGAGATAATACTTGGTGCAGGAGTGATCAGAATTACTAGTTTCTGCTAAAGCAGCCTGTGTTATGGCTGCATCAACCTTTAAGCAATGCCTGCTGAAGTACCCGCTTGTTCCTTCTCACCTTGGCATCTTGTTCCTACACTGCACTTCCCTCCTTTGTTGTGCCTGGCAGAGCTGCTTGTATAGTCACACCATGAACTAGATCAGAGAACTTCTCTGAAAGTCAGCTTGCATTTCCTTGGCTGTGCTACTTTTCAAACAAACCAAAAGATCGATTCAGTTGATGATCTGGAAATACAAACCCCTGTGTCAACATGATGGAAGAGGCTTAGGTTAGGAATGAGCTCCTAGAGGAAGGTAGGTTGCTACAAACACTGTAGCAGCACTGCTACCAAATGCGGGGAAACTCTACTAATGCAATGTCCTGAGTGCCTCAGCCATACTTAGTGGTCACTTCAGGCCAGCACCTCAAGACCACAAGTCTGTAGTTCAATCCAATGCTTACTGAAAGATGTTAATGGGCCCCATTCTCTGGTCTTGCTTCTCTTGCTGCATCATGATTAACTCTGAAGTTATTATGCTGTAAACTAGTAATGTATTCAAATCCATGTATTCTCAGAGGGTGATGTAATCAGGTTATCTGACAATTTGTGTTCACATGCTAAAGCACTAAGACTAGCAGCAGCCATCTGGCCAGGCGGGGCCTTACGAAAACATCTTTATGCTTCAAAGTGGAAGCAAAGATAGACAAACCTCCTTTACTACAGGAGCCAGAAGAAAAGCTAGTGCCATTATTAAATCAGTTATCAAGAAAGGAAGGGATGGAAGTGGGGCAAAACCATATAAAGTAAAATTCTGCTCCAGGTGATCTGGATTCTCCTTCTTTACAGGTTGCCTGGTCCATCCTTGCTGCTGACCTGCTCTCACAGTGCCAGACAGTGCAGGCAGGAAGCCCCAAAGGCTGTGGGCGTTTGTCCCTCTACCAGACTGCATGACAGCAGCTGCAGAGGCTGCCAGCAAGGACGTCAGCCCAAACCAAACCTCTCCCAGTGAAAATCCTTACCTGTAAAATGGGGATGATGGTGCTTGGACACCCTCTTCCTGTCAGTGGTGTTTCACTGCACTGGCAGCCAGGCAGCACACATGCTGAGGTGTGTTGCCTTTGCCTTGGGGTACCCTATGGGGAACACTGGGTTGTTACAAAGGAGTTAGAAGAGCCACCAGGCAGGCACAAATCCATAGGAAAGCACTTCTTATTTTTCTCACTCACAGGTCAGTTCCAATACTGAGTCTCTTGGGCTTGGAGTGCAGGGGATAATGAATGCTGGTGTTGCTGTGGTCCGTTGTCTTCTCTTACTCTAAAGCCTTAAATATACATTATGATTTGGTAAATTAAGAGGAAATTTCAATGTTGTTTGAAACAGTATTGATTCCACCTCAGAAGCCATGTGGCAGAGTAGAAGCATGGTAGTATATAAGGGACCCGAAAAGTCCCAGGTTGTTATGTGGTAGGAAGAGGAATGAGCTCACATGGTAGCTAATACAGAGAAAATTTTGGAGAATCACTTCTAGTGTTTTCTGCTTTTTATTTGTCATGTTTGACAAAAAAGAATCCTGAAAGGTGTCTCTTGAAAGAAATGTTCCTAGGCCAATAAGGACTCCTTCCACCTTCTAGTATTGAAGAGCTCATTTGCACTAATAATTTGTATTGACAAAGCCTTTACAAGTTGTAGCAAGACAGATTTTTAACTATAGCATGGAAAAATCCTTTATGTCTTCTGAGAAACCTTTGTGAGAAGCAGTGGCTCAGCTCCTGGTTCTGAAAGAGTCTGGGCTGCAGCAGGAGCCAGACACCACAGCTGAACCACATGTCAGCTGCACCAGAGCCCAACAAGAGATGGGATCAGGGAGCTACCACTGCATTTTTGGCAGAACACTTTTTCCACCTTCCTCTCAGAGACCTGTATCACATGCATTTCAGGCAGTATTTTGTCCTCTCTTCTAGTTGGTAAGGATGTGGTGTTGTAGCTGTTCGACAAATGGGTGTGATACACCAGAGAGCAATAGAGGAAGAGACTCAAGCACTGTGGCAGTAGAATAAATATATGGGAGTGCTGATGCTACTTATGGGGGTCTTTGCCCTTGCTGTGTGACCTGGCACATGACAGACTGCCTGTCTCAAGCTGCTAAGATATATATGGCCACAAATGTTTGATCACATTTAATGAATAAAATACCAATACATAGTGTTACAAAACACCCTCTAAAGGATGTCTGTCTAGCCATCCATCTATCATTCAACAGAAGGGGAAGGGAAGATAAATGGAAAGGCAGGAGGTTCCCTTTGCCACTGTCCATTGTCTTCATTGGTGGGGAATGTTTGCTTGGTCTCGGCAGAGATGTCAGCTCAACCTCATGGACAGAACATCCCCTGCTGCCAGTTCACATAGCTTCCCTGCCTTCCTTCGGAATGGCAGCAAGGTCTGTGCCCATCATTGTGTGGAGGGAAAACCAACACAAATCCTTTGGAAATGATTACATGATACCTCATCACCAACTTTATAGGAACAGAAAAATAAATACGTCTCCATTAAATAACTTACTGTGATTTATTCACTTGATTCAACAGTTACAAACTTGTAAAATTGTTTTCTTGGTATATTACTAGGAAGTACATGTTGTTTAAGCACTGGAAAGACAGAAAGACATTCTGTGAAGAGTCAGGCTTTTTGTTAATATTTTAAAACCTATTGTATTCACATGTACCTGAAAGGAGATAGAGATGATAAAATCAACAAAATGTTCTTTTCATTTCTTTATGATATTTCTTGTCAGGGGAGGTGGGTCATATTTTGAGATGGACTCTGCAGCAGCATCCTGAAATAAAGCTGTCTGAATGTACAACCAGATAATGTACAACCAGTGCAAGCAGGAGCAGCCCTTTCTCAGGGACACAGATCACATAAATTTGTGCTCAGGCTGACTCCAGCCTGCCGTCCCCTGGTTGCTTTTGATAGTCCAGGGATTTTGCACTCCTGCTACTTCAGGCCAGCTGGCAACACGTACCTATCTAGATTAACTTAAGCAAAATAAGGTTTGACTGCGCTGCTAGTGAAAACATGGGAAGAATTATGAGCTAATTCACAGATATTCATATTCAAGTGTTACATTAGGCTTAAATTATTTAGTGAAAACCAAACAGTTATTTGAGATTTTGTATGTTGTTTATCCAGTTGTCACCTGTTGACAGGGGAAATGGGTCAGCACAGGAAGCATCAGTAACATAACAGTAATCTTGAGAGGTCTAGTTTGTTTCCAAATCTTTCTGCATGTGGTTTTAGCGTTGAATTAAACCACAAAAGTGGTAAATTTTGACACTGTAAAAAGAGTGATGTGTTAGAACATTAGACCTAAACAGGATTATGCTTTAAATAGAGGAAAAGTGACGGGCCTAGTTAATCTTTAAAGGCTTTAAGAAACAGTAAATATTCAAGATATTTTTATGTGAAAAACAAACAAACAAAAAACAAACCCAGTGTTTTACAATATTAAAGAATACTAACATGTAGATATAAATTAATTTATTCTTAAATTAACTGTTTCAGAGACAGGATCACAGACATTGACAGTTCTTTAACACTATTAAAGCATTTAATATAATGAAATTTCTGATGATAGTCAGACGTCTATTTTTATTAATTACCTCTTCTGCTATTATAGTATTTTTACATGCTTCGTATTTCTATTTAATGTGGTGTATTACAATATAAGCTCTAAGCTGATCAGATTTCCCATGTCAAGTGCAAGTAGCCCTGGTGAAATCAAGGTCATAGGTTTGAGCAGGCTGCTCTGCCTCGACCCAGCCGAGAACCTCATTATCCACCTTTTGAAATAATTCAGCTGTGGAAGGCATACACTTACATAATGTCCACTTCGGACAAATAACAGCAGCTCTGCTTTTAAAGATAAATGCTCTGCAGCTCCTGCTGCCATTTAGTTCTCACAATTTACTCTCTCTGTAACATGTCAACCAGAAAAAATAGTATGAGCAAAAACCAACGATGACCAGAAAAGAAGAAATCGATGAAAAGGCAGGTGAAAGCAGGGATTAATGCTACCTTAAAAAAGGTACCTAAAAATATTTGAGTTCTGCCTGTTTATCAACAATCTTCACATCGCATCAGAGCATTTTCCGTTTCACCCAGAAACACTGTATCCCTCACAACGGGTGCCTCTCCAGCATGGCAGGAACGGGGGCTTATCCTCCATGGCAAGATTTCAAGAGCTCAGACCGGAATCGAGGGGTTGTCTTTGCTTTAGCTGTGGAGATTTGGCTGCTCCATAGATAAAGATCTGGCCACAAATGCAGTTATTGGTGTTGGTGGCAGCGTATGTAACCACGCTTTGTGGAACCGCTGCAATAGTGAAAATCTGAAATCTTCAAGCAGATCTCTGCATAGTTTCTCGTAGATGGATGTTCTGCACAGGTATCTAGGCACAAAAGTGCCAACATCTACCATGATTTCATGTTACAGCAACTAATAGCAACTGGAAGTGCTCTCCCAAAATCTTTAATGCACTATGAGGCAAGAGGGAATGTGGTTTGGCAGGCAGAGCAGACCTGGTTCAGCAAAGTGCTTATGTGTCACTGAAATCAGTGGGACTATTTAGGGGCTTAATTGCTTTGCTGAACCCAGTCCAAAGAAACAAAAAGCAAGATGGTTAAGCTGCAAGGCCTGGACATATATATCTTTAGTCTGGAACACTTAGATCCTTTTTCAATATCATGATTCTCCCTAATAATTCATGGTGGTTTAGAAAAGTTTCAAAGGAAGCACAGGCCTTACTTTTCTGGCCCTGATGTAGCAAACATTTTGGTGTCTGTGTAACATTATTCATGCAGATAGTGCCATTTTCTTAAGAACAGAAAGACACAAGTGGAGCGCGACAACAGGCAGTTTTCTCAGGTCAGATCTGTATTTTTAACATCTAAAGCATTTAAGCATTCCTACCAAGGTTATACAACTGCTAGAGACATCTGGACCTAATACTGAAATGTTCCCTACTGCAATCTGTGTGCATGTGAATATTCCTGTGCCAGAATATCTGTTTTAAACTCTCTTCAAAAGAAAGTACAATAAGCTCAGGGAGTTATATTTTGTCAGCTGTTTTTCTTTAAATAGTAAACACACCTCAGACAAATAAAAATAAACAATTCCAATACCAATGTTGGAATAATGCTTTTACTCACTGGCTAGTCAGAACCTATACAAAATGGTTGCATTTGCCCTAATTAATGGCCCATTTTCAGGAGCATCTTTTAATTAACAGCTGACATTTAAGCAGCACTACAATGTGCTGTGCAATTATCACCTGGCCTACTTCTGTGTAATTCAAATGCTCTTGGAGAAAAAGGCACTATGCCTTTTTTTTCCTGAAACTTTTACAGAACAGAGAGAAACTTTTACAGAACGTGGCAAGAGAGAACTGAGGAAGAGGGAGGAAAGATGGATCTTCAAAGGGATTTACAGTGGAGTTTCCCAGTATAATTAGCCTGACCCAGCGACTGGCTGCCCCCTCAAAAGGGGGGCACCTGCTCACACATCTCTTAGCTTTGTCCTAGGCCACGTATTTCTAACCCACACCCTCTCCTCAAATTTTGCCAAGGGGAAAGTCAGGAATAATAATACAACTGAGCCCATTTGATAGCTCAGTGTTGCTAAAACAGCACTTAAAAAAAAAAAAAGGCAAGAAAAAAAAAAGGTGGCCTTCTTATTATGCTTTCCTCCATCTTCTTTCCCTTGTTTTGTGTCCCTGTGTCTCACCTGGTAGCAAGCCAGGCTCATTCAGTTTCTTAGCCCTGGAATGAAATGTGCTTAAAGCAGTTTTCTGCTAGTTCAGTGAGCTCAACTGGCTTTCTGTGCAGTCACCCTTGGTACTTGTTCTCAGGAAGGAGAGAGAAGGAGTGTGGGACCACCAACCCTAAGCAGAGCTGGGCTGTTCTTTTAAGCTGTACTGTAAATTGATCAATCTTGTGAAATAAGATCTTATCTTGTGTAGGAAGGTAAACCACACACCAGCATATTTTTGTACTGTATTCATTTCCTGATAGAAAATTGATGTCTAATTAAATAGCACTGTGGTAATGTGAAAGGTGGGACCATGTGTTAGGGGCCTGCTGACACTTTTGGCAGCAGCTGGACTGAGCCCACTCTTCCACTGGTGAGCTGTAACAAGACAGAGGACTTTGCTGAACAAGAACATGCTTTACCCTACCAGTTCAAATTGTTCCATATTGCATGCAATAACTTAAGTAGCTATTAATGTTTAAATGCATCAATATTTGCTGGGTCACTGAGAGAGTGAGCAAACACCAAGCTGTGGCCATGCTGAACCTCACTCCTGCTCTCTGGCCTGATGAATATTTCATTATGCTACATCAAGTGAAACAGCTTTCATCACGGAGGCCTGGGCTTCTTTCCCCAACTGTCCCACAACACAACACAGCCCAACCTGCTGATCATGGCACATTCCCCAGAAAAATGAGGTGGTTTGCCTGGGCTGAAGAGAGTGTTCAGCCCAGCTGGGTGCCACTTCCCATGCCTTCCCACCACCAGAGGTGGGTGTTTCTTGGCCTCTTCTTCCAGCCATGTCTAGCTGGACACTGGGGTCAGCTCTGCTGGTTCTCACAGAGCACACAGGATGGGCCCCTTAAACAACGTGGGCAGGGAATGTATAATCAATATGTCATGGTAGGACAGGTATGGACCTACCTGGGAAGATCTGAGCCCTTTGCGGATGTAACCAGTGACCCAATCTTGTGTGGGAAATAACCTCAGTCTCGCATGCTGGTGGCTTTAACTCATGAGGTGGACAGGCTGACATATAGGTGCCTGATAAGGTTGCATGGTGACTGCCCTGTCCCCAGCCAGCCCCTGCCTAATGAAATCAAACAGCACTTAACTTGGTGTGCAGGGCTGTGTTTAGAAAGCTGCAGCAGCTCATGGCTATTTCAGACATCTGCAGTGGGGCCAGGAGAGACAGCTGGGGTAGCAGCCTTGTTAGATAGCCTGATATAAATTGCCTCTTCCCATGAATCACAGCTGCCAGGCACCAATGAGATTTGGAAACCTCCATGGCTAGGTAGTGAGTGTGCCATGATTTTGGATCCAGAAATCTAAAATTTAGAAATATTTCAGAAATCTAGAAAAAGAATGCAGGTATCCACATTATTTTTGTGGATCTAATATTTGGAATATGCATTAGGCCATCCTTTAGCTCATTACACTTCCACACAGAGCTGATTATATTTGCCTCCTAAAAATTGCAGTCAATGGACCTTCTCTGCGGGGTCATATGTAATTTATTATCCAATAATTCCTGAGATCTAAGCCCGGATCTGTCATCGGTTTGTTCCATGGCTCTGAAAGGAGTTTGTAAAAATAGCACTAGGGAGCTCTGCATCTATTGGAATTCAATATTTCAGTCTGGCAGTCTTGGATCCCAGAGTGAGGCATTGCTCTTTTAGCCAGTACACCATCGCCAGCTTCTGGGTCAGTGATGAGGAATGGGAACATGCTAAATAATTCAGGTGGTGACCTGGCTCTCCTAGGGTGGTACTGCTTTAGCAATGCAAGGAGAAAGTGTGATTGAAATCAGTGAGACTGTTTGTATGAACGAGAAACTTTTTTTTTTCTTTTTTCTTTTTTTTTTTTTTTTTCCTTCTTATTGTACAGTCGAACATGTAGGGACCAGCGTCACCATCCTGCTGGAAGTTACAACCCGTAAGGGGTCTGTAGTGTCTCTTTTCAAAGAAGATCCCCTCACCTGTTTGATTTCCTACAGTCCTCATTCTGCACTCTTAGTATATCCTATGCTATTCATCATACAGTAGAATCATAGAATCATATAATGTCCTGAGTTGGAAGGGACCCACAAGGATCATTGAGTTCAACTCCCGTCCCTGCATATGACAACCCCACAGTTCACACCATGTGTCTGAGGGCTTGTCCAGTCTCTTCTTGAACACTGTCAGGTTTTGGGCTATGTCTGCCTCCCTGGAGAGGTGTATAATACAGCACAATAAAAACAGAAGTGAGGCAAACTGTTGTTTATAGAACTGAGCGTCAGGTTTGTGCTACTTTCACTAAGTGCTGCTAGGTGGCAATATGTTACCTAGAAAACGAGCATCACTCTCCTGAATTTTGGAGGTAGCTGAGATGTGTCTGAGCATTGCTCTGCTCAGAAGGGGACAAGGCCTTGGAGCACGACCTGATGAGAGCTGCTTCAGTTACACAGATTTCGAACTTGGTGCTGAGGTTTTCCAAAAACAGGTTTTCCAGGACAGAATCCTACTAGTAAAATCTCTCCTCTGTGAACCCAAGACAAGCCTGCCGATTTGCAATATTTCTGTTTATACTGGGAGTGTTGTAATAAGGGAATGAACCCTTCTGTTGTATAAAGATGCTGTCACCTGGAACTAGATTATTTTGTATTCTCAGAGGATTCTTTTAACCACATAAAATCAAAAATATCTGTTCAGAGTGCAAAGATTTTGTTTTTCCAAATGTATGATTAATTGAAATCCTCTGCATGTTCAATCATAATATTTAATCAACTAGACCAACTTCAGGACATCTGTATTGACAGTTGGGTTGAAAAACAGCTTTAATAAAGGTGGAGAAGATGTATTTCCAGATAAATCTTTCAGCCATGCTACAGATACTTAAAACTGAGTCATCTTATGTATGTGTATTAACAAGAAACTAGTAAAAAGGACTGGCTTGTATTTGCATATTGCTTTGAATACACAAAGTAATCTGCCTTGAAACAAGCATTTATTTCCCTTGATCTGGCTCCTGGCATGGCAGCCCATTTTTGCAATGGAGGAAACCAACTGCCAGGGGAAGGGCAGAGAGAGCAGGGCTGTAACAGTGCCAGTTTATGCCAGCTGTAAATGTACACAAAATCACAGTTTGAGGATTACTGCCTTCTGATGCCGGGGTAGCCTGCAGCTGGCTTGACACTTCGGCCCAGCTGCCAGAGTATGGGTGCAGGTGAGGGGCTTTCTAGCAATGCAGGCTATTGGAGCAGGAAACAAAAATAATAATGACCTGCTTATGTTGGACGTAGCAACCTTGGAGCTAACCAGCATCTTCTGTAGCAACACTGCTTAAACTTAGACTGAGTTTTCAGTGCCCGGGGTCACCTGTAAGAGGGTGTGGCATGGTGGAAAGGACACCGCTTCCCCACTGTTGTTCAAGCTGCCGGCCCCAAGTCAGCCTCGGACTCGTAGGGGCTCGATATTCTTACTTTGCTTTGCCCCGGGGCTTTCCCGGCATCCGCTGCTCCCCGCGGCAAAGGCCTGCGCCCGGCCCTTCACCGACCTGCAGCCGGGCGCCATCGGCCCGACCCGGCGCGGCGGCGGTTCCCGGCGGGGCCGCTTTCCCCGTGGCACCGCCCGCCACTGCCCGACCGGCGACGGGGAGGGGAGCGGTGGGGCCAGGTCAGTGCCCGCCCGCGGTCCTCCGCTTCCCACCGCCAGCCCGGGGCCTGCGGCGCTCGGGGGCTGTTCCTGGCGGCTGGCCGGGACCGCGGCGGGGGGAGAGCAGGGCCTGTGCGGGGGGCCAGGGCTGCTGCGGGGCCCTGGGGCTTGCGGTGGCGAAGGGGAAGGGCCGGGGCTTCGGGCCGAGGAGCGGGCCCGGGCCTGGCGGGGGCGGGTGGGAGGCGCGGTGCGGCCCGGTCCCCGCGGGGCCGCTGGGTGCCCGGAGCAAAGGCGAGGCGGCCTCGCCGCTGCTGGAGCGGAGCTTCATGCTTCTGCCTTGGCTCTTGCTCGGCCTGGAGGCCTCGGGTCTTATTTTGGGAACAGCAGGTTATTTCCCCCTTCGGTCCCGCTCGGCACGGAACCCTCCCTTGGCTCTTGATTTAAAGTAGATAAATAAATAAAAAATGGCCCGTGCCAGGAATGCTTGCCTCAGTCAGACCAAGTGCTGCAGGCACTTGTTGGGACTGGGCATCGTGTAAGGTCATCAGCAAGAAACCTCTGCTGGGAAAGGAGTTTCCCCCCTCTCACCCTCTAGTCTTCTCTTTATTTCTAGGGTGCTGCCATGCAGGTTGCCTTTGAGTCCCAAAATTTAGTGTGTAGAGTGAAGGAGGCACAGGCTGTCCTGGGGTGCTGCTGCTGGTTCCCTGTGCCGTTATAGGGGAGCCCCCAAGAATCACGTTGTGTGGCCAGTCCTGAGCTCAGGATGCGGTTTTGCTGTTGCTGTGAGCAAGAGCATTTACTGGTGGTGATGGTAGGGAGACCAGTGGTAAAGAACAGTGTACTAGGTGGAATTCAGAGCACTACACAACTGCAAAACTGGGAAAGCATTGGTATTTGCAGTTGCAGCTAGAATGAATTCATCCTTACACTTTTTGTGGTTTAGAATTTGGTGATCAAAAAGCAACCAATCGGTTGTGGTCATTTCTCTTCCTGTGAAGGAGCATATCTGTTCATTTTAAAGGTGTCCAAAATACAACTAGTGGGCAGTGAGCTTTATGTGAAATTAAAAAGTGTTTTCTGTCACTGTTACAGTCTCCTTCACTGACAGAAGCAAAGAAAACCACGTTAGATTAAAGCATTAAAAGATAAAGGGCCTACGTGCTTTCTGCAGAAGATAACAGATTCCTACTCTCATTCTCTGCTGTGAAACTCAAGATCTTGTACTCACTGTGTGTCCAAAACCAAATGTTTCCATAAATACACAGGACACTACCTAAATGGACTTATTTTGTAATCTGTTTTGCATCCTTGAATGCCATTATTTTTCACTGGACTTGGGGCTGTTTCTTTGTGATTTTTTTTTACTAGGTCTTCAAAGTAATTAAAATGTGTTTAAAAGAATATATATTTGGTTAGGAACAGAGAGACAGTTCATGTCTAAACCTTAGCCTGCAGGGACCATTAGAAAATACAAAACTAAACAAAGAGCAAATAATTTGGGAAACACATAGCTTTCTATCCCTGGAATTGAGCTGCTTAGAAACAATGGAAAAAAACACGGAAAAAAAGAGAGGTAGAAGCAGAAAAGAGGTTTAAAGGATAGGCCAGCAAAAAACTGAAACCAAAGAGACTTTTTTACCTGCAATGTTTAAAGGCCTTTTTTTTTTTTTTTTCATAATTTATTTAACATGTGCATGAATTTAAGCCATTTTATTTAGTTAATGTGGACATCTTCTCACTTCTTGTTTACAGCTTCTGGACAGGTAAACATTGTTTCTAATGCTGACATCTAGAAACTAGGAGGACCAAACTTTTTGTTCTTTTCTTAAGAGAAAATGAGAAGCTGAAAAACCCTGTCCTTTATAATACCAGCTACATCTAAAGCCTGTGTATAGAGAAGTCACACTGAACTGGAGGGACTAGTGATCCCACCTGATTTGTCTACAATGTGGCTGCCACAGACCATGTACTAAAACTTTGAACAGGTTTCAGCAAATGTGAGAGCCACGGCCTCTGGAGAAAGGCGTGAGCTTGAGGTGGCTACTGTTGAACTTGGTAGAAATGTCACAGAGGAGGTGCTTTTCCCGTCTCAGGGAGGCAGAATTTCCCAAGGTTTGTTTAGTTTCTGCGTTTGTAAATTACATTTTGTCAGCAGGTTTTCTGCTGTGGGCCGCTTAGCATGTTTAAGACCTGCTCGCTGCATTCTTCCAACTGAGGGAAAGTCAGCTGGAGAGGTGACTGCCCTCAGCTTGCATCAGCTGGTTATTATTAGAGTGGAAAGAACCTGTCGGGTCAGGTGTTTAAGTTAACCTAACCCTAACATCACTGAAGGAAGGGAGTGAGATGTCTAAGTGGGTGAGGTAGGTGGAGGCCTCAGTAGCCTTCAAGTGAGGGGTGGTGACAAGCAGCTGGCAACAGTGGCCTGTTGAGCCAGTGCTGGGGAGGAATCCTGCAGGTGAGACCTCCTTCCTATGCTTTTCTTGTGTCTGAAGGCAGGGTCCAGTGACTTCTCTACACTGTGAGACATGTCTTGATTTGTGTCCACGCTGGCCCTCTTTGATCTTGCTGTTTCTGAATACCTTCTCTCTGTCCAATGCTGGATTTTTTTTTTTCTATCCCCCACAGTCACCTACCAGCCCACTATCCTAGATTCCAGTCAGTTGGTGTTAATGATTTTCATTCATTTTCAACCTACTTTTTTTTCCTCTGCAGATGGACTATTTGCATGCTTTGGTTATATTTCTCTTCCACTCTCTGCTTTTTCATCTGCCTTCACATTGTAGGGTCAGTTGTGCTAGTCCTCAGTACTGGGTCACCACTTACTTTCCATTCGTTAGTCAGTCACTGTAGGAACCCAGTGAAGCATCCAACGGTCATGCACACTGCTCTCTAGTACAGATGAACGCCTTCTGCAGTGACTGGTAAGGACACACACGCAGGGCTGAACTGTGAATCATCTCATCATCGTCTTCAGTTCACATGCCCTGTGTTTGCACTTTTGTGCTTGTCACTGAAACTGCAGCTGCTGAAGGTCTTCATCAAGTCAGGTTCTTCTGAGCTTCTTGACCTGTCAGATGCCTTTGATGCGTTTGGCGGTGTGACAAAAGTGCCTTTCTAATTTTTTTTTTTTTTTTTTTGTCATTTGAATATTTTCTTCTCCCTGTGATTTCTTCGGTGGATTTTGTATGTTGGATCCCTTTATTTCTGCTACACTTTATCTCAGGATGTCTTAATCTGAAACCAGAAATGTAAATGCAGCTGGTGTTTTTCTGCAGGTGACTGGCAGGTCTGTATCAGCCCATCATACCTGTCACGTCCTGCCCTATGTCCAAGGGCATCCTTATTTCCCTGATGCCTTGAAAACACATCCCTGTATCTCTTCTCCCTGTTTTATTTTTCTCTGACTTGCGTCAATAATTCAGGCACTATCTTTGATCTGGAATTTTCCCTGCTCGTGTATTTTAATGTGCTGATTATTTCTGTGTAGCTGCTCTGTTGTGTGGCATTTATTGTTAGTGCATGCTACTCAGATGCTTGTTTGGGCTCCCAGTGTCCATCTCTCTGATTTGCCTCAGTTGTTCTACCTGTCCAAGAAGTTGCTACCTGCATCTCTTACCCATTGCTCTGGTTAGCTGTCTTTGTGCTCACTACTAATTGCAGCTGACAACATTGCTGGAGGTCACCGTTAGATACAGCGTGTTTTAAGAGACAAACTGGGGTTGCAACAGAGTGTTGGTGAATGGCAATGGCTGATGTGCTTGTTCAAGAGTTGGGGTTTATTGGTTTACAAAAGAATCTGCTTGGTTAGGAAGTATTGGTGCTGGTGTTATCCCTATTATTATTTTTTTAATTAACATTACGAGAGCTGAATTTTAACTAGGCAGTTACCAGAGGCTTTCAGAAGGCCTCTGAGACATACACAAAAATATGTATGTTGTGTGTGTCTGCATGTAGATGCATATATTCTTCTTGCATAATGTATCATTCCTTTGATACTGAAGTGGTGACATTGAATACGTGTTCATATTAACCCACAGTCGGCTAGTCTACAGGCAAGGGCGTTAAAAAATCACTTAAGTGCCAAGTGGGTTTTAAATTGTTGTTCTATGTGAGAGGTACAATAACTGTGGAATGAACAGCTACTGATGTCCATACTATGGGCTTATCTTTTAGTTGTCACCAGTGATATGTAAAGCTGTAGCACTTCTAAAAACATTTGGAAGATGCTAATTACCCACAGTATTTGTTATTCCTGTACTGTCAGAATTTTTTTTCACTATAAAAAATGCATAAACTATGTGTGCTGCAGATGTTAATGGGTAGAGCATGTCTGATTTTTTTACATTAGACAGAGACTTCATTTCTGTGTCTCTAAATAGATGTAATTATGTTAAATAGAAAAATATGAACATTTTAGTGTAATAAATGTCTTTTGGCTTGTACTACAACATGGTGCAGGTTGCTGCAACATCTCTGTCTTGCACTGCTTTCACTTGCAGTACAAAAAAATCATTTTCTGTCATGCCATAGATTGCAAGTGCTCCATACTGATTGAAATTTTGAATGTTGTTTGTCAGAGATCAGCAGAAATCCCTTTAGTTAGAGAGAGCTGGGGCTTAAATATCATGCTTTTCCTGAGTGGCTAGCTTCCTCCAACTGAGCTGTTAAAATAGTCTTGTTTTTATTAAAAAAGTACTAGGTACTGACCGGTACTAGAAGAGACGGTTTTAAAGAAAATAATTCAATGATAATACCTTGCATGAGTCATTAATCATGAGTCATGATCAGCAGGCAATGATGTCCAATTTGTTTTCTAATCCCGCACTTGCTAATGTTCTTTATTACCATAGTGATAATATTAAAGAGCTGTTAATGCATATAACCACGCAGTTGAAAATGACAGACTTTTTTTGGTGGAATAAAATTTCCATATCTTAAGTCTGTTTTGCTCTGTACATTTTTTGACAGGAGAAATCTAGGTAGTATAAACATGATCAAACAAGTACAACTTGACAGGGAGCTAGGTTAGCAGAACAGACTTTTAAAATTTATTTTTCTTCTTTGCTTTCAAGCCAATCGTTGTGGCTTCCTAGAGAATTAAATCCAGTCTTTCTTCTTACGAGGGCTGGGGAGGCTTAGTATTCGTTAAAAATTGTGAGCTAATTGTTCAAGCTGTACTTTGCAACGAGAACCTGCACTATCCATGTTTTTAATGTTTATTCTCTATTGAGCAAAAACTAGTAGATGTATGGGAAGTTTATTGCATGAATGTATGTTAGGGAATCACTACTGCGTTCTTAGAGAAAATGGAAGGCTGCTTCTCTTCTGAGAGCCTGAATGTAAAAAGAAACATTTAGCTAAGAAATTAGCTTTGGAAAACTGCTTTCACTCTTAAATAAAATTTTACAAAGAGAAGCCAGTTTAAAAGCTCTAAAAGGTGCTGGCTGAAATGTTGCAGACAATATTAGAATATGCATAGAGGCAGAGTGTTGGGATGCAGCAGCAGCAGCTGGGCGGTATTATTTAATGAAGCAATGAATCTTGTATTCAGTTAGATTTTTAGCTTGATTAAATTTTAATGAGTTTTATTAGTTTACACTTGAGTGTAGAAAAGTTGATCATGACAGATTACAACCTTGAATTTAGTAAGGAACTTGGGAGACCCTCTAAAGTGTCTTACCAGATGTTGAGAATTATCCTTTTACCTATTCCAGTGTATATGACCTTACAATGCATAGATTCCTGTAGGCCTCACTACTTTCTGTGTGTTGAACTTGTGAGACAGTGCTGTATTTGTGATGTGGCGGGACAGGTATGAATCTATTGGCACGATGCATACTCCTCCATATCCCATAATGTCATTGGTGTGCAAACTCCTCCATTTCAATGAGGATTTTTTCTGCCGCAACAGAAGCATTTTCCAATCCAGTGAGTGACGGTGCAGCTGGAGACAAGATAAGTGTACACCTGACAGGATTGTTCACTTCTTTCATTATAAACTAGTGGTGTGTGCTTTTCTAATGTGTCTTTGTTTGTTCATGTGTATATAATATGTTAAAAATTTCAGGTACATAGAAACAAACTAACAACATTGCGTAGCTGTATAAAAGGCAAGTGCAATGCTCTCTATATAATACTGTCATACACTTTTCCTCCTTTGGAGCACTGCACAGGTTCCGGTGCTCAGTGCCAAAGTGATATTAATTTAAAGTGGAACTGGAATGACTGGAAAAAGCATATATAGCTACCAGCAGCTAGGAAGTCTAACTAATGTTAAGATGGAGTGTGATAAATGTGTTAATGGAATTAGGTAACAGGGAATGGACAGCAATATAGGAATGGTCTTTGGTTCCTAATTTCTGCGTTCCTCAAGTATTTCTTTTAGAAAGGTCTTGTGGTGTAGTAGTTGTTTACAGAAAAACAGGAGATTCTGAAAACATCCAGACTCTGAAAAGCAGGGGTTTTAATAGCACTTCTCCTCCAACACAGGTGTGGGCCTTTTTTGTGGTTTTTTTTTTTTTTGCTGGTTGGTTAGTTTGTTTTGTTAGTTTGGTTTTGTTTGTGTGTTTAGTTTTTTGGGGGTGGGAGGGTGCGCCCAAAGATTAGTACAGAGTAAGTTGGTCTAATGCAATATGTAAGCATCTGACTACAGTTCTTTTGCCTCTTTGATATTCTGCATCCAAATACTTTAGGGTAACTTTTAGAAGAAAATATTTTAAAATATGCCCGTATCTGTCTTAACTACTAAAATAACTTCATAAAACTCCTTTTATTAACTTTGTGGAAGTAGATTCAAACTAAGAATTTTGCAAATGCTGTCTACTGTGATTTCTGTAGTCTTCCGTGATTGCATCACCTTTATAGTAGTTTCTGCTGTCCTGCTTCCCTCTGTCAGAGGACTGAGGTGGATCTTGAAGGAAATTTACTGATTTTTTTTTTCCTGTTTCTTTACAGAAATGGCAGCTTCTGTGTGGAAGAACTTACTTCAGACTACGAAGGAAAGGATACTACAACAGACAAGGACATCATTGTATGTTGGTGCTCATGGTTATGAGGAAGAACTGATAAAGAAGAAACTTCAGCAGTTTCCTGGGGGATCCATCAACCTTTCCAAAGACGACAATGGCATTGGAATACTTATTTTGAACAACCCGAAGCTAATGAATGCCTTTACAGGTATTAATTAGGTGATGGGTTTACTGGTTGTTGTTTGTTTGTGGTTGGTTGGTTTGTTTGGTTTTGGTTTGTTGTGTTGTGTTTTTTTTTTCTTTTTCTCCTTCAGTTACCCCTTTTATCATTTTGCCTAAATAAAATGAAAACCTGTGCCTTACCATTCCTTAGTTAAAATAAAAATGTAAGTTTTATTCGGATGTGCATCAAATGCTCACTGCTCTGAATAGTGGCTTTGCCATAGATGTTATGAGAATATAAGAAATTCTCAATGACACAAGGACCGTCTGGGAGAATGTGCCTCTCCCCTTTTTTTTTTTTTGTTTTTCCTCCAGTCAGCACAATGCTGTTACTGTGCTCTTCCTTGTATATGCTTTTATTTTGCCTCTACTGCTCTGGAAATGTATAGGGTGTTTTTGTGCGGTTGGGAAAATGCCATCTTTGTTTTGTAGGTAGTGTAGAAAGGGTGAGTTTACTTCTTTGTTCTTTACCTAAAGCCTTTGTGTAACTTAAGATTCTGTAATCTGGTCTTTTCATCACCCAAACTGGCTTCTTCTTTTGCCTTATATCTTAAATATCAGTGACTGGTTAATGAAAGATCAAATGAGCTGTGTATTTTTAGCTGTTGCAGATCAGGAATCTTCTTAATATGCTTTTACACTGGACAATACTTAGCTATCAAAACCAAGTGTCCTGTTTGATTAATCTTCTATTATGAGAGAGGCTTTCATTCCTCAAGATAGGTGTATTTGCTGTCTCTCCTTAACTGTCTAGAATATTCCAATTTATGCTGTTCTCTTCAGACATAAGTGGCACAGGTTCCGGGTCTGCATCTGTCTGAGCTTAAGCTGTGCATAAGCCTTTACTGTAAGAATGTCTTTATCTCTTAATATTTTGAAACCAATACATTTATGTCATCTTGCTAATTCCTTTTTTTGCTGTTCTATTTTCCTGCCTGGTTTTCACCGTTCCTTTGCTGTCAGCAAATTTGTTTGCAACCCACTAGCAAAGCGTAGAGCTGTTTATATGGAGGACATCAATTTGCTCCTTCCACTAATGATTGTTAGCTGAAAGGAAGAGAACCTGACAGAGCAACAGAGTTAATGGTAATGCACCTAGTAGTCTCTGCAGTTTCTCTTTTGTTTCCCTTTAAAAGCTCATGTATAAAATCATTACCTGACTCAAGAAGTTGTAGCTAAAAGATGTTAGTGTGGAGGGTGTCCTTCTGAATGTCTCCCTGTCAGCATACGTGTTATTATACAATCATAATTACTCGTTTCTTCTTTGTCTACAGATTGTTTTTTTATTTTTGACTCAAAATAGTTCTGTGCAAGGTACAGCTTGTAGACTGTGTGCTCTTAGCTTGTTTGTTGTGGAAGCTGAAAGAGGCATGAGTAATGAGATGTAGCAGCAAAAGCAGAAAGGACAGGTAAAGCCTAGTCTGCCGTGGAGATTAGATGTAATACAAGTCAAATTGCTTAAACTAAACTTTCATAGAAACAACTGTGTTCTCTGTTTCCTAGATGCTTGGCAAAAGGAGCTCAGAACTGATTTGTTGAAATGCTGAGCAGTTGCAGCTGCTATTTAAGCCACTGGTAGCTGTGCTATATAATGTTAATGTACTGAACTCATATCACACATCTCAAGTTGAGCATCCAAAAGTAGCAGGTATTTTCTCTCTAGCTCGGTTAGTCATCTGTAAAATAATCTCTTCTTTCCTTATAGGACTGCTGTGAAAATAAATTATTAGTGTATATGAATTAAATGCTCTGGTAGCAAAGAGGAGCTACAAAAACCCGTGAGTAAATTTATAGTTCTGTCTGTTGCAGACCCTGATTAGCATGTAGCAAATGAGCCATGAGATCAGGCAGTTCTGTTTTATGGTAGTGTGTAGAGCCCTGTAGAGAGCAGTACTCCATTTTTCAATGTAACAGGCACAAACATTTGCTCTGGAAAATCTTACTATTGCAATTCAAGAGATTACTGCTTCTTTCTACTATGCACCTCTGCCAGAGACTTCTGTTGTTACAGGAGGGAGAGTAGGAGCAAAATCATGCTGGCCCTTTGGCTGCTGCAGTGGATGGTATGGCATGTTAATTTATACTACTCTTAATTTTGTTCTAAAATTACTGTCCATGAACTGCAGTTGCTGAGGAGCTAGCAAGCACTTGATCTTTTTCTTTTTGTTGTGTATCAAGTAATACCCTTCAGGAGAAGAATGAAAAGTGATGGGGTGCACAACCCCTAAATTGCCCCAGCAGGACCTGGTTGATTTCATCAGCCAGAGCCTGTAGATAACCCCCCTCAAATAAATTCTGTTGATTCTGTGTCTCAGAGCTTCTGGATAGTGGCAGATGTGAATTTATACAAACATGTATGCTTCCTTTAGAAAGCTGCAAAACATCATTAAACTGTTGAGAGAAATCCTATTTGCCAGGCATTTACTTTACACAGCAGCTTTTTATCTCGAAGGAATTATGTTTATTCTAAGCTTGAGCAACTCATGTAACCAAAAGCAGAACAAAATTGTTGGCAAATGGCTAATGAGCAATGTGGAGGTTGTTATGCCTTTTTCTCTTCTTAATTGGAATCTGATAGCCACCTGTTTGAAATGGTTTCTTTGGAAACAAATGCTAATAATGTCAGTTTAAGCCTGGTGGAACCAATTTCAGCAGTCCAACCTCTTCCTGAACTGAAGTTGAACTTAATTTAAAAGAGAAGGAAGTCAGCCTGCAGAAATTAGATAATAATGGTGATAATTTTATGTTCTGGAATTGACATTAAAGCGCTTATCTGCAGATTATAATTAATATGCAAACAAATTACTATTATAAGTAGAGTTAGTTATTTGAAGAGCATGAACCTACTGGTATCAAATACTGAAGGACCAAGACTGGCAGAATGAGGATTTGCATTAGTATTGGGTCCTCATCATTATATCAAACATCATGGACTATATCTGTTGGTAAAATAATAGTTCAATGTTGTCAGTAATGGAAGGGATCCTCTCCCAGGTGGACAGGACAGGCTCTGGCCAATGTCTTTTGTCCCCTGCTGTTGCATATAACTGGCTCATATGGTTCATTTTTGTAAACTCAGTTTTCTGATTAACTAGACTTTTGGCTCATAATATTCTGCAGAAGGACTCTTCAGTACCTCACTGCTTTGACTATTAAAAGCACCACAAACAGTGGTTGTGCTGTATTTTTACTCTGGCAAATCTTAGATGCCAGCTGGAATACTTTTACTGTAAGAAAGCTTGGCAAATATGCAAAAAATGAAATCCATGGGGTTGATGCACACCCCTTGAAACAGCGGCATTTGCAGAAATGTTGTTGGGTGCGTTGTCAGGCTGGGAAAACATTTCAAGTGAAGACCCACAAAAATCTCATCTAGGCCTAGTTCTGCTCAGTATTTTCATTCATGGCTGGGATGAGGGAATAGAAGGTGAGCTACTGAAATTGTCAAATGACCCCAGATTAGGAGAGCTTGCAAGAAGATTATTTGGAGTAGAATTCAAAGTGATCTTGATTTAACTTCTACAAAGAGCTCAAGATGAACAAGGTGAAATTCAATGAAAGCAAATGTAATGTGGAACACACAAAAAGCATGACCCAATTACAAACACAGAAGGGAAAGGAATGGTAAGAGTGCTGGGATTTCTTAGAGGATCATAGTCTGGACCTGACAGTGGGAAAAAACAACACGGTGTCATTCTGGTATATAATATGTAATCTCCATTTAATTATTGCTCTCCTCAGGAACGTTATCAAAATATGCTATTTCAGTGGCTGAGATAAAGCCTAAGGTGGAAGTGCTTGACTGAGAATTTTGACCTGGTGTTGGGAAGCTTACTTCATAAGGAACTGCAAGGAAAACAGGCAGGAAGGAAAAAAGAATCTACCTGAGGATGGTTGCTAACAGGCAATTTCAGAGCAAGATGTCGTCTCTGCATACAGGTGTAGGGGCAGAAAAGGAAGAGTCCTTGAGGGTATTAATCTGAAGCACATTTCTATCTGAAGAAGGTAGGCCTATCCATCTAAATTCTTGTCAAAGGAGGATAAAGCTGAGAGTATCATCAGCCTGTATGTGGGCTGCTTTCTGAAATTAGTTTCTGTAAATGTTTTCTCTTAGGAATATAACTGAATGAGAGTCATAGGCATTCAGAGAGAAAGAGCTTTAAGTTAATGCGGGGTAAGCTCAGCTGGTGTGGAAGATGCTTCAGTCTAGGACAAGCTCCACAAACAGGACTTTGTAGAGTTCTGCATCAGGAAGGGTACTTCTGTGAACATATGAGAATACTGTGTTTAAGCTAGAAGCAGAAAGCTACTACTGTACAATCCGTACATTTGGAGCCCAGGATATGCTTTGTAAAGAGGGCCTTTCTAGAAAGGTACCAGGGAGGGAATCAGAGGTGTTTTAGAATGATCTTTTTTTATTCTCATCCTTTCAAAAGATAAAAGGCACTTTGCTTGTGTTTTCAAATATATCTTTATTTTCTTTTGGTTGAATGTCTTTGGCCTCCAACATAGTTTGCTCTTCAGCCTTTTTTTAGAAATCTTTATTTAAACATTGACTGATGGTACCTTGAACCCAGCTTGCGCATGATTGATTTCTGTACTTTGCCAGCTCTTTCGTCAGGGTGAAATGACAGTAACATCAAAATGACTAGGTGGACATATCTGGATAGATACATGGATAAGTTTGTGTGTCCTGAATGTATGTGAACAAGAGTGAATCAGGTGAAGTTTATGTTTGCCTCCTTGTGTGGGGTTTTTTTTTGTTTGTTTTGTTGCTGTTTGTTTTTTTGTTTGGTTGGTTTTGTTCGGTGAGTGTAACAAATTGCAGAATATGCTTCAGAATTTCAGGAAGTGCATCTTTAAGGAAAAAACATGTCAGTGCTTATGTGTGGGATTTAAGGTGATGCCCATCACTTAATAATAACTTGGTTTTGGTGCTGAAAAATATAATGTAAAACATAGCGGTAATAATCAATTTCTGTTTAAAATTTTGCTTCTCCCTTCTTGTGACAGGCACAATGATGCTAGAACTGCAGGAGAGGGTAACCGAGCTGGAAAACTGGAAGGATGGCAAAGGCCTTATCATCTATGGTGCAGGAAACACCTTTTGCTCAGGGTCTGATTTGAATGCTGTTAAAGCAATGTCCAACTCTCAGGTCAGTAGTGATACAAGTGATTTTTTTGAAGAAAAATCAGCTTTCTGATATTCTGAGATCCCTTTCAGACAGAGGTGTTGCACTGTCCCCCTGCTGCAATTTTACATGCAAGTCACAGAATAGAGCTTTTAATGGTTCAAAAAATGCTGGCAGACCCTTGAAGCCATGGCTTAAGTGTTATTGTAATTGATTCATAACTCTGAATTCCTACATAACATTTTCTTTTTAGCCTTTTCTTTTAAAAATGTCATTTCAGTTTCTCAGAGCAGTATATGGTGAATTTACACATCAAATAACTGGTACTTCAGTAGTTTGACCTTTAAAAGCAGGATTTCTCATATATTATGAAGTGAAAACCCAATATAAGCATCATGGCTGCTATTACAGAAAGGTTTCAATATTGTCAAAACAGTGCTTGGACCTACGTAAAATGGAAGAACAGATGCAATTCTTTTGCTGTAGAGCTTTGACGTTGATCTTGTAGTGCAGTCAGATGAGTCATGTGTAACTATGGGGCCGGGGGTCAGGGTTTGGCAGTTTTTCACCCATGCCACGCAGTCTTTACAACTTTCACATGTGCTGCAATTCTTTTTGTGGGTTATTATGTCATTCTTGGCAATGTGTGAAATAGGACTTTGTCAATTACAGGGGAAGGGGCTTTCCTGTGCTTCTTTTATGTCCTGCTTTGTAATTGTGGTAACAGGCATTATGGTATTTTTTTGAGGCCACTTCAGGTTTCAAGATTTAACCACACAAATTAAACATTGAAATCAACATTCCAGTAAAAACACCAACTCACGAACTGATTAATTTGATATTTGTCTTTAGTGATGATTTGTTTCTGTTGATGAAACTAACTACCATAAAAGACCACAATATCTTGAATATTTCTGGCCTGATCAAATAAATAGGATGGTCCAGTTTTCAAAACGTACAGGTGGTTTTGTTTCCTTTGTGGAACACCATGAGCAGTATGCTTTTTGTAGTATGGGGACACCATGCTTTATAAATATAAATGCTTTTTAGTGAGTTTTCATTTGGACAATTTATTAGCACTGGTAATTTAAAAATATAGATGTATCTGTGATTTTATTTTTTTTTTTTTTAAATCTGAAATTTTCATCTTATTTCAGCATTGCAGCAATAGAAAAGGAGCTGAAACTAAGCATGGGCCAATTATTTTCTTGTCTGTAGTCAAGACCTTGCTTCAGAGTTCTGCATTCAGTAAATCTCAGTGATTCTGCTTCCATACAAATTACTTGGAGCCACTGCAGTGGCAGAGTGGGCTCTTTTAAGGATTAGGGTCCATAACAGATACTGGGCAGAAGGCACTGTGTGGGTATTAATTATAACTTTGTTGAAAATTCTCTGCAGAGGATCTAATTTCATGCTAGTACTGAAATTTAAGTCTGAGTGACCAGAAATGCTCCAAGAATAATATGGTTGCTTTCTGTTTCTTGGGAGAGTTCAAACTATTTATCCTGAACTGAGAGTTTCTTTGTAATAGCCAACTCCTAAACCATCTGTTTGGTGGGATTTAATAGTCTTTATTAAATAAAACTTTAATAGAATAAGGAATAGCATTTGGTGTTCTTTAGTGTTGCAGAACCCTGCTCTCTAACTCACTGCAGATGATAGAGTTTTGTCTGGTTTCAGGTTAAAAGCACATTAGGTTAAGTTTTTTGTCCACAGGGATCCCTAAGGCAAAAAGAAGTGAATAGCTTTGTGCCTGAACCAGTATGTTTTTCCTTTATTTTTTGCAAGGCTACTTTAGCCCATAGCTTTTAGTAATTATAGAAAACACTTTTATTCAACCAGTTGATTGAGGGAAGATCATATTTTTCAAAATCTACGATACACTTTGCCTTTCCCTGTGGTGCAGAAAAAGCAGAATAATGACCAAGAATGGTGAAGGATTTTCATGCCCTCTAGTGGCTCTTCTTCCTCCTCTTCCTCCTCCTCCTCCCATGTTCAGTTTTTCCTAACCCTGAAACAAACCTAGGCCCCTTGCCTGTTCTTTGACAAGTGCTAACATTACGTGACCAAACCACAGAAAGCAAATGAAGAATGGAATCTAAAATAAATAAAAAACCCAAAACAGTTGGTTTTGTTCTTTTTTTTTTTTTTTCCTGTCCTTGTAAGCCTGGTTCCCAAGACCAGGAACCTCATTCTAGAGTGAGGCTTGGAGAGCTGGCTAGCCCAAAAGCAGGAGAAGCTCTTGAAAGGACAGCTGAGAGGAAGGAGGCACGAAGAAGATTTTCACTTGCTGCAGTCCCTGTTTTGAAACCCTAGGACAGAAGTTCCCAAGCTGTAAGCTATGCAGGGAGGACTTTGGAGCAGTTAGAGATGGTCTGGAAATACTATTCTGACTGTACTGAAAGTTGACTCTCAACTCTTGGAGCAAGAAGAGCCAGGAGTACAGTTTCCTATTTCATGAAGGTGACTTTCTTCTTCCCCGCCTCCCCCAGCCCCACCACAAACTATTAATCCTTTTCTTCTGTATTTAGTGCACACTGTATTTTACCTCACTTTCTGGTTGTTAGTTTTCTTCTTACTCCAAGGACAGTATTAAGACTGAAAATGTGATTATTCCACTAGACTCCAGTGAGCACCTCTCTTATTCAGATAAAATACTCTGACAGTAGCTTTATGTTTCTTATCAGGAAGGTTTGAAGGGTATGCTAGCCAAGGCTCACGTAATTGTGATTTTTTTTTTTTTTTTTTAAGGTATTTTCTGTGCAGGCATTTCTTCAATGTGATACCAGTAATCTCTTTACCACCTGAGAATATGAAGACCTTTCTTTTTGCCTGCTCTGTCACAACTGCGTTTATCAAGCTAGTCTGTTGTGGCTTTAATCTTTAATTACCATTTTGGTATGAGTTCAGATGGGCAGTTTGAATGCCAGGACTCTGCTGTGATGAAGTGAAAAATTATTTTTTCTGAAGAGCTTTTTTGCAGCTTCATCCTGATGGTTGTAGTGTGAAAACTTTGGAAGTCCACGCCTGAGAACTGGTACCTTGTATGTTTGTGTGGTTTTGAAATTTTCCTCCTGATTAGAAGTGCTAAGACAGATATTATGGAGGATTCGATTGTTCTTTAATTTGAAATGGAAATGTTGCTGCTGGTCTTAATAGATGTAGGAGGTTGCTACAGTGATAAATGAAAGCCTCTTCATAAATCAACATGTGCTGAAATTTTCAAGCAGGCTGTTAATGTAATGAAACTGAATTCACTGGTTCCTGTGTAGCGATTGCTGTGGCAGACAGAGATCTGTCCCTAAACACCTTAATGCTGGTTGGTGTTGGCCAGAGTAGGTCTTGAGAACACTTGAATAAATGGACAATAAATCAAGTGAAGTTGACCTACTACTATTTCAAGGTCCTATTCCAAGATGTACTGAAGACTTACTGCATATCTTTTCTTTCCCTGAGGTATGAGTCAGAAGCTTCTAATTAAGGCAGATTCTTTAGCTTGCCAGCCCCTGTAAAACTGTGCTTTAAGAATTAGTGAATGCCAATGAAGAGATGTTTGTTTGTTCTTTTCATTCCTACCATTTGGTTTTATTGGAGTTTATTTGCTTAGTTTTGTTTTTTGGTTTTCTTTTAGTACACGCTGAAATTGTTATGGATGGGTTTTTTACTTCTACAGTGTCCAAACATTTTTTTTTTTTTTTTTTTTTTTTTAAATCTGGATTAAATGGCACATGTATAGTTCGATGTAGACAGTTTGGTGTGTTAATGAACATGGTCATACTGGGTCATTTAGCCCAGTCATTTGTTAAATTCTTGGTTGGTACTGAATGCCTGAGAAATAATATAGGGACAGGGAAGGTATATAGATAATTATTTTGCTTTCAAATATTCTCTTAGTCCTCAGCAATTTGTGACTAAGACTTCTAGAGCTTTAGGTGTTTACCTTGTATTAAACAACCTTGCGTTGATTTTTCTGTCATGCATTTATCTAGTTCTTGAATTAGTGTAGTCTTTTAGAAGTTGCAATGCCCTGCTGTGAAGTGTTCCACAGTTTAACTGCATGTTGTAGGGAGAAATACTTGTTTTGAACCTAGCAACAACTGCTTTTATTTGAACCCCATTAGTTCTTGTTCTGAAGAGAATGGAACAATGGTCCTTATTCACTATTGTTTGCAAGCTGATGTAAAACATAGAGGAGGGAAAGAAGAATCATCCTCTTTCTGTGGGTTGTGGGGTTTTTGTTTGTTTTGTGTGTGTGGTTTTTGTTGTTGTTGTTTGGGTTGGTTGGTTGGTTTGTTTGTTTTCTGAAATGCTTTTGGCCCAAACAATTAAAAAAAAGTACTTGGTAAATTGTATCATCTCTAAAACTTTATGAATTTGGAACAGTAAAAAGCATGCAGTGCTGTGTGGTCCTATACAGACTTCTACAGCTCAACTTTATGGGTGTTTAACTGGCAGTGAGAAGAGGAAATTAAGAGGAAGGGATGTAAAATTTCACATCATAGAAATTCAGTTTTGCAGTTACTTCAACAGTGGCTTCGTTATAACTGAAATTCATATAAATTGATTGAGTTCTGATTTTTTTTTTTTTTTTTTTAAACCTGATTTATACTAGAATTTCTATTGGTGCATAGTGGGGTTAGGCTGGAGTTCAGGCAAGATTAACCAAAGAGAAAAAACCCAGCTAGAGTAAGTATAATGAATACTTCTCTCTACTCCATTTGTGTGTTTAATTGCTTCACATTAGGATCACTTAACATTTTTTAATTTCCTATTTTTTGTAGGATGGGATGAATATGTGCATGTTTATGCAAAACACCTTAACCAGGCTTATGAGGTAATATATTTTATTTACCCTTCCTTATGAAATAATTATAAGGATCAGAATATGTTTTGTCTAAGTCTTTAACAAGATGTTTAAAGTTAAATATGTAGTTTTAAGTATGTAATTCTGAATTGCAGACCTTGTATTTGTAGATGTGAATCAGGTAGGTATTTATGGATTTAAATTAGACCTTGACATTTTTCAACTATTAGCCTTTCCAGAGATCGGAAGAGAAAAAAACCCTATAGGCTAAAATGTGGAGGGCCAGGAGATACCTAGAGTTAAGGAAATCAAGGCCTTCAGAGTTTTTGAAACTGATTTCTGTAACTCTGTAGAAATTGGTAGCTCTTAAAAAACAAGCAGGGCCAGCTTATGCAGCCTACGCAGGTAACATTTATTTAATATATTTATTTAATCTTCCCACTTCATAAGT
The DNA here is from genome assembly GCF_964273445.1 of Streptopelia decaocto. Lineage (NCBI taxonomy): Eukaryota > Metazoa > Chordata > Aves > Columbiformes > Columbidae > Streptopelia > Streptopelia decaocto. Next base: position 65,178,521 of record NC_138656.1, read on the forward strand.
GGAATGTATTCAGTTCTACCATCTGGTACTTCTGAAAAACATTTTTCTCTTTCCTTTAGATTTAGCTTCCCTTAAGAAATCACATTTCTATTAAGTCCTTGTGTGGTAGAGCCTGTCTTTTTTCTGCTCAGAGCTCTTTTAAGATAAATATTCTTCACTTTCAAATAATCTATATGAGAAAGTGTTATGAGTTAACATTATTCTGTAAAACTGCCCAGGACATTGGAGACTTAGTTAGCAGTACTGTAAGGAATCCTCAGGATCAGAATTAGAATCCATTGGTCTCCATATAATCAAAATTGTTGGGGCAAAGCAAAGAGGAGGAAGATGTATGAAGATTACGTTCTCACCTCAAGTGTCTTGATAAGAGTATGTTGAAGCTGTGGTTCAGGGGGACATCTGTTGTAGATGGGATCAATCTCCCTCAGAGGGAGCTGAGGCTGACTGTGATCCTGAAGGAGGTGCCTCAAATGGATCAGAGTGCGGATGTAGGGGACTTGGTTCCCTATAGATGACAGGAAAAAGATGTCACCCTCTTCCAGTGGGTTCACTTGTGCTGTGTGTTGTATGAAGCATGCTGCAGCTGATGAGTGAACTTGGGCCCTGAGAAACTGTTGTTGCTTTTGTTAAAATAGAAGTAAAACCCAGCCATGCAGTTCTTTGTGTCCCTTTCTACTGCTTTCTGTAGTTTACCAGCTCAGTGTAGGGTCTTGTGTTGCTGTCCTGTCACTCCTTTTTGCAGATAGTCTTTTTAGCTATAATCTGTAGCATGTATTTTTCATACATAGTACATGGTCTTTGATTCCATTTGATACATCTGTCTTCCTGTTGCATTTTGGGATTCCATATGAATTAAGGAATAATAATTTTTAGCATAAGTGGAATTGGTATTGTGCTATTTATCCACAGATATGTAGTTATTTGAATGAGTTGGAACACTATATTCTTCCGATCCTTTACTATAGATATGGTTTGCTTGACTCCTTTTGTAATTTCTAGAAGACTAAAAGCATGAATTTCGGTTACAAAACTCTCTTATGTAGATTGCCTTTGATCAGTGTTGCGCTAGTCCAAGGAAAAGCGATTGGAGGAGGAGCAGAACTTACCACAGCATGTGATTTCAGGTGAGATTGACAATTTGATTAGCTGTCATGTTGGGCTGATGATTTAATGCCTGCACCTATGAAATGTGGGGAGCTTGAGGTACCACTTCTACCAGGAGTCAGGGCCCCAAATTCAAAGGCACTTGGAACTAGGCTTTGTCAGCAGACATCACAGGAAAAAGGTTTGGGTTTCCTGGTAGTACAGAGGAAAGATTATTTACTGTCAATTATACAGTTTTGATCACTGTATAAAACAAAAGCAGTGAGGAGCATTAGCAACTGACTGTGTCATGGACCCAATGGATTAGAGTTCTCACCCCTGAGTGAGAGGTAGGAGGACTGCAAAATTGTATGCCTCCTTATATCTCTTTATGCAGCTGTCACAAGTAAAAATAAATAAATAAAACTCCATTAGTCTGGTATTTTGTGTTCTGTGTTTATTATTTATAACACAACTTTGTGCTGTGTGGTTTTTGAAATGAGTTTGAGATGCAGAGGAAAGAAAATGAGGTTCTGTCCTTGTTTTTTTCCATGCGGGTGCAGGGATTTGCCAGCATGAAACAACTAGTGAAAACCAGAAGGCTTTAATTAAACAGGCCGAATGCAGAACAGGAACTGGGAGAAACTAAAATAATAAAATGTCACTTTATTTAAACAGTTGCTAATGTGCAAACAGCCTCCAGATGTAACAGGACAAGCGCTGCACACAGCCTCTCTGAAAATGAAGAGCTTTTAGTGGAGTTTTTATCCAAGAGAAGGAAATGTGCTCTTTAAGTGGACCTCAGTGCCTGAAGTGGGAAAGGGCTTGTCCAGAACATGCTGAAAGTACTTATTCGATATTCAAAATATATTCAGTATAGAATATATTCAGAAGTAATATTAAGCAAAGCAAACTAGAGCATTACACTGGTGTTCCAGGTATCGGGAACAGGCTTTGGGGAGGGGAGATGGCACCTGTGTTGTCTGAGCCACTGGGAAGCCATCCTCCTTGGCTTTGAAACCAGATGGGGAGCTTTCTTCATCTCTGCACAGCAGGCGGTGAACTGGAACCCCAGCTCTGACTGAGGCCTCTGAGCACAGGCTGTGTTGTAAATGCCAAGTAAACGTGCACAGAGGTGCTGTGTCTGACAGCTGCAGCGCTGACAGGAGGATGCACCAGGGACACGTAACAGACCTTCCTCTATCTGTGAGTCCGTTGACAGTGAATCCTGTTATCCCTGAAGAGGAGTTTAGGGAATGTGAACATAATGAAATAGAAATCTTTTGGCTTTCTAAAATATGTACTCTCTACTTCAGCTATGTTGTTCGACATGCTGTGTAATTATAGTCACTGTCAAGTAGCTCTTATTTGCATGAATTGAGCAGCTGCAATTCCTCTGATGTACTGCCATAATTTTCATAATAACTACAGCTGTTGATCCATCTTCCATTACTTTGTAACACACCCATCCAGTGCAACTAAATAATAGCAATTCAGGAGCAGCAAATGGGACTTAATTAATAACAACAACAAGATAGAGAAACATACTCTGTGCTGCTATTGCTCCTGAATTTGAGAATTTTGATACTGGAGGACAAAAGCTGGGGTTTTTTTGAGGACTATGAGTAGATATTAGTGGAACAGGTGTTCTGTCCTGAGTCACTAGATGCCAAAAGAGGAAGTTAGGAACAGAAATCAAAGAGGTTTGTTTTCTTCCTTGAATAAGCTGTTTGGATTTTTTTTTTTTTAATTAATTTTTTCTAAGAACAGAATGAGTGAATTGTGGCCACTTTTAATTATAAATTTTCAAATCTACTTGTGTTTTTCACAGTTACTGGATAAACTACCAAAGTGCTTGGTACTGACCGGAAATATTTTCTTATTTTGATCTCTGCCAGTTTGTACTATGTTAACTACACTCATATTGTTGAAGCAATTTGCTTGAACCAAAACGACTTGCGTACCTTCTCTGAAATGTGCTCTGGCAGTATGATGCACATCTCTACTGAAGCAGAGGTGTGGACAAATCCAATTTTAAGGTAGCTGAGGTGGTCGAAGTTATTAGTAATATCTTAAACCATCTTCCAGTGGCAGTTCTTGTGTTGTGTCTTACTCTCTTTTAAGCCAACTCAATTAATATAGGATTACAGAGTGCTTGTATGAACTCTGGCATATTTATTGATGATGTAAGGGCAGTGATGAGAAGTGAAAGCATCTTAGATCTCTCCAATTTTGATCTGGAGGAAGAGGTCTTCTCAAATCGTCTTCAGTCTTACATGCTTTATGGATTGTTGCAATATGACTCTCCATAAGAAGCAACATCCTTACAAATATCATAAACATGTGATTAGAAAAAAAAAAAAAAAAATCATTGTCCAGACAAGTGCAAGGTAATTAAAATCCTTTCAGACTTTTTCTTATATGAAAATTGAGAAGCGAAGGATTCTGACACTCTAATTATTTTTCCCAATTATATTTCTGTAAAACTGAGTGATGTAAAACCATGCAGGTGTGAAATGTGTTTGGACAGCTGAGCTTTCTACTACAGTTTCAAGAAACCCAGACTTTTTTTGAGGTGCCACAGCTGAGTATTCTCTCTGAGCCTGTGAACATGGTTCATTGGTTCTGCTGCCAAATGTCAGTGTATGTTGCAATTCTTCATGTCGCTGCAGCCGTTTCAGTGAAGTGCACAAATGACTGCGGCGTTGGATTCAGTTATGCCATTTTACAAGCAATTGAAATGAAGTATGTGTTCTGAGTCCCCTGTATGCAGAAACTTGAAGTGTGTTTTGTGTTTACACAATACGTGAAGTTGAGGAGAACTAATTTGGCAGGGTTGGTTAAGAAATTTGGACCAGAACTGTAGTGGGTTGTTGGACAATAAGCTAACAGAAATGGGGCAGAGACAGTTTGGTGATTAATCTGTTTGTGCAATTGTCATGAACACAGGAATCTTTGAGCACAGTAGCTGCCCTGCTAGGCAATAGCCAGAATAACGAACTTTGAATTCTGAACTGTCATTTTCTGTTTCATGTTGGTGCCTTTGAGGAGTCTTTCTGAGCCAATGTCTTTTAGACACATTTACAACTTTGAAAATTTGGTCCTACATCACGTGGTGAATGGACTTCCATTGGATCCAGGTGCTTTTGAAAAGTATAGTCTCTTCCACCCCACCTCCTTTTTCCTCTATAATGCTACTGTGGTCAGAATAGGGGTGTGCCCCTGCCATGGGAATCCCGTTTAAAAGGTGATGTCTTCAGGCAGAGGATGAGTGTGCAAAGATGGAAAGCTACGCACTTCTCTTGCCATTGACCTCCAAGAGGGCTCATGGGTAGAGGCAGCAGTGTTCTCCTTTTCTTTTTTAGAAAATAAATGAATCAACTATAGTTTCTTTAGCTGTAGTTGATGTTGCACAGTTAAATCACAAAGGGCTAGTTTCATTACTCTTGTTAGTGCTGAGCAGTATCCTACTTCATAAAAAGCAGTATTGATCTAAAGAGATATTTGCTTTCTGAGCAGACTTCTGCCCTGTAGGAACGGCAGAATCAAGCTTTTAACAAGGGCAGAAGTTTATACTTGTAATTCTTCATTGATATAAAATTTGCCTGGCTGCATTTTAGTTGAATGTTTTCTATATTTTTCTGAAATATGTAGACATGCTTAATATTACATTTTAAGTTATTAGGCATGTTCCATAAAAAGCCTAATAAGAGATACAATGAAATGCACTGTTATTAAATAGCTTTTGTTGTGTGTGTTCTTGTGATGACTTGTGTTTATTTACTTTTACAAGCATGAGTTCACTGCATGAAATGTAATTTATACAAAATGAAAGGAGCAAAAGGTAACATAACCACTACGTAGATGTAGGCTCACTGTGATTGACTTTTCGGTTGTTGCTCTTTTAAAAAAAGAGGAGGTGAGGGGGAAGCTGTAAAGACATTAGTGTTCTACAGCAAGCTTTTTCAATAATAGATTTCAGAACATCAGAGCACAACACACTAGTTCCCTTGGAAATATTTTGCTGTATGTAAGGATTTCGTTTTCTCAGGAGGAGATTTTAGGTACACAAGGTGCTGCTGTTTGAAATGAAGGTGTCTCAGTACACAGTAGCCCTCTTCACTGGGCAGAGCATGATATGAATGTAACGGGATGCGGCTCACATCACATATTCATGAGTTCTTGCAAAGTCCAGGCTGACAAAGCACTTTTCATTAGATCTGACTCTAACGTTGCTGAACATCATCAGGAGAAGAATCAATAGCCAGATCTGAGAGTGGGTTCTCACAGCTTCAGGTGCCTGCTATATGCTGTAGGTCACCTTTTTTTTTTTTTTAAACTATATACAGTTTTCCTCTCTAAATGTGTGTGTGCGTGTATGTATATATATGTAAAATCTCCTGTAAATCAGTGGCAATTTTAGAATTCCATTGCAGTCATGCATCATTTCATGTTTTTAGAGCCCTGGAAGGTTTGTTAGTACGATTTTCTGATGAATTTTTAGAAGTTTCACATTGCCTGCCTTTAAGAAGGCTGTTCTTATTTTTGACCTGGCACACTTGACAGCACTGCTAGAAATGGACTTGAGAGCTTGTATTAATGGACCAATATAGATTTTTGTCTTATTACCAGTTTTCATTTGGGTTTGAATTTCATATGTGTAAAACCTTCCAGGGAGAGGATTTTTTGCATAATCTTCAGTTCAAATTTACCACTGTTTGATTTTTACTGAAAATGTAAAAGACAGCAGCAAAGTGTGAATTTAAGTGGAAGTTTTCTTTCTGAGGTTGTCTTTTTGTAGGGATTTACTTCATTCTGAGTTTGGTGTGCTTTTGTGGGATTTTATTTTTCTGGGGTTTCACAGAATCACAGAATGTTAGTGATTGGAAGGGACCTCAAAAGATCATCTAGTCCAATCCCCCCACCGGAGCAGGAACACCTAGATGAGGTTACACGGGAATGTGTCCAGGCGGGTTTTGAATGTCTCCAGAGGAGGAGACTCCACAACCTCCATGGGCAGCCTGTTCCAGTGTTCTGTTCCACTGAAGAAGTTTCTTCTCAAATTTAAGTGGAACTTCTTGTGTTCCAGTTTAAACCCATTACCCCTTGTCCTATCATTGGTTGTCACCGAGAAGAGCCTGGCTTCATCCTCGTGACACTCACCCTTTATATATTTGTAAACATTAATGAGGTCACCCCTCAGTCTCCTCCAAGCTGAAGAGACCCAGCTCCCTCAGCCTTTCCTCATAAGGGAGATGCTCCACTCCCTTAATCATCTTTGTTGCCCTCCGCTGGACTCTCTCCAACAGTTCCCTGTCCTTGACCTGAGGGGCCCGAAACTGAACACAATATTCCAGATGTGGTCTCACCAGGGCAGAGTAGAGAGGAAGGAGAACCTCTCTTGACCTACTAACCACCCCCCTTCTAATACACCCCAGGATGCCATTGGCTTTCCTGGCCACAAGGGCACAGTGCTGGCTCATGGTCATCCTGCTGTTTGTTTTGTTTGGTGTGTGGTTTTTGTTTGTGTTTTGTTTCTTTTTGTTGTTTTTTTTTTTCTCTCCTTGGGAGGCCAAGCTATCTTATCCTAGGTGAATGAGATTTTTGTTATCAGCTAACGGGGTACATTTTAGACCACTTCTACCATGCAATCTTATATCCTTTCTGTTGAACATACCTATCTGCAGCTGATTTGTTGCTGCAGAGTAATAATAAACAGCGGTAGCCTAGAAAATTGAGAACTTAGATTTTAGGGAAGACAGAGCTGGACCCATGCTGATTGTTGCTGGGACAGTTGGCTGTCAATACACTGCAGGGAAGCATTTGAGGTTCAAGGGGAATTAGTTTCAGAGGAGTATAAATGCACTGAAATTGTCCATTATACTTGCATCTGTGAAGTGACTAATCCCTACTTTAGATAAACTGCCTGCAGGTATTTGACACTCCAGTCCTGATCTTCCCTACCAAAGTAATATTATTTTTCTTTTTGTAAATACATATTCTGATAGCTTTGCAAGTTGGTTAATGTGAAGTCTGAGAAGCACTTATGTATTCCAGTCTGCTAATTCTGAGGTGGGATTATGTTGAGCTGTGGTTTCCTGAGAAGGACAGGCTGCCTGAGCAGCTCACCTTGATACGGGAGAAGAATGTCCCTGCTGCCCATTCCCAGCTCACTGCTTATCTCTGGTTTGCCAAGGACAAGTGAAGACGCTTGTGTGAGTCAATTATTTCATGAAAAAGCAACAGAAGGGCTGGATATTTCATGTTCTTACAGTGAGATAAAGTAGTTTGTAAAAGGATGTAGTAGTGGCTACAGCTAAGGCAGAGGAGGAACTCAGCCTCTTGGAGACAATGACAAAGAACAGGAGGGGATGGGAATACAATCTTCTCCTTTTGGCTCTAGAGCGCAGTTAGAAAGCCACAGCTTTAAACTGCCTAACTGCATTGGATCAGTTTCCAGAGAATGTTTGCCAGAGTCCCTGTTATTTATCTCATTTTTCAGCCTTGTCACATGCTATTGAAGGGCTACAAAAACAAGAACTCATCTTCTGTTTAGCTATCCAGGTAGCAATATAGTTAACACTGTAGATATTGGAAGGGTAATCATTCACACTGGAGTTACTGATCATTGAAATGACCAAATGTTTCCCAAATGACTCGGTTTCCCTGGTATAAGTATGTGTTGCTGTGTGGATCTCAGCCGGCTTTGATTGTAAACATTGCCTTCACAATTACAACTTCAAGTCTTCCCCTTCACCCCCTGTTTCTCACTCCGCCTTTAATCCAAAGCAACCAAGTATCCTGGTGAAGATTTGGAGCCCTACTGGCTGGACCTCTGTATTTCTGTTCCTACCAGGCTTATCCAAAATTGGGTGAAAAAAAAAGACTGCAGACTGTTTGAACCTGTAAACCTCGGTTACTTCAGCTTCCTACATCTTCCTGCATTCTGTAGTTAGTAAGAAATGAATTGCTACTGCTGTAACTCAATAGTCACAGTAAGAATAAATCAAATTATAAATTCTTATGTTAAACAAATTCCTATTGTGCCTAAACTGTTGTATGTTTAAGCACTTCTAGAGTATCCATGGTCTGTTACTAGGTATTATCCTCCAGTTTTGTTTTGTGTGCTGATGTGTTCATAAATAAAAGGCAAATATAGAGACTGAGAAAAATCAATAGTTACAATTGCCTATGTGAAACAGAGAAAGATTGTAAATAAAAAGATACAGGGGAAATGATACTTGTGATGATAAGAGAATTGGTCACACTCTTAAGCATGTTTGTAGAGGATCTGTTACAGTTTGCTGAAAATGTGTCTGTTTCTTGTACAGCTGGTCTGAACATACCATTAGTTAGTGATCTGAAGCTGGCTTCAGTTCCCCATCAACATAACTAGTGTGTTATATTTAAAAAGGGGTGAAGCAGCTAAGTTATCGTTTTAATGTAGAATTTTAATGTTAAATTTTCCTTCCCATTTATGCCTCTTTTTGAGGTATGTCATTGTGGGCCTTCCTCCCCTTTGTCTTCCCGCACCATCTCCCACAACACAGCAACAAAACCAACCAACCAACCAAAGAAACCCTCGGCATTTTTTGCTTGAGATCATTAACCCGGTATTCTGACAAAATGGCAACATTTTATTATCGTCTCATCACCAATGCTTTCAAATAAGTGTATGATCTCTCTTAGCTTTAGTCAGAAATTGTTGTGTAGGTTGTGCAGATGCAGCATCAGTAGCACTGCACACAGAAACAGCTGAATTTCAAAGTATGTCTTGTTACCCAAGGTCTTGCAAAGGATTGTTAACATAATGTTACCATGTATTTTAAATCCTTTAATGCTGCACATTGCAGAAATGTGATATATCAAATCCCTCATAAAGTATTAGAGCACCTCAAACCTGGCATCTCTTAGGGCCAATGTCAAGAAATGTTTTTGCTTTCCAGTCAGCTGAGTTCAGGCAAATGAGGTGATCTTTGACATCTTAGATGCCAAACTCCAAGCCAAAGTGTTGGGAAGCTCCCCCTCCCCTTTCTGTATCAACAGCAGAGATGAGCAAGGAATGTGACTGAAATGCTCCTGCTTTAAGAAACTCTGGAATTCAGTCCAAGGGAATTTTGTTCTGTTTTATTTGGTCTTGATGAACATATATGATGAAAATAAAGCTGTAGGAAACTGGAGTTTTAAACACTGGTGCACATGCTGCACAAAAGTGTGCACGTAATTTAAAAAATACCATATTTTCAATTTGAAAGCAAGCTCCAGTGTACTTTTTTGATTTCTAGATGAGTACTGGCATTCAGTTTTGACTAAAAATTCCAATTATCGACCATCTTTACCTCCAAGTGGTCTTTTTTCATTGAAGAATCTGGTAAAATATCCTTGGATCTTTTCTGATGGAAATTTTTGCTTTAGTCTAAAAGACATATCTGTTGTTGAAAATGTTTACTTGAATGAAATCCAAATAGCTGTAGTTCCTTTTTTGGTAGGAAAGACGCATGTAACGTTTTAGATTCCCAGCATGAGTAATTTTTATGTGAGCATTATTTTGGCATTCACTCACTTTTGTATTTAGACTTTGGCAGGCTGTAAGGAACAGCTGAAATCTGCTTCGTTGGTAAGACCCAAGTCCTGTGGCAAGATGAGAACTGCACTGGAAATAAATGTGTGGGAGTGGAGGTTGCTGTGGGCCCGTGACTGGGACCCATTGACACCAGGGTAATATGAATGAATTAATAGCTGGGAATTAAAAGAGGAGGAAAGTGTTAGTAAGACGTGGGCTGTTGGCAGGGGAGGAAAAGGGGGTGGTGCTCCATGGGTCGCTGTCGTACAACTGTGGGGAGAAAGGAATCAGGCACTGTTATACATTTGGAATGATGGGGCGTCAGTCCCACGTCATGGTTCTGGTGATTCATGGCATTTTCAGAGTTTATACCACACACTTCAGGGGAATTACAGCTCCCCAGTGTAGCTATTAATATCTGTTTTGTTCCTTTTATTCTGTGTGCTCTTAAATTGTTGGATGAGCTTTGTGTGCATTCGTAAGCCTTTGTAAAGCCGTGCTGCTCCTTGCCCGTGTGCGCACAGGGGATGTTGTCAGATCCAAGGCAGCACCCATGGACTGGGGACTCTTTATCGGTAACTGTGTAATTGTAAAAAATCCATGTCTTTCCCACTTAGAAAAGGCCTTTTAACTTTTTCTGCTGTTTTCTGGGTCTCCTCAGCTCACCTGAATGCTTGGAGTGGAGGCGGGGGAACATTGTGTGGCTCACACAGCTCTTACCTGGTATCACAGGGTACAAAGGGGCCACACGATGCCTTGCATGACAGCAGTGGGGGGGCTGCACAAGCCCCCTGGCCAGCCCTCTCCCAGCCCCCTGTGCAGTGCTGCCCACCTCCCAGCACCCCCAGCCCCCCATGCTGGGGTGGTACCCTGGGCTGCAGGACACCCCTGTGGGCATCATATATGGACCTCAAGAAGTATCAGCCTGGGAAATGCGGTGGATTCATTTTGTAGTCTGGCCAAATAATTTTCTTTCCTGTCACTTTGTTGAAAAATGACTGTGGGGGAAAAAAAAAAAAAAGAGAGAAAAAAAGGCTTGTCTTCCTTTAATACTGCTTGTGGAGTTTTAATCAGTCATGCTTTTTTGGGCCTGTGATCTGTCATCTAATTCAATTTTTCATTCCTGTTACAGAAAAAGTATTTTTTAACTTCCAATATTCAGCTTAATTTGTCCCTTTTAGAAGAAATGTAGCTTTTTATAGCATGCTTTTCTCTCTCTGGCTTCTGTGAAGCCACAGGCGAGAAAGTGTCAAGCCTGAGGTAAAAAATTAGATTTAAAATCCCTAATCCAGGTCTGCTGGGTGAGTCTTTATCCCTAGATGACTTGTGGGAGATTCTGGTCCAGCAAGAGATTGGAGGAGCTGTGTGTGCGGATGGCAGCCAGCATCACCTGCAGGAGACTTTTGGAGAGCCCTACTTCCCTTGTCTCATTTGAAGCTGCCCTGCTCCCCTTGCAGGGTCTTAGCACCAGTTTCTTTCCTCGTGTTTCTTTCCTTTTGTAATCCCTCCTTCAAATTAACAGTCTTGCTTGACCTTCTTTTAGCTACTCTCTTTTGATCAGGGAAGTTCTTAAGACATAAACCTTTTTTCACTTCTCTGGTCATTCTTAAACAATCATGTCTGGGTCTTGCTGTACCAGAGAGTGTTCTGCTGCTTTACCATATTCCTTTTTGCTGCTCGCAGACATTTTCTTAATTTTTCTCAGTGCAGGTTTTGCTATGGATGAGATGCTGTTTTTTTGGGGCATGCAGATTTCTGTATCTGCCTGTTATAATTTAACTCCTGTTATCCACCAGGTCTTTTTCTGATAGCAATATTGGTTTTGTGTTTCTTCTCCTGAGTGGCTTCCTTTGAAACCGGTAGTCTTGCAGACTCTTGGAGTTGACCCTGTTCCTTTCAGAGGCTCATCTTCCATTGAATGTTTGAAGGTTTGGGCAATAAATTGTGGAGCTGTCCACACAGTATCACAGTATGTTTGGGATTGGAAGGGACCTCAAAAGATCATCTAGTCCAATCCCCCCACTGGAGCAGGAACACCTAGGTGAGGTCGCACAGGAACATGTCCAGGCAGGTTTGAATGTCTCCAGAGAAGGAGACTCCACAACCCCCCGGGGCAGCCTGTTCCAGTGCTCTGTCACCCTCACTGAGAAGAAGTTTTTTCTCAAATTTAAGTGGAACCTCTTGTGTTCCAGCTTGATCCCATTACCCCTTGTCCTATCATTGTTTGCCACCGAGAAGAGCCTGGCTCCGTCCTCGTGGCACTCACCCTTTATATTTATAAACATTAATAAGGTCACCCCTCAGTCTCCTCCAAGCTATAGAGACCCAGCTCCCTCAGCCTTTCTTCATAAGGGAGATGCTCCACTCCCTTAATCATCTTTGTTGCCCTACGCTGGACCCTCTGCAGCAGTTCCCTGTCCTTCTTGAACTGAGGGGCCCAGAACTGGACACAATATTCCAGTGGGGTCTCACCAGGGCAGAGTAGAGGGGAAGGAGGACCTCTCTCGATCTACTAACCACCCCCCTTGTAATACACCCCAGGATGCCATTGGCCTTCCTGGCCACAAGGGCACAGTGCTGGCTCATGGTCATCCTGTTGTCCACCAGGACCCCCAGGTCCCTTTCCCCTACACTGCTCTCTAATATGTAATTTCCCAACCTATACTGGAACCTGGGGTTGTTCCTGCCCAGATGCAGGACTTTACACTTTCCCTTGTTAAATTTCATCAGGAAATTTCAGCTGATGTCTGTTTAGCAGTTTCTGCTCTTATGTGCCTGTGTTCCATCTCTGCCTCCAACTCTTCTCTTGTTACTTCATCTTCCCCTTTTTTGATTTAGGACTCAAATTTCCAGAATTTTAGCATCAAACAAATGTTTCGTGTCGTTAGGTGAAAATATGACTTTATCATTCTTTGTTCTGCATTTCATTTGACTCTGGGCAATATGAAAAAGCAGGACAGAGCCACATTATGAATGGTTATTTTAAGGTTTCATTTGAAAAGTGCATCTCTCATTGTTTAGGTCCCCTCTGAGGAGTGGCCTGGGATTTCCTAGCCAGCCCAGAAGAACAGTAACTCTTGTTCAAGAAAATACATCTGTAATTAGGGTCTGGTTTTGGATCGGATTTTGACCCTGATTCTTAGGGCTCCATAAAATGCATTGGAAAATCTGACAGGAAGGCAGAAAGTCAGGTGGTAAAGGCAACAGGCTGGGGAGACTTGAGGTATTTTTTTCCTAGAGTACTTTATGTAAACCTTGATTCTTATTTTGTTGTGAGTGGGGGGAAAATGGATGCACTGAGAGTGTTACAGAATAATTCAGTAACTATAAATGAAATTCCATATAATCTCTAAGGCAATTTGAAAAGAGCTGTGAGAAAAGAGAGCTCTCATGTTGGTGAGATTTCTTAGGCTGGCCTCAAACCTACTCCTTTGACACAGAGTTTTAAAGCATGCCTCGAACACACTGTACTTGGGAGGCTCAGTAGGTTTATTTTATTTTGTTTCTTTGGTATAATTTTGATTTATTTAAACCTCAAGTGAAGAAGGTGTATTCTTTTGGTTTGATTTAGTCACTGAAAGCCTTTCAGAGGGCTACTTTCCGATGGGTTGATAGTAGATGGACCTACTTCTTTCCGTTGCATTCGTGTAGTAAAGGTTACAGATTAAAGCTCATAAAGAGGAGAGATCATTAATGTGCACAGTCGTCTCTTACCCTATTGAAATTTAAGATTGCAGAGCCGCTTCATGCAATTGTATCGAAGACATGCGCAAGGTTGGTTCCCCCAGATTCTCTTAAACCATTTTGTCTTCGTTTTTATATTCTTTAATTGTTTTATTTAGGCATCTCTCAGGTGAATATTTGTGACTAAAGGATTTTCAGAAAGAACAAAGGTTTTGGGGGTTGTTTTTATGATGCTGGTCTGCACAAACTCTCTCTAAAAGCATGTAGGACAAATCCTTAGTTTTATCGGTTTTACTGTATTTTCACTTCGGAAGTCTCGCTTCGTGTTGCCAGAGCTCTGAAGCAGCAATTGCTGTGATGACTAATGGTTTTATTCTTTCTTTGCATAGGGCAGAAACATAAGAAGCTCTTCATGAGAGAGGAGCAGGGGAATTAATACTAGCAAGCTGTGCTGGGAAAGCACAGGGCAGTCATGGCTGGCCGTTATCCACTGCATTGTTATAGTTTGAGAATCTGCTAAATATTAATATAATTAGCAAGGAGTTATTTATTAAATATATAATTGAGACTTTTTGATTTTTTAAAGCATACCCAATTAATCAAATGAGATTGAAAGATAAGTGAAATTATGACTAACACTTCTCAGGATGAATCCACTTCTTAATATTTTCAGAGAATTAGGGTGGGTTTTTTTTGGGTGATAGAGGGTGTAATAAGATAGCTGAATTTCAGAAAAATCTTTAGCTGTTTTGTCTAGATAATCCATTTACAGAGTACCTAGGTAATTAGTTGATGGTGTAGTGATAAAGAGACTGATGAAACACTGCACTGCATAGACAGATTAATTAGTCCCAACTTGCTTTTTGGAGGAGACTGTCTTATTCTTAAGGGCCTATTTCTAACAGCATCTGTCATGAAAATTGAAGTAAGGCCTGAAAACTGCTCATCAGCAGCATTGCTGACTAGCTAAATTATTTTAGCATAGTACTGCGTATTTCTTCTGCAGAATATTCTTCCCACAGTACCTTGCTGCTTCAAAATTCATTTTTTTTATTGCAAAAATGACTGGTTAATGCACTTGTTATTTTAAAGTGAGTTTCTGTAATAACCAGGGAAGGCTTGTGTGTTGGAATATTGAACAAGGCTAGAACTAGGGGTTTTTTAATTAAAAATAAAACCCTGTACACTTTGCAATTAAATACTACTGAAAGTACTCCTAGCCTTTCCAGTAAGATTTATGGTCCTAAGAATATTTTGAGAGACTGAATACTTATGCAAGTTGTCACTATTAGAACACAACGTTGTCACGCAAGAAACTGTCAGTATTGAGGTTTCCACGCAAAGTCTCTGCAGGCACAAACTGCAGTCTTAACGTTAGTCAGTACTCTTAATTTTAGGTTTTCTGTGTCTTTGTGAAGATGTCAAGGCAGTGGTTCATATTCAGGTCACGTTTTAAAGGCTATACTTAGAAATTACTTTGGTTGTTAAAAGATTATTGAGAAGGCAGGGATGAGTTTTGTAGCAAATTGCCAAGGAGCAACAGTCCGGCTTGCAGGGCTGCCACTTGCCAGGGCAAGACCCCCTGGTGCCCCTGCCTGAGCCAAGGAACTGGCTGGCTGTGTTTGCAGCAAAGGGGCTGAAGGCATCAGAGGAGACCACCAGGACTTGTGCTTTTGGGCATGGCAGGTGCTCCCAGCACGTGCTGCAGCCACTGATCGATCATCAGTCTGCTCAGCCCTTTTGTTGGCTGAAGACCCTTTCACAAGCTTCCATCTCCTCAGGCACAGATGGACTTCGACATTTGTGTGCCATGATGGACAGTACAAGAGATCACAGCTATTCAGATCCTATAGTTGTACTGAACCCTAGATGCCTATAGTAAGGCTTTTGCCTCCAATGAAAGATTCAAGGTGACTTCTCTCTGTTACGGAAATGCATTTTCATTTAACTACCCACTTCTACCTCATCTGTGTTTCAGATGCCCATTTTAAAGCTTTTTTCTTTTTTTTTTCCCAAAGCCAGAGATGTGGTGTGCTGCCTAGAAGATATTACTTGATTTGTGTGATGCACTGGACCAACCTGAAATAAAGGACTTCTGTTTAATCATAAATCAGGGCTTTTGTGGTACAGATAAAGGAACAGGTAGTTTAGTTCTTACTCTGATGATACAAATTCAACAACCAAACTCTACCCTGATTTGTTTTAACTTATTCTAACACCCCAGCTGACTAAAAATATCCCATCTACTGCATGTGTTCAGGAGCACTTTCTATGTAAGAGCAGCATTTTTATTTTTTTGGTGGGTTTTACATGCATCAGCACAAGGAGAAGGGAGATTAGATGACCTGTATAAGTCTCTATCTGCTGCCCAAGTCATAGTCACTTGCTGCAAGAACCCACCACCAACACTGGGAACTTCTGTGCCCCTTGGGATGCTGAAGAAGTGTAAGGAAGATGGAGTGAGACTATGAGGTGCAGTGTGCAGGTGAAGTGATGGGTCAGGGACTGTATTTTGAGTGTTGAGAAGGTGCAGAAAGAGGACAGGGAAGAAATGGACAACAGACTCTGGCTTTCTTGCTCACTTCAGGTCCAGCATGGATTTGAGAGCTGCTGGTGTGGTAGATGATCCTGATAGCACTTGTCAAGCAAAGGTACAGAATTCTAAATTAGTTACACCTGAGCTTGTGTCACTTGCCAGAAAAGTCATCAAATTTTCATGCCCACCTCGCAAAACACATTCCATTTGCATGGTGAACACTATCCACAGATAATGTCATACCTGACCTGTAACAAATTCTTTAATTTGTACTCCCCAGCAGCATGTATTTAAAAAAACTGTTTTAGCCACATGTCAGCATAGCATGGCTACTGCTTAATTTGGCAAGACTTAATTAAGCTGATATCATGTTGATGAGTGCATTAGAAAAACATACATGCTGGAGAAAGTGTATGACTGGATTGTACATCAACTTTGTTCTTCTGTTGTTTGCTGGTTGAAACAAATGTTTGGCCCTTGGTAGCTTTCTTTCTGTTACCATTTTCATGGTGTTTTTCTTTTTTCTTTAATGTTTCTCTTTGTGTAAAATAGTTGCGTGTGTGGTTTGGATGGCTGGTGGAAAGCCTTTGTCACCAATACTGTGTTCTTGAGTAATGAGTCAGCCAAAGATGCAGGTGTGGCTGTGACTGTTGGTTTCATGTATCTGGATGTTTTGCATCTCTGTTTTGAAAAATCATCTAGTTGTATATGAAATTTTCTTATTATTTCTATAACTCTTGCTCTACAGCATATTAAAATTATTGATGTCTTTTAAAAAAACTTTACTTTTTGCGTATTTTTCCACTTTCTGTTGGTTCGGTCGCCTCATAGATAGTTTTACTAAAATGTATAGGAGTTAGCAGATTTGCTGAGGGAACTTCCTATGATGCAAGGCATAAGCTTTGCTTGTTACTTATGTTGACTAGTGGTTTGAGAGGCCAAAGTATCTGTGAGGGGAGATGAAAGTCATCTCCTGCAGCTCTGGCTGCCCTCTCAGCATGGCCATAGCTGAGAACCAGGTGCTGCAGGCCGGTGGTGCCGGTGGCTGTCCCCATGGTGTGCCAGTCTCACGCCAGCTACACGGAGAAGATTGGAAATCAGGAGCTGTGTCCTTACCTGACACTGGGAGTCAAACAGGGATGAGAACAAAATCCAGATTGCTGATGACACATTTAACATTTCAGGCATCCTTTTTTTTCCACCATGGGTTTCAGAAGCATAGTAGGAGGAACTTTTAAAATGTATAAAATAGAGGATGGTATTTGTCCATCTCCAGTAAACTTAATTAGTGCCTTTACCTTGTCAGAATGTTGAATATAATTCAAACCCCAAAGTCCAGGAAATGATGAGGTAAGGGCCAGCACAAACCTTAATATAATCTTAATTCTGCCCAAGGAACTGATTATATATATTGAAACAGTTCAGTAACAGGAGTACTATAAAAAGCAGGTATGAAAAACTGAGAAAATACATTTTTGTTTGCATTTTGATCTTTCATTGTATATGCTCTAGCTTCAAGTAGCTGGGAAATAGTTTAGCAAAGGCAAGCATAGCTGTTAGCTCACAGCACGCGTCGCGTTTGAGGAAGCAAGTGTACCTGTTTAAGGATGGGATTTGTTAGGTTGCCTTGTTAATGGCAAACAAGGTGTGCGTTGCTGGTGATGTGACATGACAGTCAGTAGTTTGTGGGCGCAGTGAGATGTCACGGCGTGAAGGAATCCTCCGATCAAAGGTGGGGGTTTGTAACATTTAGCAGATCTGAGAACACTTTAGAATGTAGAGCAGGAACATTTGCTGTAGCTCTCGTTTGCTTTAGATAACTAACCCAAAATCGGATGTGGCCCATGGTGGCTGTGCTTTCTTCCTAGGGGTGTTGTAGTGCTTGTAACATGGAAAAATAATGTCCTTAAAGGTGTTTTCAGCTGCGCTTTGGTGCTTGTATTACCTTACTCTCTTTCTTCCAATTTAAGTTACGAAGATTTTGCTAACCTTCATATTTCTGAAGGATGTTTCTCTGCTTGTTAAGGTCTTTAGCTACTTTGTTACATTAATTACATTTAATATTGTTTCAGCATTGTCATGTCAATTTTCTTCTTTTTTTAGGACAGGGAAGGCATGTATCCAGGAGCTTAATGGTATGACCTTCCCCTGGGCTACATGAGACCCAGTTTTTAATTCTCTTGACCTGGGAGACAAGAACAGGCATACTGAGTCAAATCGAGGTTTACTTTGTATTGATCTACTATTCTGGCTCAGGTGGGGCCAGTAGTAGGTGAATAAGGTGTAAACAGCTCAGGAATAGAATGGTACTTCTGTCTTTTCAGCTTTTTTATGTCTGCTTCCTTGTGTTTAATAATACTTAATGTACTTTCCCTACACTAATTCATCTAATGGGACATCACATCTGTCATATCTCGGAAGGCCGAGTCAATTCCTTTCATAAAATAAAAAGGAAAATATTTATGTGAGGCCACAGCTGGTGATGTTCAGAGGCTGATCCCAGCCTGGCTTGGCAGCAGTATATGCCTCTTCAGATCTGAGCTCAGGTCTCAGTTGCTTCCCTGAACATGGAGACTTGAAGTGAGTGTTGTACCTAATGGAGAGTGTGATGGGTGGTTTCTGTAAGAAATGATGTGACTTCAGGAGAGTATTCATAGTTGAAAGGGCTGAAAAAACATAGATACCTTTCTTAAGCCTGAAGGAAATCCAAGACTACCTTTACACCTTCTCCTGATCACCACTTATCTCTCTTTCTGCGGAGCTTGTTCAAAAGAGCGTTGTAAGGAGAGGTGAATCCCAAAGAGATCGTGAAAGTTGCAGCCTCACAGTCTTTCTATGGCTGTAGCTGTCAATCATTTGTTTTCCTTTTGTCGTGTTTGGTTCCATTATCTCAGAGGGAGGTGGAAAGTGTGCAGGGCAACAGAGCCTTTCCCACACACTAAATGTTTTCAACTTTTTTTCTTGTTGATACTCATGGATCAGCTGTGCTAATATAAAATTTGACTTCCCATGTGAACTTCCGAGTGGGTTGACCCAGCTTCCCAGCTGAGTCCATACACTGCCCTCAGGGTGTCTGGAACTGTCCTTAAGGCCTGAACCCAGGTGCTTAGGACAGTCTTGGGTTCAAGAAACACAGCATTGTCTTGCTGACCTGTGGTGGCTTTTAGGAGACTGCCTACAGATTGTCTAGCATCAGATGCCTAGCTGTGTATGGCTACTGTTTTAATACTTCATATCGCCCAGCACAGCTAGAATTAAACCCTTAATAATGTTTTCATTATTGCTTTCCCAGTGGGACACTGGGTGTTAGCAGTTTGCAAAGTAAGCTGAGCCTGTAAAGATGTTCTGGAATACTTGCAGAGTCTTCCTTGTGGAGAGACCTGAGCTCCCTAGGATTTGCTGGGTTTGGGGAGCACATGCTGATGTTAGCTAAAAGCCTTTCCTCCCCTGCAATATTCTGCTCTCTTCCTTTTGTCACACAACCTTCCTCCACTATCTCTACAAAAAGGCTTTCATGCAATCTGGCGTGTCAGCTGTTGCCTTTGTTCATTGTGTTGGGTCTGGGATAAAGCATAAGCTCTTCAGCCCTGGTGCTTTGTAGCATGTCATGAATGCTGATGGGGCTCTGGTTAAGAAGAAAGTAATCAAGCAAACTTACAATTAACAATAACTAAGCAGATTTGGGAGCACTGAGTTCCTAGAAGTACTTGCATTTTTAAATGTTTTCTTTTTCTTTCCTCTTTAAGCTGTTCACCTTGGTATTTTCATCACAGAAAACTGCATTGTTAGGAAACAGACTTGTGTGTAGATCTTAGTATTACATGATTTATCTTCAGAAAGCCAATTAGTGGTTGAAGCAAAAGCTAATCTACTTCACAAGTATAGATTACATCCCTTGTCTTATATGCAGTAGCAAGCAGCCACACTGCAGAACATCACCTTAAGAAAGAGCAAGTGCTGTTTTGCTTCTACACATCTTTTCTATATCTTTCTAGTGGCTTTTTCCACTAACCAAATGTGTGTCAGTGTGAACACTGTGTGGAGACAGTACAATCGACTGCAGCAGAGCTCCTCCAAGGAGACAGCTTAATAGGCCCTAGGGTGAGTTCTTAAATAAGGGAGGTGACAGACTGTAGAAAAGAAGCGAACGTGTGAAATCTTTGAAAAGAGGAATGTGACTCTATCTTCTGGAAGGGAGCAATTCTATTACTTACTGCAAAGCATAAATAGAAAGAAATGCTATTATAGGTTGTGAGCCATAAGCAGAGCATCCATCCTGACTTCTCTTGCTATATTGAGCGGTTAGAAAATCACACTCAGATGGACCCTCTAAAGTGGGGCAGGGAGAGGGAAGGGGGGAAGAAGCTGCTATAATGAAGCACCAGGGTGCTGAAAGAACCTCTCCAGCACATCTTAGTATTAAGACCACGATCCAGCCACTTGAGAAATAAGTTTTGTTCATTAGTTTACTTGTTTTTTACCCCAAACCCTGTTGTTTCAGGCATGAAGTAGCAAAGCAGTATTGGCACTGTGACTAAGTGTAATGTGCACTCCGTCTTTGCAATTTTGTTTTTGAACACTTTTTAGAACTGACTTCTGGCTACAGGTATCAGTGTGGGCACTAAGCATCTTTATTTATGGCAGCCAACGCATCTCATTTTGAGAAGGGCCAAAAAGCTGCAGTTTAAGGCAGTATGCAATGTAAAAACTAAGATACTCCAGCTGTGGCTGTAACCAGGATGCTGTTGAGTTGTATCAGCCTTTGGAAACAGAGGGGAGGAGGAGATATAAAATCGAGTGCAGACAAGCTGAACACAGAAGTCGATGCCCAGATTGACCTCTGTGTGTTTTTTCTTCACCGACAGGTTGATGGCGCCCGGGAGTGAAATTCGGTTTGTCCACAAGCACATGGGTCTGGTGCCGGGCTGGGGAGGAGCTGCCCGGCTGGTGCGCATGGTCGGCAGCAGGGCCGCCCTCCAGCTGCTGAGCGGGGCTGCCAGGGTGGATCCCCAAAGAGCTTTGTGCCTTGGGCTCTCAGAGGAGACCTTGTCCTCTTCAGATGGAACCAAAGCGTTGGAAGAAGCCCAAGTTTGGCTGAGTCAGTACACAGAGGGCCCAGCCAGCGTGATTCAGGCTGTGAAAAAGGTGGTGACAGTGGGAAGAGAGCTCCCACTGGAAGATGCCCTAAGGACAGAGAAGGACATTTTCGGAACTGTATGGGGTGGGCCTGCCAATTTGCAGGCATTGGTTAGAAGACCAAAACATAACTGACAGTCAATGCATAAGAAATGTTCTTTACCTTTTTGCAAACAAAGCTTTCACTAAAGCAGGCATTAAACTGAAACATTTAAGGACTTGTTCATTTAAACTGGCATTAACATTCCTGTCATTCACATTTGGTGTGTAACCACAGAGAAATCCCCAGAAGATTCTTTACTGTCCTAATCACCCACTGAATGGAGATTAGTGAAATTAGTATGTAAAGGTAAATACTGTGCTGAGAATAGAACTATAATTCTTTTGGAATGAGGTTGAAGATTATTTCCTTTGGAGTTAATTTTGTTTTTCTAACTGGTATGAAAATGAATTGCTTGAAAGATGAGTTTTATTTATTTGCAGAACAGGTGCATCTAAAGCTGCAAAATATGAGTTCCCCAACATGAGACTGGTGTCTTTAAGCAGCTTTGAAGGGATGATAACTGGTGAGATGACATTTTTTATTTTTTCATCTCCAGTCAGTTCTTTGTATAACTGTTGAGAAAGTATCCAAGGATACTTCAGTTTTAATGATGTTTTTTTTACAGGAGAAGCTCTAACTCTCTGAGGAGCCTATTTATAGCCCTCGTTCACTGACACTAATTCAGGTCTTTAAGTGCATTTAGGTGTCTTCTGACTGCTCGAGGAACCAACTACCTACATATGCATTTGTACATTCCCATAGCCTGAACCTGTGCTGCTGAGCATGTGCAGAGCTGCTGATCTGATTCTTTACATAGAATCTAGTTGAAATCTTGGAAGGCTATGATGCATCGTGTCTGCAGATGGGATGTTCTTGACTGACTGGGTGGTCTGAGTACTTCAGCATTCCAGGAAGACTTGTGTGTGGATCTGTCTACATCTTCTTCTGAGGATTTTTACTGGTAGGGCATATTTGGGCTGACCAGAATCATACAATAGTTTGAGTTGGAAGGGACCTTCAAAGATCATCAAGTTCAACTCCTAACTGGAAGATTTGGAACTCTGTCTCCCCTTTATACCAGTGACTGTGCAGGTAGTTAGGCAAGTGAGTGGAGAGGGTCTTCCCTTTAGAAATTATAAACTGACACTGAGTCCCTTCTTTGGCAGATGATTCTTAAAATGAAACATCTGTGAGAGCAAAACCAAGCATGTGTATCCATGACTGATAGTTTCCTGTATTGTTGGTTAGGATGCACTTGTCTCTAAGTCTAGCAGGGAGTGTGATCTGAGCCCAGGACCCAAGTACTCCAGGGGAGGATGTTAAGGAGGAAACTTTGGGCTATGTGCCACTGACATCCATTCTCACTCTAACCAGGCATAACTAACTCTAGATACATGAAACAAGCTCTCTTAGAAGGAAGTTCCTTGGATGGAAATCCATGTTCTGATTTCTACAGTATGGCAAGATTCCTGAGTTTCAGACAGTGAGGTAACTGTACATATGTTTGGGGATCTTGGGACAGATCCATGACAGGACTTAGACCTGTATTGGCTGTCAAGATTCTGCAGCTTCCAAGCAGATGCTCCACTCTGCTGGAGATGTTTTACTATATGGCTTTCACAATGGGGAGTGTGTACAGCTTGAAGCAACCAAAAGAAATGCTGAAGAAAGGGATGTGTTTTGAGCTGGCACCTCAGAGGGGCCTTGGCCCTATTGATCCTGCCTGTTTGCCTTCACACCTGAAGCTGCTGCTGGAGGAAGATTTCAAATCTCTTTTTTCCCAAAATAAAGTTCAATTTTTACTTCCAGGTTAGAGAAGAGACAGGAATAGGAACATGGAGAGTGAGCAGTGTTTTAGTTTGTGCCGCTTTCCCCTCTTTGCCCCTTGTTATCTCATAGCTCAGTTGTTAGTCCCTGGTGCAGCTGGATTCTTTCCCCTGCTCTAAAGGACTTCAAACCCAGGACTTCTGAAGTGTGGATGTTGTAATACAGTCAGGCAGTACTTGACTGTTTAGTCATGAAGCTGTTCTGCTTTTCATGAAGTTCCTCAAGACTTAGGAGGGATTCCAGACTGCCAACATCACTGAACCTTCAGAGTTCATACTTACTCCTGTCCATAATTACTCAACATTTTGAAGAAAAACACGTTGTCGTGAGTCAGAAAAACTGTGGTGAGGGCAACTTATTATGTCTTGGCTAGTAACAAGAATAAATTTGCCCTTACTAATACTGTCATTATGTTTTAAAAATGGATGTGAAAATTGCTTGGAACCCAAGCAAGACCCTTAAATCATGGTGGGTTTGGGTTTTTTTTTACAAGTGCCAAGCTGTAAGGCTTATTAGTGTATTCTGTACACCGGGTGATACAAATTTTAAAGAGAGGAAGTTGTAGCAGAAAAGCAGAATCTGTTTTACTTGCATGTTTTGAACTAGACCCGTGCTGCCAGCAAGTGAAATTCGGTACGTACACCTCTTGGGGACCTCTTTCCATTTTGATCTGTAGACAATGAGCTTACTTCTCATTCCAGCAAATGCATTTTCCTAGCCATCCTCTCCAATTTGTCTCAAAGGCCAAAGTTTGCTTCTAAGAACAGGACAAATAATTAACTAGTACTGAGTAAGACACTTTCAGAAAAGGTTACACAAACTCACTTTGTCCTCTGGTCTGTTGGAATTACAAACATACCAAACATGTCTACAGGAGATTCTGAAGATAATTATAGGTGTTTGTTTTGATTAAGGATTTTGTGAGCAGCCTAATACCATATTCTCTGGTTTCTTTTCTGTTTTAAAGGCAAGTACAACCCTTCACATGAAAAGCAGCCTAACTAAATTACCATGAGTGCCTGCATGAGAGCCCCAGACTGAGATGAAATGGAATCCCATTCTACCAATTTCAAACTTTTATGCTTTATTTCATAGAATACTTATCATCTTAAAGCAACAACCAGCAGCTGATAAGCACTTATATTTTCTTTACAGTTATTAAGGACTACATGCTTCATCTGTTTTTGTTCCCCTTCAGAAATGGCCTAAAAACAAACAAGCACTAAATGCACAGAATAAATTAGAAACCTCAAAACTGATACTCCCAGTCTCCAAATTAAATGGAGCACTAGTTTTTTTTATTTCCTAGGGGCTAGTTTGCCAACTCCCTCCTCAGCAAACTAGGTTTCCTATTAAGTTGTGAAATGCTTGTCTTGTTCCCTTGCTTCTGTGTACTGGGACAGCCCAAGTGCTTAATGGGGGTGTGGATTCTGCACCAAGTGTTTAAAGGTTGGATAGGGGAGACCACTTCTAGCAATACAGATAATTTATCATCTTTGCTGCTGATGCAGATTTACTTACCAAATGGGTAACCTAGGTAAGCAAGGTGTTCTTGCTGAATGCTTGGTTCACTATGTGATATATTTTTTTTTTTTTTTTACCATAGCGTAGGATTTCTGTATCTGTGGTTATCTGTTCTCCTGGAATTGAAGAGATGCAGTACATTTTATAGTATTTTAATTTCCTTTTTCCTTTCCCTTCTGCTCCACTGTGCATTTCTGTAGCTATGCTGTACAAGTTGAAAATCACTTAATGTATGGAGTTACAGAAAACCACATAATGCAGTGTGGCTGTGGCTTAGCTAAAATTGACAGAGAATACATCGCCTACTGAAGGTAATGCTTTAAATGCAAGCTGGGAAGTACCTGTTACTCTTTTCTAGCTTGATCTGGGGAGTGCATTTGCCACTCTGATGATTGGCAATTAAGCTTTCACCAGCCTTATTTTAACTAATTTTAGTACTTCAGAGCTGCAGTCAGCCAGCAGGAGACAAAAGCAGCATCACAGGTGTTTGGCTGAAGAGAGGTCTGCCTCTCTGCTTCGGTCACAAGCCCCCAGAATAATCACTGATAAAATTATTTGTAGACTGTTTGGGCTGAAGACCCTGAAATTAAGTATACAGGGCATCAAGTTCTTGCATTTTGCTTCTTGCTTTCTTCAACAGTATGTAGTAAAACGTGTGCACATAGCAGAAGTGTACTTACTGAAGGTTTTTGAGGCACAAAGTCAGACTTTGATTAGAGCCACTGTGTGCTAATGCAAAACAGAGAAATAAGACAGCTGGCAGCTATCAGATAGAAGAAACATTCCATCCTCTTTCCTTCTGAAGTCCATGTTACTGGCTTTTTTCCTGACAGAACTGGAAGGGAAGCTGCTGGAGAGGTTCTGTCATCCACTCCTAGATGAGAAAGGAAATCTTCCTTATTCCATCTGAGTCTCCTCTCCATTTTCCTCACCTGTGGGCAGAGGAAACAAACTGGAGGCTGGCACAGCTTTGCCCAAGATTAGACACATCAGCCATCATTACAGGCTGGAGAAGATTTTAGAAGTCTAAATCTACCATTTTCAAAACTCAGCCCTTTTAATTCCCTTCAAATGATTGTTTGCCTGCAGCAACTTCTGTCTGAAGATGTATAGTACCTAGGTATCAGCTACTGTCTCTATTCAGAGATAGATGTACTAAGAATTGGAGTTCAATTAGCTTTATTTTAAAGACTGAGTCCAGAATCAACTCAGTTTGAAAAAATGTAAAATAACTGCCACAGACAGAAAAAATAAAGTGTGCTTTTCAGGATCTGGCTTCTAACATTCTCTAATACACAGAAATCAGTTTGTAGCAATCTAGGAGATGCATTTCTAATTCAAGCACAAAACTGCCTTCTCTGTGCTGCCACTGTTTTTGCTATGATGAACAGATAAACAGCAATACAGTCCTTAACACCCTTGTTCTTTGTTATATGGTGAAGTTTGATAACTTACGCGCTTTAATTTCAACATTTCTGCTGTTAAAATAAAGCTGTGTGATACTTCTACCTATCATAACAGTGAATCAAGTTGATCAACTCTTCAAGATGACGAGTGTTAAGCCTGCAACTCATGATTTTTCAATAGAAAGAAAGACAGCCTGCTACAGTGTTTTGTTTGAGAGACAGTCAGGGATGCAAGAGCTTCAGGATATCACTTGGAGCCCATCCTCCTTTTTTGGCAAACAAGGAAGCTGTTTTATGATAGTTTTCTTTAAAGTTCCTCCAGTGAAGTTCAATTAAACTGGAGACATATCCAAGATTGTTACTGATAAAATGTAGTTTTATTAAATTATAAATTCCGTAACAAAAACAAGACAGATCAAGAAAGACCTCAAAAACAAAACTACAAGGACTAGATGGCAAAGCCAGTGAAAATGCCATGAAGAGTGTATAGGTAAGAATTTGCAACAAAAGTTAACAGCATTTTTACATTTCCATTGAAGAAAGGTAAATGATTGCTCTTGTCTAGTAAAAACACATTTTAACTCCAAACTCACATCTATTTTCTCACATTAAATTAAGCATCCTGCTCACATCCAACATCTTGCCTGCTCCCACATTGCTGTAGTGTTCTTTTCATACATCAATCCATGCAGAAAGTAGTAAGACACTTAATGCAACAGTCAGATAATGAAGACAATTCAAGTTGTACAGTAGATATACATTGGCCAAAAAGGGATCGAGTATCTCCAAGGGGAAAACGCTACAAAATAAACACAAGACATTTTCAAGAAAGCTGGGTATTGCTAAGCAGCTTTCAAACCACTAACAAGACAACCCAGTTTCCTACAGTTAGAGTCTTCCAGCTGAGACATGTTAAGAGACTTAAGTTAAACAGTCCAGATCCTTTTCTCCCCTTCACCCCGCCCTCCCACCAAACATACCACTAGGTTTGAGTGTGATGCCAATGTGGACAGAAAAATTACAAATACAGAACCGAGGTTTCAATCGCATGGCTCTAATTTTAAACTTCAGTGACTGTGCACTGTCCATCTGGCCTTCTAGACCTTGCACTTGTGTTTACCACCCCCCCACCTCCCACTGGTCTCTCCGCTCCTGACTGGCTTGTGTTTGCGTTCAAGTGTCTCTGCTGGATGGAGGATGGGTGTTGCTGAAGGTGGGCAGACACATCCTCGCTGTCACTGCTGGCATCTGATTCGGTCTCCTCAACAGAGGTGTCAGGGGCTGGCACCCGACCAGAAGATGATGATTCGTGGTCTTCTTCTCCCTCTCCCCTGTGACTCCTTTCAGCCATAGTGTCTCCACTTATTTGTAAGTGGGCAAAAGAGTTCTCTAAAGAGTTGCTTGCATCAGGTGACGGTGTTGAAGGACTCATCAGCTGACCATCTAGGGAGGGCAGGGGCCTAGCAGAAAGGGATGCCAGAGGCTGCACGGCTGCAGCCCCCGGAGCCGGTGTGCTGTCTGCACCATCAGCAGAGCTCTCTCTTGCCAGGTTGACAGTGTTAGTGTCACAGTCCAACCTCAGCCCAGCCACTCCCTTCTTTGGTATGTCTATTATGTCCCGTTTTATTTTTCTGCGGCGTCCATGCTCATTTCTCCTATACTGAACCATATTTTCAAGATCTGCTACGTATAAAAACCCAGCAATTAGCATTTCAGTGCTCTTTTTACCCTTGGAAAAGGCATCTTCTAGCTCCCTGCTGGTACGTTCATCATACTGCCACCAACCATTTCTACCTTCATAGTACCAAGCATATTCTCCATTGCCTCTGCTTGCTGCTTTGAGTTCTTCCGGTGACAATAAGGTTGGCTTGTCAAGAAAATCCTCTGGAATCTCCTGCCGGCAGAGTGCACATCGTTTCCCAAGCCAAGAAGCTCCCTTCACACACAGATAGCAGAAAACGTGCTTACAAGGAAGACTTACTGGGTGGACACATGTTTGCAGACAGATAGCACATTCAGGGACTGTCAGAGAAGGTGCTGCATTAGCACATGACTCATTTGTCTTCCTGTTTGTGGGAAGCATGTTGATCGAATGATCTATTTCACCACAGCCAGCCATCCTGCAGAAGACCAAAGATAGATTTAAATCAGTTTATTGTGTCAACCTAAACTGGCACCTTACATGACCTTTGACCTCAACATAAAAGAGAATCATAGAATCATTTTGTCTGGAAGACACCCTCAAGATCATCTAGTCCAACCATAACATCACATCACACGTCCACAACAACATCCACAGAATGAGCTGCTTACCTTAAATTAAGGTAAGGTATCACTTACAAAGCTTAACTCAAATAAACTGACAGGTTAACATTCTGACAGACTAAATTGAGTACTGGGAGAATTTCTTTTGCTGATCACCAACGTTCAGCTATTTCATTTTCAGCACATTATCATGCCAAGATAGAAAACAAATTTTGGAATTTCTTCTGTTCTTCCTCTGAAGTAGTGTTGATTAATGAACCTCCAGCCAGCCAGTTACTTTAGAGCCTCCTCAGGAAATTTAAAGAAGCTACAATTCTTTCCTCAAGAGGTGATCTAGCTGCAAACACTGAACTTAAAAAAAATCTCTCTGCACAGTACTGGTGATCATCTGTTTGATTAAGGGATTGCCTGAACAGTACCTCAGGCTAAGCTCCCACAGTGGAAAATACGCCTGGCAGCAGCACCCGGCTCAAGCGTTCCCCACTCTGATTCTTAGTCCCCATGTACCACAGGACACAATCCCTCAAACTGCGCTCAGAACAACTAGCAGGCTGCAGAAAGAACCAGATTTGAAAAATTATTTGGCTGAATGTACCTCAAAAGGAATAGCTGCAGTCTAGTAGAAGCAGCAGTATAACCCAGCAGACACATAACCATGATTTGATTGGTTTGTGAAGTCATTGCCTCTACCTTCTCTGGCCATATCCTATTTATGTCATTAAAGATGATTTTTGTAACCACCTGTAAGAAGGCAGGGAATGCAAAACTGTGTCACTTTGACATTGTGTAGGATTTCAGTAGCTGAAAAATTCTAGCCTAAATATGCAAATGCCTTCTCAACTATATTTTTGCCATGGCAATCTTTCACGGTCTGTTTCATGGTAATTTTCCTTTTATGTTCTTATTTATTAGCAATCAAACCCAAACAACAGATATCAAATGAGGGAGAAGAATAGCCTTTGGGGGATGGGGCCTAAAATGGTGCCTTTTTTCACTTAAGTCCACAAGGAACTTTGAGGCATAGGGCTGATACATTCAGCCACACAGCTTTTCAGTGAACTGGTCTTTGTCTTACAAGCACCTAGGAATACTTCATACAAAATTATCACAGACACGGGGGCCAAAAGTGTCCTTTTGAGGACATGTAGTCCAGCCTCATGTTCCACATGGCACTACCACCAGGACTAGATCAGATCAGCCATGGCTTTGTCTAGCTGAGTTTTTTTGAAACCTGCAAGGATGGAGATACCACAGCCTCCCTGGACAACCTATTCTAGTGTTATACACAGTTCTAGAAAAACATGTTACCTCAAGAGAAAATACCTAGCGTTATGGTGAAAGCCTCCACTGCTCTGAACATCTTGTGAATACAAGCTGGGATTAAAAAAAAAAAAAAAGATTTATGCTTCAGTATTTATCTCTACAATAATGTATTAAGTGCTATTTACTTAAAATGTACTTCTGTATGCTGTCTGTTCCCTTCTATCACTATAATTTCCTTTTGAAAGACCAATGCCTCTTTAATCCTTTTTTTATCAAATCATTCTTTTAAAAGCTCTACAGATCAAATATTTTTCCTGAAGTAGCACATAACTGTATTCACCTATGTTTCAGTTTCATATCTGAATTTCTTTCTCTGAGATTAAAGACAAATCTGCATACTAGTTCTTAAATCAGCATGCCAAATACAGACACGGCATTACCTACCACCTGGTAACTGTCTTTTTTACTGTACAGTACACATTTATCTGTGAAATCCATGCTAACGACGTTGTGAAAAAGTTCTTTTCTGGGAGCCTCACACTTTTGAGGTTATATTTTGCAACAGATTTTTTACACCAAAACTAGGGTTTTATAATAAAAATCTTTTTCTAAAAAGGAGGGAAGAAAAGCTATTGAAATTTCAGAATACCCATGAATACAACCCAACCAGTATCTCACAACAGAAGACCTGAAAGATAAATCCATGTGTTGATGAATTTGCGTTAACCATGGCTGAGGTAAAGGATCTGAATTTTCAAGTGCTCCCATAATGAGATACTACTGTGCAAAAAGGCACAGCAGCAGAGATTTGTACTTCCATGCTACAGTTTTGCAAAAGGCTGCTTCTACCTGAATACACTTGATAAGGTTATTCTTTTCAGAAAATATTAAAACAACCTGTGACTTCTCTACAAGTCATGTATCATAATTAAGATTTTGGAGACTGTTGGGATTAAAAATACAATGGATTTTGGAAAACAAAACAAAACAAAAAACTAACATGTTAGTAAAATAAAAGCACAGTGAAAGTTCCCACCTGTTCACTGAAAGCACAAATGCTAACATTTGAACTGTGTTCAATAGGTTAGCTATTAGAGGGTTCTTTGATTACTTACTAGATCAAGACAATAATGCAGGATATTAAAAGAAATGAGTGAATGCCTTATCTTGAAATTCCCATGTGATTTTTAGTGACTCAGAGGAAAATGTTATGTGTAAAATGAATACAGCTGGAGGAATAAAGCCTTATCTATAAGCAAGCACTGCCCAGCAACATAAAACTCTTAAAAGATAAGCACAACTGCAGTTGCATGTGCTCAGAATGCAGGACCATTATGCACTTGAAGATTCATATCAACTAAAATGATGCTGTCTCACTTTTTGTTTTTAAAGGAAGAGCACCTCCATAAATACACAAAGCATGGGAGAGGTGACATATAAAAACTAAATTAAGAGACCCCAGGCCTTCTAGGAGTCTACTGGAAGAAAAAGTAAAATCCCACAAAACCATCTCAAAACTGAGTAATTTTTTAAACTCCAGGTAAAATTCTAACTGCAACTAAGCAGTCTGTCAAGGAGCTAACACACATAAATTCATCAACAAAACAACAGCTTACTTTTTCTGAATAATTTTTACTGAAGCATGCCACAAGACTAAAATGTCCTCTTTTCAGATGTCTCCAGCTATGATGGCAGGTCCTCTTTTCCAAGGCTGGCTCATTCCTTACTTGTCCTGCTCAATGGTACACTACAGTGTTTCAGCTTCTCTGCAAACTAATGGAAAGCAAACAATAGTCACCATTACAATGTTGTACAGAGGTATGAGCAAGCGAAATACAACGCCATGGTCCTGTTACAGAAAATAAAATACTATCCTTTCATTTACCTGATGCAGGCTTCTGTTTTATTTTTTATCTTTTTCTGAAGTATTACAAAAGATAATTATTTTTAACTCTAATAAGTTAATGGCTCATTTCCATAAAGTGACAATGTACACAAAAGCAGAAACAAGAGCAAAGTTAGGTGCACATTATGTTTATGCAAATTTAACCTCTAATACATGAGTCCTTATATTCTGAGAGTTTAAAAACTCATAATGGCTGCATGGCTAAAGCTATATAAAACTATCGATATCATATCTTTCCAAAGGACTGCCTAGGCTTGTCTCTTCACAGGGACCAGTATCAGATGCTTGAGAAGAAAACAGTGCATGCAAACAGCTAATTTCCCCAAGGTCCTCTCCATATTTCAAGCAGTCTGTTGCTCAGAGCCTTGCATCCTTGTCCTTTTTTTCAGAGATCACATGCATTCATTTCATAAATCAACTTCAGAACCCTTCAGCACCTTTTTTTTTATAAATCCACATATGTATGGCCTCATACTAGCTTATAAACAAACTCAATGACCTAGATTTGATACTTAACAAGGTAAACAAAAAAAGGATTAATTAGGATCTTTATTTATTTCTTTATGAAGTACTGAAGGGCTCCAAGGTTCATTCATGGAATGAATGCATGTGATCTCTGAAAAGGAGGACAAGGATGCAACTCAGCCTCTACACCTCTGAGGTAATATACCCCTCTTCAGGCTAGCAGGTCATGTCAGTCACAATACATTTTGCGTATATCACCAACCAGAATCTGAGCTAATTCATTTCACAAATACATAGTAATCATTGGAAACCATTAAGTGTCTAACAAATACCTAAATACAGTAAGGAAGTAGGAATCTGAGAACTCGGAGAGGGCAGGGGGACCATCAAGATTTCACTGTCGCATTCTCACACCCTAAACAGGAAGGTCTTGACCTAAAAGAGCCACCCTTGTTTACAGAAGGTATTTGGGAATCTTCTGTAAAAAGACTGATGAGCTATAGAGTTATATCTTCCTTCTGGGCTGTAGGTTTCAAGATGACTCTTCAGCATTTTCATCCACAATTTGAAGTTGCTGCCAAATGTTACATATAGGAATGATTTGAAGCACACCTGAGAATGTCACATTTCAGATCTCAATTTGCTCAAGGAAAGAATAATTTCAGAATAAATACAGTGCAGATCAGACATGTACAGAGTCAAGCAAAGTCAAGGACTGATAAGTCCCTGAGACATCATGGAGTATTTAGTATTATAGTGTTCTGTGCTCTAGACCTTCATCAAGTGATTGAACATTTATCATTAATGACATACAAGTGAAATGTTCAGATGACTTCAGTATAAGACACATTACCCAAATACGTTGTTTTCTTTATAGCTGAGCTCCATGGAGCATTCTGTGCAGCTATTTTTAGAGAGAGCTGCTATGGAAAAATGCAAAAATTAGCAAGCTTATTCACACCTTTTCAAAAGGCAGAAGGTTCTCCCCTCATTGTTCTAGCAGGTTCCTCTTTCTCCACACATCACTCTGAAACCAAGAGCTGCAATCATGTTACAATTTTGGCTCTCCTAATCCACTCAGACAAGATACTGTGTTTGTGATGACCAAAGAGAGACTTGCCACAAGCTTGATGCTGTGGGTGTGGTGTTCAGTCCTTCATGGTAGGAGCTGGCTTTCTGTTAGTCCTGTAGGTATCACTGGCAGCCTTTTATCTACTATCTCTTGCAATCCACTACTAGAGGTAGCATATGATAAAACCAAATGGGAGAAAAAGGTTGGGTCAGTTCTGGTAGATTTCTTAGGACATAAAAATGCATACACTTATTCAAGGTATGTAATCATACCTAGAAGAATCCAATTAGGGCATAATTATAGGGTTATGGTAAGGCAACTTTCTAATTGCTGTATAGCTCTTAAAAAGAACTAGTTTACAAACTGACTTCAGGTAACCTCTACATTTCATGACATCATTATTTATTTAAAAAGCCAGTCTTGAAAATTTTACTAAATGGGATAAAAGACACTTGTGGTTACACACACACGCCCCTTCCCGGATGATGACTCCTCCTTTGAAGTCAAGTGGGTAAGAGCCATGTTCTATACTTAGCAATTAATTTTCTACACTACAAAAGCATGTAGTATGAGGAGTTACATTATCTGCAGCAACCTGCAAGTACCCCTTCCTTGTGCGCACACTCACCAAATCCACGCATCCTACCACACACTGGTTTTGAAACTTTCATTCAAGATGCAACAGATTAAGCACATTCCCACTGATCAGGAACAAGAATTTGAAGTGGGCGACATCCCCTCCTAAACTCAGGCTCAGACAACATTTAACTGCTCTCTTTGTCCACTTGACACTCTGAGGATGCTTGCTGGGAGAAGTCACATCTGCTTCTTCCATGCAACTTTAGGATTTTGAAGTTGGTGAACTTCCTATCAGATTCATGTCCTAAAATGACTTCAGGGTCTCCTTAAAGAAAAACGTTAGGGTTTTACTAGACTAAGATGGAATGAAACAATTTATTGTCAGTTCAATCAACTGTGCCTATTGGATTCCCAGTAAACTATCAGACACATTTTTTTTCCACTTTTCTATTTCTTTGGAAAAAACAGCAACAATTAAAAAAAAAAAAAATATCGCAGAAACATACATATTTAAGAAGCCAGCTCCTAAATGTCAATGAAGTGTTGCCTACAGTCTTAAGAAATTTTCTCTGTAAGTAAAAGCTTAGCTTTTTGAAAACAAATGAGCACAAACCATCAGTAAATTAAATGAACATCGGCTTCTAACCAAACCAGCTGAAGACTACTATTTGAGTCCCACCTCAAATGACAGATAATCTCACAAATTATTCAACTCTGTACAGATTATTCTAAAATAGCCATCACAAATTCATCATTTTCTTCCCCCCCCCCCCCCCCCCCCCCCCAGCCCAGGTTGAAAACTCAGCAGCTGCAGCATTACTTCAAGAGAGTAAATGCTCTTCTGTAATTAAATACTTCAATTTTCCCATCCAGATCCCTAACTCATTACTCAATTATTGAGGGGGAAGTAGGGGAAAAAGAACCCCAGAATTCTGCCCTTCCCTACAATTCACTATGAGCCACACACTGGGGGAAGAAAAAAGGAAGGTGGCCATTTCTTTTTAAATATGAAAAAATCACTGTCCTATCTGAAGGTCTGCTACTGTCAAGATAGTATCATCTCAATGTAATGAGCCTGTCAGGTATTTTTTAAACCATCCCTGAGCACTGGATAGCGCAACAGATCACTAACTTAACTCTCTCCTGTCCTTACCTACTTTTCCGTATCTGTTTCTTAAATACAGAATTATCTTCTGGAATTGCTGATTGTGATGAGGCTTCAAGTTTACTGTCATTCCTTATCCTTTGCTATTACACTTTAATACAAAACAACCCTTGTATGTACATTTGGAAACGAATAGTCAAGAATAGTCAAGTGCAGAACAGTCAACCATTTTGGTATTAAACAGCTACATATTTATTCAAAATGAGGTTCTTCTATGCTACAATTGGAGCACTTAATTCGAATTTTGAGCATATATCATATTTCAATGTATTTAACATAGCAAAATGATAATTTCTCACTCAAATGATATTGTGTGGAAAACAAAGCAGAAACCGATTCATCTGAAGGTACCAATGCTTCAGAAAGAGAAAGTAAGTACAGGAATATCTCTTCATATATATATATATATATAGACTTGACTAACATGTACAGAAGAGAGAAAAAAAAATCTATTTCAACAAAAAGACTTTCACCACCAATTCCCTGAGTCCACTGTTCAATAGCCTTTAAAAATACTGCTCTCTAAATAAATGGTAGTTCAATCTCCTCTAAATTGATGCAGTATATTTTGAAGGAAACAAGAATAGAACTTTTTCTTTCATTCAGTACAGATTCTGCACTATAGCAGTTTAAACAACTGGTACTTCGATCCACTTGGAAAGAAACCACAGTATTAAGCACACAAGACTATAAAGCAAGTTCTTACAAACATTCAATATATAAGATTTACTCCAAATGACCACATCAATATGCAGATTTCGCTGTGTTTTCAATACTATTACAAACTGTAATTTTTGGTAGTGCCTTTTTAGAGATGCTTTAGGGACTACTTTTAAGGAGCCCACTGTCCAGAGGCAGCAGCTAACAAAGTAACAGGACTGTATTTTTAGTATTACAAATCTGACAAAAACAAAATGTTTTAAAGCTCTGCTCCCTACTCCTCCTTCTATTTGTTCAATGTATACTGGCACATTACACAACCAGTAACAAAACCTAGAGTATTTCTAGTTCATATCACAGAAAAGTTACACTAAGATTTAAATCCCCACACTTTTAACGATTACACCATTCTGATTACCTTCTTTGTATCAAAAACTCGTATTGACTAATACTTTGTATTAATTTTTCAGTGGTGGCAGCCCCGTATTGCACCAAAAGCCGGACCTATTTTCACGTCCCATTTTCCCGTTCTGAAGGGGGACGCGATCCAAACACTTGAGGCGAAATCACCCAGCACAGAGACACAAAAGCGCTTCCATCAGAAACACCGGTTACTTTCCACACGCTTTGTACTCCGCTCCTCTGAGTGCGCGACTCCCGTTCCGGGTTCAGAGAGCTCATTACGGCAACCAAAGCAGACCAGCTCCAGCAATGACATTTTGAAAGGCGAGTGACAACACGCAGAATTATTTAAAGCGCTGCACATCGGTCTAAGAATTAAAGCGCTGCGCTCGCTGGGTCAGGGGATTCTGCCACGCGTGACGACGCCACCGCTAATGCTCCTGACCTATTTTACTACCGACCGACGCGAAACCTGGAAACCGGGGCCCCGACCCGGCACGGGGCGCGCACGTCACCCGGCAAAGGCAGCGGGACGCCGCCTCCCTCAGCGGCAGGAGGCGGGCCCGGCAGAGGGCACCGGGCCTACGGGAAGTACCGGCAAGCTCTCGGGCGCCGGGCCCGGCTCTCCCGGGGCGGCGGGGCGGGCAGCGGCCTCCCCAGCGGGGCAGCGGGGGCGGCCCCGGCACCCGTCACGTGACGCCGCGGGCGGGGCGGGTGATCCCCCCCCCGCCGCCCAAAACAATAACGGGCATGGCTCCCCGCCCCGGAGCGCGGCTGGCCTGCACCGCGCCGCTCCTTTGTTCAGGGTGCCCACTCGCGCGGCGGCGGCGCCAGCCCCAGCCCGCCCGCTCCCCGCCGCGGGCAGCAGCGGCCGCGGCGGAAGAGGGGCCCTGTTGGAGTGACCATCGGTGGCGGCCGCTCCTTCCTCGACCTCCTCCTTCCCACCTCCGCGGCGGCGCCAGGGACGCAGCCACTCACCCGCCGGGCCGGCCGGCTCAGCCCGCCGCCGTCACCTGCCGCCTCCTCCGGCCCCGCCGCCGGGACAGCGGGACGCGCCGACGTCACGCGCGGGATGGGGGGGAGGAGGCGGGGGCGAACGCGCCACTGTGACGCCACGGAGGAGGAGGGGCAGCGGGAGGGGGCGGGGTGAGCTCTTCGCTGGGGGATGGCCGCGCGCGCGCGTGTGACGCCACTGCGTGACGCCGGTTGTCCGCGGCCTGCGAGTTCTGTGGCTAGGCCGCTTCCCGGCCAGCGGGGATGGGGCGGTGCCCGGGGGTCGCGGCCACTTTGGACGGCCTGCGGGGTGCGCGGGAGCGCCTCGCCACACGGCTGGGCGTGTCGGAAGGTGGAGGCGCCTGGCCTGGCCTGGCTTGGTCTGGCCTTCCATTCCCGGGGCCTCTACCCCGATAGGAGCCTCCTCAGAGAGCAAAGGTCTGGAAGTGCATCAGGCTGCCCAGGGAAGTGGTGGAGTTACCATCCCTAGAGGTGTTTAAAAAGCATTTAGACGAAGTTCTTAGGGGCATGATTTACTGCTAGAGTTAGGTTGTGCTTGGACTCGATTATAGGGGTCTCTTCCAACCAAAATGATTTGAAGATTCTAAGTGCTGGCAGCCTCCATGTGTGTAGTTCCTGGAGCATTCTGCCCAGAAGGCAGAGAGGCGTGCTGCCTTGGGGTTCATTGCTGAAGTGTCACAACATCAGTGACACAGGCTGGTGACAGCACTGAGGTAAAATGAACTAACACAGCTCTGTCATGGTTCATCAGCGTGAGGGCAGATTGCAGTTGCACCTGTCCCCACTTCTGAGGCTGGGGAGGAAGTTCAGCAGGAGGTGTGTAGGGTTGTTGGTCTTTCCAGGAGCACGTTCTGCAGCTTGTTTGCCTGGAAATTTAAACGGCTTGGTAGTTGGGCAAAGTTGGGCACTGTTCTAGCTTAACTAGGCCAGTGACTTGTGCTACTGTGCACTGCCCAGCCATATTTGAGTGGCTGGTGGACATCTGCCTGCTTTGGTGGGCTCCCACAGGTGGAGATGGACCTGAGCGTGACCCACATGTAAGTGCAGGGGGCCAGAGTGTCCCAGAGGGGTGCATGGAGGAGGGTTGTGTTGCCTACTGTCGTCCGAAACAATTGAAAAGTCTGCTGCATTAATTCTTGAATAAACTGGCGTAGGAAACAATAATCCACACAACATTTAAGCTGGAATGATAATCATTTAGATGGGGGATGAGGGGCTGTGTCCAGCTATTCATTGCACTTCAATGGAAAACTAAATGTTTCAACATGACTAAGCGTGCAAACTGTCCAGCTAAGGGCTTGATAATCTTAGAGGTACTGTTGGCTGCTCCTTTTTAGGTTTTAACACTCAGAAATCACAAGTAGCAGAGAACATAAAAGATCTAAATAAAACAATACTAAATTCTAAAACAAATGTATTTAGTTAAACCACTGAATTTTTTAGAAGAGTCTACCCATAATTATTTATAGCACTGTTTTGACAAATGCGACATGATTGCATCCAAGGACAAGCATCTACATGGCAACCTGTGCTGCTATTTAAAGAGGTTTGTGTGAAACTGAATCAAAGAATAGAGAAAAGGAAAGGTCCCTTACTGGCAGTGCGTGTTCAGCAACAATGGGCTTAGTCCTTTTCTGAACGCGACCTTGATCCTGTGGAAGCTATTGAGGCCAGCTTCTTGTCAGTTTTGGTTAGAACCTGACCTAAAAAAGGAGAGGAGACCTGGGGTCTTAAGGAATCTAAAGAGCTCAATCAAAGTTACTCTCAGTGTATGTGACTTCGTAAGAGAAGCAGTACCTTGGAAAACTTGGTAAAAAAGGAGGCCGTGGCTGTGTTTGGATAGATTTCTGACTGTTCACTGCAGCTGCAAGTCGAGAAAATGCGCTAGTGAATGCAAGATTTTATTTTACACTCCATGAGTTATGGAGCAAGCATGGCAGTTAAAAGGAATATCAGGTAGTGCCAGAGCTATCATACTAACCAAATAATTAAATGTATTACACCTTACTGGACTAA
The DNA here is from genome assembly GCF_964273445.1 of Streptopelia decaocto. Taxonomy (NCBI): domain Eukaryota; kingdom Metazoa; phylum Chordata; class Aves; order Columbiformes; family Columbidae; genus Streptopelia; species Streptopelia decaocto. The sequence continues at coordinate 65,217,130 of NC_138656.1, forward strand.
AGAAATAGGAGCAAAAAAGTATTTCCTTGAATAATTAGAATAAGGGGACCAGAAGTGATCTATCTGCTTAAGTTCTAATAAGATTATACCTTCTAAAATGTCAGTCAGAATGGATCTTTGCATATTTTTTTGTGTTTCTGGTTTTGACATGAACACATCCCATCTATTCCAGTGATGGCTTCCTTTACACATATTAGTTTATACCAATAGGAACCATCTCAATTATCTTTCCTACCTCTGCTTTCTTCACAGCCCTGTTTTCTCCTAGTTTTCTCCTTGTTTGTTTTTACTGTTGTCTATAATGTTGCCAGTCTGGAATTTATGTCTGGTGCTTGCCACTAAATTATTAATACAGTGGATTGGAAAGTAAAGATTCACCAGACTAATGCTTAAAAGATGCCACTTCCCCTATGACATGTCTGCATTCCCACCATTAATATTTTGCTGATGCTTTGACAATATTAATCCATATTTTGGTGTTTTGATTTATAAAGCATGTTTTTCTTCTTCAAACGTATGTGATATTATATAAACCTTTGTGGATATACTGATGTCTTATATTCACCAGCAGCTCAATCTGTGCTGCACTTGGCACAGTTAAAGAGAAAGGGGAGACAACCGGTTTCCTTCTGCACTGGTTTTGAGTCAGTTTATATCAAAGCAGTTTGGGGAGTCAGTGTGGAGACCCTCAGAATTGCTGCAAGTTACTCTGCAGTAAAGGAGTGGGTGGTCTCTGGTGTGATGCCCCCACTTTCCACACTCCTGCACCTTCAACAACCCTCTGTACCAAACACAGAACATGTGAAGTCAGCAATGTGCCCCTCAAGTGGAAGCATACCCCTGGCTCTTCTGTGCTGACAGCCAAAGGAGGGGCTGAGGGCAGAGCTCCAAAGTGTAAATGTATTGTATAAATGTATTAAACACACATGTTGATTTTGTTTCAGTGACACATTTGTGGTATGAATGTCTGTTGCCTATCGCTTGATGCCTTCCTTTCCTCTAAGCTGTTGTAGAACATGTGTTCCTCACCTTACTTTACCATTTTCATTAAAGTGATAAGTTTTTTACCATAATTGAAGACTAAGATACATAATTTATTATTTTTTTTTTTAAATGGTGTATGTAGTTCTTACAGTCCATGACACAAGCTTGTCCCTTGTGCTACAAGTGTTTTAAGCAAGCTAACAGCACAGCATGGCCCAGCAGCCAGCTGGGCTGGCCGGGGACAGCTCTGGCAGCCTGCAGCCAACATCACGCTGCCTCCCCTGTGCTCTGGCCCTGGCACCTGGCTGTCCTGGCTCTCAACTATAAGAGCAGTGCCCAAAACGGTATCACCGAGACAAAATGACATTTGCTCTGACTCCCTTGAAATGCAGTTGCAGTTCCGGTGATGTACAAAAAGTAAGTTGATTGACAGAAGTCCAAGGCCAAGTCTTGGGTTTGCAAGTGGTTTTTCATTTTGACTTTGTGGTGACTGTTGAGGTTCGTGACTGTTGAGGTTCGTGTCTGTCTTGGCAGTCTACACTTACAGTCCTGCTGCGCTGGAGCTAAACTGATTTCCGGTCACTATTTGTAGATTCAGAACAAAAAGTTAAGGCTTGAATTGGTGTATGAAAATGCAACTGCTGTACCTCATATAATATCTGTATTTTGCTTACATAATCTAGATATGTAGCGTGCTCTGCCAGAAATGCTGTTATTTAACAATTTAGGAAGGATTGTGCTGGTTAGTCATGAGAACAATCCCATTTTGCTTCAAAACCAGAAAGCTGAATGATGCTGAGAAGAGGCACCGAGGGCAAGTTCACTTTCTCACTTTCTCAATCTGTTACTTTCAGTGGATCTGTACCCATTCTGTCTGTGAACTCTCAGGGAGGGATCCTAATTGTTTTGCTTTCACTTACTGGCAGTAAAAAATTCCACACAGCATACAAAACAAATTTATTTTATTGTCCCAGTTGGCAAGCAAGGTAGAATTTTCTTTTGCCAATAAGTAAACATTGACTTTTTCCATTATCCCAGCTGTCAGAATCATATCATAGTGTATGTTACTGTTGAATTGAAGTCATCCATATGGTGATGCAGACAAGCAGAAAAAAATCACCCTACAAAACAGTTTCTGCCTTACAATACAGTGTGTTTAAATTTTTTAATTTTCCAGGCAGAGAGTTCCCAGGAATAAAACCTTCTTTTCCCAATAGTGAGTATTGTGCCTTAGTCTCAAAACCACTAGGATATTTTTCTCTTTGACTTACTTCCCATCAAAGGGAATATTAACCTCATGTTAAATATATATATATGTATATTTAAAATCTTCAAAATCATGAAGTTTACAAAAATTACAAGGTTAGATTTTGGGTTTCTTTTAAGTTTGGCCCCAAGTTTTACATCTGTAGGACTTAAAATAACTTATAATTACATACAAAATGTAGGTCTGTACATATAAGGCAAACTTTATTTTAACTGTGTTAGAGCTGAAATTCTTGTATAATCATATGGAAATGAAATCTTGAAAACTAGCTGGAGTCAGAAGATTCTTGATAGATGGAAAAACTTAACTGCAAAGAGGAGATAGTGCACTCAGGACTACATTTTATTTTAGTGCAAGGAAAGCCAAGTATCAAAAATACGTTGCCTTGCCATCTTCATCTTTCATTTAAAAAATAATGAACTAGAAATTGCAATTTCCTTTTGTATCACTAGATGGTATATGATAACTGTAGGGAAACCTAGCTCTTAAAAAAAGTTTTGACAAAGTATAGGTACTGCTGTCACTCCTCGTCCAGCTCTTGCACTGACCATACTCCCAGCTCACAGAGGAAATACACGCAAAGCTCTTCCTGACAACCAAAACTGCTGCTTTTTGTACCAAACTCCTGGTCCTGTTGCAGTCAGTGGCAAAACTCGATGAGTGCTTCTGTTTTCTGGGAGACTGCACAGTAGTTAGACCTCTAACTCAGGGTTGTGTTTAAAACAGTGGAACTCTGGATTGAAATGCATGAAAACACCCATGCGTTATTGGAAAGTTAGAAAAGTCTTCAAACTCCATGTGTCAGACCCTCTGAGCTACCCGGGGGTGAGCTCTTGAAAGGCGTAAAAGTCCTTATAGAGAAAGAACAAATGGAAATTTTGGCTTTTAATTTTACTTAGGCCCCTATGAAGTATCATACAGTTGCCATGCAAACAGATACTTTTACACACACATTATTATTTTTGCAGGTAATATTTTTTTAACACTGCAAATGCACAATCAACGGCATCTCCTATAGCAATTAGAAAAGGAAACAAGGAAATAAATAAAGAAAGAAAATAATAGGACAAACAAGCAAAGGACAAACCAAAACGAACTCCATTAAGATATTTTTCCTGAAATTGCAAGAAGGTCAACATGAATTTTAGCATCTGAGAAAAATTTCCTGCTGAATCCATTAAAAAGCTGACATGATTCAAGAAAGCTGCTTTGCCTGAGCTCTTGTTAGGACCTGATAACACTGCAGCCTTAGGATGTAAAAGTCTTCTAACAGACAAGACACGAACGAACAAGCACTCCAGTATTTTGATTAACAAGTGAGATAGTTTTATTTTATAAAAGAGGCAAGAGCATTTTGTGCTGTTCCATTTGCGTGAACAGTTCAACAACTTAAATGGAGCTATTTCCACTTTCCGATTACAGTAACAACATTTTAGTTTGAAAGTTTTCAATTCAAAATTAGAACATCTTGAGTTACTCTGTCCTCTAGGCTTTACTCACATGAGCAAGATTTATGGACACAATTCCACAGTTCCATCTTATTTCTCCCGTTCCATGTAGGAGCCAAAATTTTCTTAGTGCATTTTAGAAAAAAAAAAAGCACCCAGTTTTCAGAAGCTAGTTTGGTGGTTTGTGCTTTTTGCATTGCCTAGGTCTCTCCTATGCTTAGACTCTTGTGGATTTTTGGGTGAGAGACCCTTTCATTATGGTGGGCTGCTGCTTCATCTGAAGCTTTCGTGACTGCTCTCACAGTGTCATCAGTTTCCACAGTACCATGAAACATTGTGTAGGACTCTGCGTGCAGGGCTCTGTTCTGCACAACCTAAGGCCTCCCTGCCTTTGCTTCCTCCAGTCTCCTCCCCAAAGTTTGGCAGAGGATGGTGTGTCCTTTCTGCCCCCGTAGTGGAGAGAAAGAGTAGGACAAAGTGGATTGAGGGAGGGAGAACTGGAACCGAGCTGTGTGCTCCCCCAGCATCGCACCAAAGCAGTGAATGAGGAGAAGTCTCAGACACGCAGCACTATCCATTACAATCTCCACGGCAGAACAGGAGTCCCCCCAAAAGCGAGTTTCAGTTTCCAGGCACAGGGAACAGATCCATTTTTGCAGTAGTTAAGATCAGCAAGAGAGTATGTTTTCTGAAGATGTATAGAGCCATGGTACAAAAGAGTAAATAGCTGTGCCACCCAAAAGAAGCCTTCATCTGGGCTGTGACAGGTAGCCATGTAGTGTGACAGCATCTCTTTGATTCTTAAGAAAGGAATAAAAACATGATGTTAAGGAAATAACTAGGGTAAATGTTCCTGTTTGAAGTCTCATCTTTGTTTCTTTGTGCATTCACATCTCCCAGTGAGATACCTATCATGGCTGATATTACAAAGAATGCAGGAGTAGATCAGACTCGTAATGCACTTAAAGTAGTGCTGCTGTGGAGAAACATTTCTTAACATTATTTGAATCTTTAACTGCCAATAATGTGGACTAAATAAATGTCTGTGAGGTGTTTCTTCCTATGGCTTTACCAGCCTTTTCTCCATTAGAGAAGGAAAGGAATATGGAGTTGTTATGACAAAATCTTAGAAGGAAATTCATGTCAATTAATGCTTCCAATAATCAGACCATCTTCAATATTATGGTTGGAGTTTTAATGACTATCACCTCAAAGATCCACACAGGATGGAACAGTTAACACAAAGATGATGCTGCAGATAGAAATAGCACAGTATTACTTTCACATCTATTTTATAAAATTATCTCAGACAGTATGACATCATAGCACAGAAAAGTGCATTTCTCAGTGGTATGAACTCTGGGCTAACAGGAGTTCATTGAAGATTTGAGGTACACATTGAACAGTAATGCTGCACTGCCTGTTATATGTTAGACTTTAATTAGCGAATTCAGTGAAGGGAAATAGCATCCATAAACAGTGATAACAGGATGTTCAGCATAGCTTGCAAAATAACCATATGAATGTTAAAAAGAATAAAGTCGAATGTTAAGATTTCTGATTACTCATACAACCCCCAAGCCAGTACTTACTTGCACACAAGCTGACATTTACGCTTGTGAGTAGTTTCATTAGATCCAGCAGGACAGACTGCCCAAGTGAATATCTGTGCGTGTTTAACTGCCTGCTGCCTCGCAAGCTGCTTGGGTTGGCCCAAGACACATATGAAGAGTTTTGTGCCTTCTCCTACAGAAGGGTTAGAAAACATGGGTGCAATTAAAGCCTTTGTAGATCTTCCCCAAGGGGAAGAGAGGGACAAATCTATATCCTGGTTGAGTTTTCTGTCGAACTGGTTTAAAAATGGCATGAGCAGGCACCATTTATCAGGAAGAGGTACCCCAGTAGAAGATAAATTACTTGTAATCTCAAGGGAAGGGATGTGTTTTCTGCAGCCTAGAGTGCAATACCCTTTTCTTCTGTAAGCTTAACGCCTTAACTTTGGCTATTTCCTGCTCATTGTTTTTGCTCTAGTGGTCTTAATTGTTCTGATGGAGTTCACATCAGTTTAGTGGATTTCACAAGATGACAAAAATTAGCTGCATCAAGGCTGAATTCTCTCTCTGGACCCAGAGAAAAGGGCAGGCAAAAGAAAGCAGAAGGCAGAGGAGGAAAATTCAGAGAAGGGTGACTGTGCCTTTGGGATTCCAAACTCAGGAAGCACAGATTTCTAATCTCTGCTTTGTCATAAGTTTTACCAAGTCAGTAGTCAGTTTATCTACCTGTGAGATGGATTGCCATACTTACCTGTCTCACAGGGGCTTTGTGAGGATTATTCATTAGTTACAATCCTTTGAAGATGGAGAGTGCAAAGTGGTAGTATTCTACTGGCACCATAATCCTCTCTGTATTCCTAAATGTCATCAGGGGACCCTCTGACGAAAGCAGTTGTTTCTGAACTGCAGCTACTTACCATTTATTGTCTATTATATTTGCTGGAGTTTATATCTGCTTGGATTATCTTTACTGCTTTTTTTTTTTTCAGTTGTGTTGAGAGGATGAAATTCATTTGTTCAGTTTGTGGTGAGGCTGCCCTGGGGATTGCTACTCCCAACCCTGGGCCTTTGAGTGCATCAGTTCATAATTACTGATCTTGCTGGAATTGAAGTGAGATAAAGAGTGCTATTCCAGGGCTTCTTGTGTGAATTAGGTCTCTTAGTCGATCTGTAATGTTAGCTTGGAGGGGGTTTTTGATGTTTTTTGTGGGGTTTTTTTGTGGTTTTAGGTCCGTTTGAGTAATCCTAGAAAGCTTCTGATGTGTCAGTGCGTCATTAACATGCAAGAATGTGTATGCTTTTGAAGGGGTAAGTAAATAGATTAGGCATTTTGTTCTCACATGAGCTACATTTTTAGGAGTGTTCCAGTGATGTGGAGCATTGAAAGCTGAGGGAAAGAGCAATAAAATAAGGTGCTCTTGCTTCTTGACTTCCAGCAGTGCTGACAAAAGCCATGAAGGCTTTCTATTAGAAACAGATGAGGAGTCTCAGTTCACCACCGTTCCTGATTTTGAGTAAGATGTTACTCTGGGCTCAGTTCTGGCCCTTGTTCTTGCTGGATAGCACTTACTCTAGAATTAGTTTCACCAATTTCACTTAATTCGTTCAGACTTACAGTGATCACTTCTTCCACTGCTGTTGTCCTCTCTCCAGGGGAGTTGTGATGGGCTTCTTTAAATTCAGGTAAAGGAAATGGCTATGCAATTTCCATTAACTTTGAAAAGAGCTCTGAAAAGTCTCATTTTGCATGTCTCCATTTTGTGTCACTGTTTGGCACTGCTGACTTAGCTGTGTGTTGAATCATGCCGTAGGGACACACTGAGAGCTAGCATAACTCACTGTAATTCCGTGGAGTTTAGCAAGCTTCAGCTACTCACATCAGCAATTAATAATGTGTAGCCTTTAAACTACAGAGCATGTGAACAGCAAGATGACTAGGTTGCATCCATTCCTGGTATAAATGCCTGGATTTACACAAGGGCTGAATTTATTACATCTGTTTGCCTGGGGGCTCAAAGCTGCCCCCATTATTCATTTTGAGCAGTATGCTGCAAGTATGTTGTTCCACTGAGCATGGATTAAAGTAATTGTTGTTGTAAGGACATGTAATTCTTTGAGTTCCAGTGAAGTGACACTGGGTTACACCTGCCACAGATTAATTCCAAGACTCCAACACAATTATGTAGTAAACCAAAGTTGAATCAGACTATAATGTCTTAAGAGTGAGCAGTAAGGCTATAGAAGAAGTAATCAGACATGGATGGATGAGTTAACTTACTTCTGATTCATATTACAGACTCTGCAAGGCTATAGATTTCAGAGATTAAGCAGTACATTTTATAGGAGACATAGTGTAGTTGTTTTGAGAGAAGATGATGAACGGACCTGCACTTTCATTTGCTTTTCTATAGTATGTGCAGTTGTATAAATCCTCACGTATACAGCTGTGGATACTTCATGCTTTGTTTTCTGTGGCAAAGTTTCTGTGATGCTCAGGCCCAGCAAAGCAGACATTCTGTGTAGGTTCAGGTAAATTAGCACTAGTGGTTTTGGTTCAGCTTGATGTGATGTTGAATAATTATGTTGATGAAGCAATTCTTTGCAGTATCTAGCTTACTATACCTCATTACTCCCACTTCAGTTTCTAGTTTACTGTAAAATAGTGTCAGGAAAGATAAATTACAGGAATCTGCAGGAGAAGCAGAAACCTATGTCAGCTCTGCAGAGGAGTATTGGAGACTCAAGGTATCTGGACAGATGTGGTGGACAGTTTGGGATTGCTTGATAAGTGTGGAAAGTGGATATTTCTGCTGCTTTTTGATTATCATCTCCAACAATGGGATGGAAAACTCTTGTAGCTAAAGTAAGAGTGTGAGAGAGCCAGCTTTACATAGAGCAAGAATTCATAAGGGAACATTCTTTACCTGGTCACCCAGCTAAGATGCAATAACAGTCAAGATCTCTCTGGAAAATATAAAAGCTCATATTGCAGAAGCACCTGTGGCAACAGTAGAGTGAGAAGGGTAGGACAGTGAAGACTTTTCTTTTAAACTCATTTAAAATTGTTAATTTGGTTTAAACTCATTAGACACACAGTTCGGTTATGACAGCCTAAGAGCTGATGCTGTCATTTGGGTGCCCAGAACTGTCTTTGTGTAAGAAGGAAGTAGGTCAAAGCTAAATGACACCAGATGAGATTCAATATGAGTCTTAAACACACTTCAGCATTTATGCGTATGTGTCTATAGATACACTGCGTATCTAGCCACCCATTAAAGTCTGTGGAGATGTAGGATTCAGATGCCCATGTACAGATGTCTTGTGGCTTTGGAGATGCTGTAGGGTTTCTGAGACACCCACTGGCAGCTGACAGGTATGGCACAGGGCCTTTGGGCCTTTATCCCTCTGCAGTGGTAGCTGGACTCCAGGCAGGCTGTCCCAGGGCATCGGAGTTAGCATTCCATGTGGTGTTTGGCTGCACTGAGCTCCTGAGTGGTACAGTCCAAAGAGTATTTGAATCAGTTCAGTTTACTGTAGACACCAAAGGTGGAAAGAGTTGCTGTGATATCTAATGGCATTACAGAGGGTATGTGAGAACCATGCATCGTTGCAGATATGACACAAACCTTAGAGGAGACCCATGTCCTTTCTGGAGTGCTGTCTGGAAGTCAGATGGGATATGAAAGGGAATGTAAAATGGCCCTGGGCATCTGCCTTTGGGCAACTGAATCACCCTCCAGGCTACACTGGCTGTATTCATCGGTTCTCCCTTCACAGTAACAGGAGTTTAGACACTTCATCTGTGCAGACATCTCCATGGAGATGGTGAAAATTACGCATTTCCATCTCAGACTGAGCTTCATCCTTTCCCTCAGCACTGAACCAGACAGGTCCTGCACAGAGGCCAGCGGGTTGTGCCCTGGTAAGTCACCAACTCCTGTTCCTGGGACTGTCCTTTCTTGCTGGCAGCTACACTTGCCCATACCTGAGCATTGCATGCCTGGTAGAAACCAAAGTTCTTCAGGACAGCTGTGAGGGCAAGAGAGGCTGTTGCTAACGGGGCTGATTGCAGCTGCTGCCCTGGTCAAGGCTGCCAAGGCTTTTTTGCCCTGACAGCAGATGCTGAAGTATTGCATCACATGAGCTTACGCTTGTCATCTTTTTTTGTATATTGTGAGCTATACATAAACATTTCTGCTGTATGTTGACAGTGAGGGAACTGTACAGCATATACAAGGGATGATAAAGTTTTTGTCTTTCTACTGCCCCTCTGTGGGAAGTAAGGTAGAATAGCACCATAATAGAATAATTACCATAATATTCTTTAACAATGGGAGTCTTGCTGATAGTTGAGCATATTTAAATTAGGACATGCCATTTCTCACAATACAGTGAAAGACAGTATTGTTAACTGTCAGTACCCATACCTTTACAGGTAATTGCAACTATGTATGAGCTCTTCTTTGATTAAATTGGTTTATCCAATGATTGAAGGCTTATTGTAATATAATTGTAATTGTAATACACTGTGTTATTTCTGAACAATAGAGAAGTAAAGGCTAGAGGGTATCCAGTGGAACAAACTACCTCCTGCATGCAAATAAATTATCCAGTTGCTGTTATAAGCAAGAAGCATTGTGTTCTGCCAGACTTGCAACAAAGAAATCATCTGTCTGGCCCGTGCGTTGGAAAAACAATAATCTATATTTTCAAAATTAAAACCACAATTAAGCTATTATTATGAGTCCACAACACAACAATGAAGAAAATGATACTGTTAGGCCCCTCTGAGTCTCACATCCCCGATTAGCAACCCATAAGTAAGTGCTTCAAATTTTTCCCACATCAGGATTGCTTCGCCTGGCTCTCTGTTGGTTATGGAGGCATCAGCCCATGGGCCGGCTCAGTCACTGTAACGCTTCTCTCATCACCCACCTGCCAAGCAGGATATTGCCAGGAAAGACAAAGACTCCTTGGGATGTGCTTCAAATACCCTGTGAGGTGTGACATAGGCTCTGTTAGTTACTGGAAACAACTGAAAACTGTACAGGAGCCCTCTGACTGGTAAACAGTGGTCACAGGATTTTTTTTGAGATAATAAAATAGGGCTGGAATCACTTCTCATGCCCTTCTTCAGGGTCGCATTGTACTTTCCTTTGGGTGCAGCTGGGAATCTTGGTCTTGGTCATTGTGTCTAAATGGAATCATGGAAAACAGAGTAAAAAAAGACAAAGATGATCTTCCAATGTTTCTACTACAAAGCAGGGCCTCAAAATTACAATTGAGAATATACAGGTGTGTGTGTGTGTATAGATGTATTTGTCCACAGCCTTATTCTCACCAGGTGTTAAGGCCAACATCTTAATAAATCTTATGTTTCATGCGTGTTATTAATGCATCACTGCATTTAAAAAAAATACATTGTTCAGATCATCTGGACATAGTGACAAATAGTAAAAGTTAGCAAGAAGTCCTTTGATAGGTCTTTGGTATCACCTAAGCTTCTACAGAAAATAAATGAGTGAGAATGCTGTAGGTAAGGAATTTGCTACATTATCTAAGATGGCTGATGGTGCAAAAACAACTTCAAATTTTAAAATGCAAAAATGCAGTGAGTCAGAAAAAATAGAGAACATGGTTAACATGACTCACTCGCATCCCATCTCCAGGTTTAAGGCTGAAACTGAATGAGCAAAGAGTGTGGAATACCCTGCATGGGAAGGATCAAAAGAAAAGCAAGATGACTAAGGTTTTTTTGGTTTTGAAATAGAAACTTTGAGGAGAAAACATGATCCAGAGCAAGCAGTAAAGAAATTCCAGGTAAAATATGTTTTACTGGCATATTATCGTTACAAAATTTTCTATCCTGTCTGTTATTCATGTGGCTTCATTCTTCCTTGATAATTCCTCCAGCCAAAGAGCTGGTAAGTGTTGATCTGGGACACTGGCTCTCTCCTGTGATTCATATCCTTCAGTTATGATGTCAGGAAATGTCTTTTGGCAGAGGGTGTATTACAGGCAAGTTTGTTGTGCTAGAGAAGCACAACACTTTCAAGAGTGCTGTGGAAATTCAGTGATTGCTCAAGTGCATAAACACGTCCGTCCCTCAGCTCCGCTGCCTCAGATTAACACTGTGCATTGCCAACATTTAGAAGCTTTCGTGGTGAGTTGTGAACAACACAGCCTTGAAACCAGTAACTGGGCTCTTTTTTACCTCCTGTAGCACCTCTCAAGTGTCTCCTTTAAACACTGCCTTCCTCAAAAACTGCCCCTTACTTGTGCCCTGATCAGTTGTCCAGGTACATCGCTCTCTGCCCTGCACACCCGTGTTTTGCCAGTGAGCACAGGTAACGCTGCTCAGGCACTGGGGCCACCCACGTGTACAAAAGATCTTGAAACAGATTTTATTTTTTAGGATGTTCCTTTACTTCCTGGCTGTGTGATCCTGCTTGCTTTAGCTTGCATGGCCTAAACTGGGACAGCTGCACAGTAGGAATGCCGCTCTCTCCCATCTCCGCTCCAAACTGGGCCACTCAGCTATGAACCCAGCTGTCTGCTGGTCCAGGGAAATGCCACTCTTCTGAATGTTGGTATTTGGAGTAGAGGTCTCTCCCTGTCCCTTTGCATGGGTTTATTTGACTTCCAGACCACAACATATGCATGAAATGACACACTTGCTTGGGCAGACATAGCTATTGATGCACCCAGCTGGGGATTCCATCCCCAAATTTGCTTTTTAATTCTGACTGTGTTAGACAGCTTTTCGGTTTCTGATGATCCCTGTAGGAAATTTGCTTTCAGGATAAACTGTGACAGGGGAAATGATCTCAATATTGAGAAGTGCCATATGTGACAGGGAAAGAAGGAGTTAGATTTCTAATCTAGCTCCGAGGCTTTCAAGAAATGGAAGACAGTCCTTCATTTTCATTAATTTTAGGTTTATTTTATGTATGTATATCTTAAGGTGGCAGAATCAACAGTTCTCAAAATCTCACCTGTTTGCCTAAAGGGGGACTACTGGGGTGGCTCCACATTGTCGTACCCCATCAGCTCCTCCACCAAGCAGCACTGGGGACTGTGCATCAAGGTGGGCATCCAGGGGAGCGGTAATGTGAGTGTCCTCCCTCTCTTGTCTCTTCCCTCACATGCTGGCTGGAGTGACCTGCAGTGCCCAGCTTTCTGGGCACAAGTCCATGCTAGAGAAGCTTTCCCTGAGCTATACAAGGTGGCAACACATGTGGTATGTACAGTTCACCTGCTTTGGCCATTAGTGGGGTCCTCCAGAGATTGTTCCCTGTTGCTGAACATGGGGATAGGCTCGTGTGTAATGTTAGAGGGAGCTCTGCTCTTCCAAGTGTCATCCTTCAGGTGCGATGTCAAGCTTCAGTCCTGGCTGCTAACAGGTACCACTGGAACATCTTCTGTACAGGAAGAGTGCTGTCCTACCGAGGATTTGAGAAATCATAAGTTCTTTGCCTGTGCCCTTCTTCCCCCCAAAATCATGAAGATGAATTAAAACTTTTAAGTTTAGAAAAGAAAACAAGTCACTCAGTGAACAGCAAAAATAAAGAAGTCATTTTTCCTTTGGATTTGTGTCTTCTGGCCCCAGCCCTTCCTTTTTTCCCCCAGTGGCCCTGCCTCTGCCGCATGTTCCCCACAGCACCCTTGCAGGCAGGTCTGGAAGTCCATACCTGCTGAATGGCAGTCCAGGATGTCTGTCAAATGCCTACTTTGTACTAATTTAATTTTCTTGGATTTTTTTTTTTTCCAAATCAGAGTGAGACTGGCCAGCAAGCTGAGCAGTTGCTGGGACAGCCAGCTGCCAGGTGGCTAATATGGCAGCATATGTTTTATTCCTTTAAGAAAGGAGATTATGAAGTTTAGGTTTTGTATTTTTCTTCTGAATTTGGAGGCTTCAGTGTTTGTTTGAGTCACTGGGAAATGAGAAGGGTAAATTTTGTTTAGAAGATAATAGGTAGGGTGTTATTCTTGTCTAAATGGGAGGTAGGAATGCAAGCACTGCATGTCCTGAGAAAGGCTAAAATTATGAACCGGCTACAGATGGGATGGAGGTCATATTTTAGTTTTACCTACCTAGATTTATCAGTGTGTTTGCCATATGCTGCTGGTGGGTTTTTTGTTGTGTTTGGTTGATTGGTTGGTTTTTTTTTGCTACCTTCCCTCAGTGAGTGTTCTTGCTTATTATATCTGGAAAAGGGAAAATTTATACATATAAAGAATTCCTTAATTCTGTTTCCTTCAGCTGATTCCCATTTATGGCCATATCCCTCTCACCCTTGGCAGTGTTGCTGTACACCTGTTACGTTCTTTGTAGATGCAGTTAAGTGTGGGAACATTTTCCCGGATCTCATTTTTCTGCAACTTTGACCATTCTCCATATTTTTGGCTGAACTATTCCTAGTTAGGCCACCTCTTTTGTTAACTGCAGTACCTTAAGAGGACGCTGTACTTCAGCTGAGACTTCTAGCAGTACTGAGTAGAACAGAAGAATTGCTTCATATATATTACAGGCTATATTCCTGCTTGTGTGTCCCAGTATGATGTTTGCTTTCTTTGTGATATCATGACACTGTTTGCATTCAGCTGCGAATTACCACTGCTGCCTAAGGGGCTTTTTCTTATTACTCTGTGAATTCGTATATTCCTGACTTTGTGCAGTGCTCTCCATTCTCTCCTTTGAATTTCATCTTGCTGCTTCACTGAAGCCCATAGGAACCTTCTCAGTCTTTGGCTTCAGCCTTCTGAGAGACTCATTCTTGTGCTCAGCTGAGCAAAGAGACTGCGTGAGCTTCAGACCAACTTCAGCAGCACTCATGCAAGGGAACACGTGTTCGTGCTGACAGCTTTGTATGGAATTATGAGTCACTGCTCTTGCTTACACAAAAAATGAAATGCAAAGACACCTTGACTACAAATCTGTGTCACTGTATTAAAAAATCAAGTTAAAAACTGTTTAAGAATATGCACAGTGGTGTCAATGCAGCCTCCAAATAAGCCACTTTATCTAGATGCTTTGTATTGCCTGTTGCCTTATAGCAAGCCAAGAATGTCCACTTTTCAAATTAATACTGAAATTCCTCATATATACTGTCAACTATTTTTCAAAACATGGCAGTTATTGCGCTCTCCCCCACGGGGAGACAGATGAGGGATAAAGAAGATGCTTCTGCAGCTCCCACTTGTAGTAATAAATAGTAAAGTGCATGGTGCTGCCAGTGTGATTTTTTTATGAAGAAACATTTCAGTAGAAGCTGGTTACAAAACACACTAAGTATGATTTATAGGCCTGAAATTATGACTATCCAGCATTCCTGAGCAATGACTTATTTATTCTTGTAGTCAGAAGACAAAGCTTTCTATATTGAAAAATAGTTGATACCTCTTTAATTACAGCTTAGGTACAATGCAGACATTGTGCTTTTTAGCCACCCACTGACATTCACTAAAGTGCAGTGGACCTGCATTTCCTAATGTATGAAATTGCTCCTAGGATTCTGCAGGACCCTTGAGAAAATTGCAAAGAATTCTTAGTTATCCCTGAGCAAGTGTTTCTCAGCTGAATAAAACTTCTAAGTCTTTCTAAAAGCTTCATTCTTAAGCTCTTATATTGAGACGGCCCCCTAATGGTGTACTAGAATCTCAGCTTAAGGTTCCCAGCTGACTTTCAAATACTTTTAATTATCATTCTTTTCTTTCCCCTGGGATTAATTTTGAAAATGTCTCGGGGTGCCTGAGCTTAAGAAATTCTCTTATGTTGACATTTCTCCCTTGTATGAAAAAGTAAAACAAACCAAAACAAGAAATTGATCTCTCGAGTATTATTTCCACTCCCATGAGAATTCCACTCTCATGCATTACTGAATAATAGTAATGCACATGTAAGGCCATAGGGAACAAGATGTGAAAAGAAACCACAGATGAGAGATGCTAATTACATCATTTGATGCACTACTGGAGCTCACATAACACTAGCAAGGTAAAAGGGCTCATGTAAAGTAGAATATATACTTGTACTTAAGATGATCTGAAGAGCTCTCACCAAAAGATGCTCCAAAGAGGATTTGTCAAGATGGAGAACAGTGAGTGACTCAGCTCTCGCTATTCATTAACAACAATGCAAACAACTTAATTAACATTCAGGAAGACTGTTCATTTATTACAAATCCCATTAGGAAATGAGATGAGCTTCCATGGTGAGGAGAATGATACAGAAATAACATGGCATGTTGCGAACATAGAAATGGGTCAAACCTGTAGTCTGAGGGGTGAGACTGTGCACTTGGGATTCATTTCAGGGATGGCTATGAGACTAAGATGTGTGAATGCTCTCTCCCAAGATTTCAAGGTGCTTAAAACTAAAATGGTGACTCATATAATTTCCTCCCCCTTTTAGAGGGGTTTGATCCTAAATCCAGTCTCCCTCAGCACGTGGAATGTTCAAATCTCACAATCTTGTTCTCAGCAGAACTGGGTTAGGTATCCTACATACGGCCCATCTACGGAACAGGAGGCAGGGGCTGGGGAGTTGAAATGTGTTTCAGAAAGAAGTAACTAGAATCTGGAAAAAAACAGAAGTTCATCACACTCCGGGAACAGTCAAAGTCACTCTTCAGTGGAAGGAAAACACTGGAAGAGCAGTAATATCTCAGGTACTGTTAGAGAGTAGCGTGACAGCAAGACTTAAGCATCGGACATAGAGGCATCATCACCCAAACTGACAGAATTGTGCACTTTGCCTACTGTTCAAGAAAACAGAGTGAGTGACAGCTCCTTGCTCAGCTATTCAGTCTCTGACTTGCAAAACCAGATGCTCTCCTATCAGCTAGTTGGGGATTTACACTGGGAAGAAGGGGGTAGTAAAAGGATGACCTTGGGTTTATTTGTTATTTTGAACATTACTTTTCCAATAACTAGCAGTGGTACACTGATATCTGTCAGTGTCATGTGGAGATAACTTACCCATTTTTAATGCCTTCCTGCTCTCTGAAACCATAAATCCTGTTTCCAGAGAACAGAATTATTAGGGTAACTATATGACAAATTTTGTTGTCATTTACTCACTGGAGGTTCCTTTTATGAACAAAGCATCACCATGAAAAATAACTTTATAATTTTGAATTACACTTTTGCTGTAAGATGTTTTTCCAAGTCTCAACCATTGTTCAACTTTGGCAGCAGATTTAAACAATATGTCATTTTTATAAAAAAGGAACGTGCTCGTGAGCAGGTTATATTGATTTGCCTAAGAAGTTTTATCCACATTTTCCTTTTTCATAGAAGCCTATTTTATGGACTGATGCATATTTATACGGTGCATTGATAATATAATGAGGATCAAACCATTTGTGGAACCGGTATTTTGTTCTATAGCGTGAAGTAGAAAGGGGAGCTGCCCTCCTGTTTTTCAGTCACAAAAAAAACCCAACCCAAACCAAAAACTCACAAAAATTCCTTATTCTCATGCTCTGGGAAAATACGTGTTTCACTAGCGCAAGGTATTGGTTGCTGTACTGGCTGCCCCTGGGTAATGTCTTAACAAACATCTGTAGAACTTTGTTAAGCTGTTTAGCCAGAGGTGCACTGGAGTAGACTATGAATGAGTATAGAGATTATTTTGTGCACAGATTAAATAATAGTGACAGTAGGTTTTTCAGCTTCTTGCTTAGCTGCAGCCAACCATCTGTCTGTTTCCATCTTTGCATTAATCTGTCTCATCTCTGGTTTCCTCCTATAGGCACATCAAGAACTAAATACGTTGAAACCCGTTGGTTTCAATCTGGGATCATTAGTGCTTTATTCCCTTTATACAAGAAAAAGCAGTTGCTGTTGCTAGTTTAATGTTATTCGCGTCACCCTTTTAAAGGTGGCAGACCAGCTAAGAAACTTTTTCCCTCCTGTCCATATCCGTGTCCATTGCATCCTACTTTTTGTGATACCTGCAGATTTTCTTCTGCCTCCATAGCACTGATTACAGAAAAAAAGTTGTGCTGGCAATTTCATCCAAGAGAAGCTGCTTATCCCACCATCCTTTCCCCAGGCTGAGCCTCCGTGATTACAAGCATGTCTTAGATGGAAAGTGGAGAGGACAGGAGGAAGAAGCAAGAACAGAGGTGAATGTGAGACCACTCTTTCCTTCTATGTGTGACGGCAATGACCAGAGCTGCAAAAGTTCAGCTGAGGGCAGGAAATTCAGAAGATATGTGTACCTAACTGAAGAAAAGCCAGTCAGAAAGGAGAATGACTAATGGCTCAAAACCAAATCCATCTACAGCATCTATGTGAGCTAAGGAGGACAGAATAATTTAGATGTATACACAGTTTTAAGTGCAGACATTCATGCGCATTAAGAGGAAGGTAGAGAGTGCTGTATCTGTTATTCACCTTTCCGTGAACAGCCCAGACTGGATGAGGTAAGTTTGAGATGGAAACAGAACCAAAAGGTGTTGAAATATGTCTTAAGACTACTCCTGGACACTACTTAGTAAATTCTAACTAGCAGCACCACATGGCCAATTTCAGAGATCCTTAAAGTCTGTTTTCTTGCTGACACATACATGATAATTCTCAGACAGCTTTATATCCAAAATGATGTTTAACAAATGTTCTTTAGGAAAGATGCACTTCCAACCGGCCTTCTGCAGGAGTGCGGAGAGTAGATTTTAAGAAAGTGAAAGACTGTCTTGTGTATGACGGATTGGTATGGACATTATTAGTACTCTGATATGCTCTAGAGAACAGTATCAGCAAAAATTTTGTCCACCCATGAAAAATGAGAAATTTCTGTGCCAAACCAATCAAGGGGTACTCCTCTTTCTCCAAGGCAAATGCAATTAGCATTCTGAGTCTGAAATAGCAAGCCTAAATCCACTAGGATTCAAAGCTAAGTTAGGAGATGAAGATATAAGGGACAAATGGGTTATTATAATGGTGAACAAGCATGCTGACTTCTCTTTAAATTATGCCAGTTTATTACAAAATAGTAGGAAAAATCTAATTCCCTCCTAACAAGAGGCAGTATGGAAGAATTATTTAGGGCTGTGTAACTGCAGAGTCCAGCTGCCACATAAGAGTGCAAGATATTTACTGTGTAAGTTTTGTGCTAAATAAAGGCAATGAAGTAGCAGATTTGGGCCTGGAAATGTGACTGTACTGTCGAAGCCCTCCCTGCTGGACTTAGGCAAGCCTGAAACCCCAGCTTCAGCTGACACTTGCAGAATGTTGCTGTGAGGAGTGGCTCCCATGATCAGCTGTTCTATCGTGCTGTGCAGATTTTTTCATTTAAATTCTTAAAACTTCATGTGAACCACATGAACGAAACCCAGTGCTGCCTCTGAAAACAGCAGTGCATAGCAATTAAGTGCAAGAGTCATGGTACATTCACACTGCACCATAAAGTTAAGCCTTCAATAAGTTTCAGAGCCTAAAACCATAGAAACAAAAAAATAATTGTCAGTGACTCATGAGGGCTACAGAGGAATACTTCTGAATTCATAGCAATGTTCGTGTGCTGCTTTCCCATCAGCATATCAACCACAAGTATCCAGAGGCAGCTGGTAGAGGGCATAACACAAGACCTTCACTCTTGGGAATGACTGGTGATGATGATGGTCCCCTTCTGCTGATGGGTCCTTCTGCAGCCATTTTGCCCCAGAGTACAGCAAAACCTGTCATTTATTTAGTGCAATGATCAGCCTGACAATTCTGCTCTGGTGGCTCAGAATAAGACTGCTGGGACAATTTCAATTGAGTGTTCAGCAGTTAGAGCTTAAACTGATCCTCGACACTGGATTCCCTTGTTCAGGTCTTCACTGACATGAAGCCAGGTGAGAGAAAAAGCTACAGCTTTGTCAGACAGATCTGAAGCCTGGGCCATAACAATTGCTTTTTTTTGCATTTTTCTACCTCTTTGTTACCGGTCATAATTCCCTGAGCAGCTTAATGGTCAGGAATAGCACATCATTTGTGTTTATTTACTGACTATAACTGATATTTAGTCCAGACGTGTTCTTTAACACAAGATGAATTTGGCTGACAATTAACGTCCATTCAATTTAGCTCCCATTTTAAGAAAAGTTGTTCATAATCCTACTCTGCTCATAATCCTCTGGAAATTACTTGAATTGACTCTTAAGGTTTTGAGGTATTTTGTAGCTGGGAAGCAATTGTCAGGAAAGAAGTTTCACACAACTTTAGTCACAGCTACTTGCAGTGCGAAATAAGATCTTCTCCAATAAGGTCATATGAGTCCCCATTGTGAGATCATTGACTCC
The DNA here is from genome assembly GCF_964273445.1 of Streptopelia decaocto. Classification (NCBI taxonomy): domain Eukaryota; kingdom Metazoa; phylum Chordata; class Aves; order Columbiformes; family Columbidae; genus Streptopelia; species Streptopelia decaocto. Next base: position 65,236,673 of record NC_138656.1, read on the forward strand.
TAATTTTACACATTTATTACTAAATACTTTATATTTGACCTACAAATGTCCATATCCTTCTTCAGTTTCTTGGGAGTCCCAATGGAGTAGGTCACCTGCCATCAGGGCAGTCTACATTCAATGCCAGGACTGAGGACAATTTTAGTTGTCCAGATGAGTTGACTGGACTTTGTAGTGCTTCACCATGGCTACAGGAAATATTAAATATTATCCTGTGTGGGAAGGAAAAACATGGTGGCAGCTTTCTTGTTCGTTTCCAGGAAAAGTTGTATTGTGATTTCTCAGGTATTATTGCTGTGAATTATTACTGCCACAAGCCAAATTCCTTTTACATTTTTATCCCTTGCTAAAAGGTGATAGTATTCCAAGTCCTGCTCTTGGTAAGACAAACCGTCTCTCTTGTCACTGCCACTTGTGTAGGCAGGGAGAGGCACACTGGAGTTTGCAATAAAGGTTTATGTGAAAGTGCATAACAAAGCTCACATTTGTATCCTAAAATCTTATTTTCCTTTCACCCTCTTGATTTTCCTTCAATCTGTAGCTCTTGAACTACTTCATACTGCTTTTCCAGCCTTCTGTCTGTCTTTGCCAAATAAATGGCATTCCTTTGACTCCTCCAAGTGTTGTAGTGAAGAATAACTGACATCAGGGACATTCTGGATTTAGCTCCTTGTTTTGCTTTTTCCTCTTTTGAATTCTCCTCTGAATGCTCTTGTTCATTTTTATAGTTTTTGCCTGTGCTTTTATCAAGAACAATCTCCCATCTGAAAACCCCTTGCTATTTAACTCCTATATTTAATTAAGGCAGGGAAAAGACACAATCCTACTGGTTAGTTTTAAGAATTGTTAACAAAGCTCCCCTGGGTTCAGTTATCCGTGTGGTCCAGCTGGTGGTCTAGTTTGCTGAATCCAATGATGAATACTTCAACTGGCCAACAACCTGTCACTGGAGAAAGTCAATGGAGCACTAAATTCTTCCCGAGCAGCTGAACATCCCCATCTGCTCTCCAGCACCTTAGAGAGATGGGTGACTGCAGCTGCAGGAGAGGGTTTGAAGCACTGAATGCTGCTTTCTGTGGTGGTACCAACACCTCAGCCCCCAACTGCTGGTTGCACTTCATATTTGGTGCCAGCCTCTGAGTCTGGCAGCAGCAGGATTTCTCCCTTCTTCTCTCTGTCTCCCTTCAGCATCACCCAGAGCCTTAGCCCTGAGCACAGGTCCTGTGCCCTGCACCTCGTCCTTGGTTGCTTGCCCTCGGTTGCTGCTGTCAAGAATGTGGGAAGATGCTGCTGGAGAAAGATGACTGCTGCTGCCAGGATTAGTAGTGGGAAACTGGGACCAGCTCACTCTGAAGAAGGGTGTAGACAAGTTATATGATGGAGCTGGGAGCCCACAGATCACCACCCCCACTCCAGTTTCCCACTGTTAGGTGCCTCTCACAGACATTCAGCACACCCTGCTTTTCCCTCTGACCCCTTCAGACTTAATTGTATCTGATGGGTGATATCCATGTGTAATACTCATCTCTGCAAAATTCAGCCTTTAGCATGTAGGTCTCCTTACCAGCAAAAATATGATGTGCATATAATCAGGGACTGGTTACAGAAAGTTTTGGCTAATTCTCATGAAATTTGGAGGCAAGCTGTGGGACACTCAAACACCCCTCTTATTAGACTACTGCATCTATACGCCTGTCATTAAGAGATAAAGCTCTTACAAAGCAAAACGTAGGAAACCATCCTACATCACTGTCTGGATGATCATGATATTCCTCCAAAAGTCACTGAAGCCTGTCGTTGAGGCTTCCTCAGCTGGAGAGCCAGGCTTCAGTGCTGGGAAGAATCTTTTTTAAGGTGAAACTCACTGTGAGAATGGAAACTGGCTGGGAAGTCTTGCCTGCCCCATTTTCTAGTCCATGCAACACCCTGGGCAGGTTGTTACACCTGTGGCAACTGCCCTTGGGGAAAGCACAGCAACAGAACACATACTGTGAAGCATGTTGTTTCCTCAATGTGTTTCCTGAGCAGAGACAGCGTATTTCATAACCTGTGCTTCACTCGTGGCCATAAATACAGCCAGAATGGTACTCAGGGGTTTGGTTTGTCCTCCGAGCAGTGGAGATTTTCATCTCTGCTGTGTCATAGAAGAACTAGAACAAGAATTTAAGTAAAATTGGAAAGGAATCTGTCATTTCTATGCTTCAATAAATTTAGCAACAGGGATACTCTTTCACTAGATGCACGTTGTAGATGTAAATTGTATCCTCTTCTGTCTGTGAAACTGAAATTATTCTCTCCCCCAGTAGAAAAGGTGACATGATCACTGTGAAAAACACATAGTTACATGATCTATTTTTTCTGGTTTTTATTAACTCAACATTGTCTCCTACAAATACGATTTGTCGTTCACCAGAAGATTTGAAATGTAGACTTAAGTTACACATAGTTATAAAAAGCATAAAACAGCACACACGGTACCACTGTTTAGACCAGAAAACATTGTGTTGTCCCACAGATAAGAGCGCTATTCAAGCTCAGCTCTGTCGCCTTCTGCCGCAGGGATCCAGTCTTCAAAGCTGCAGATGCTTCTGCTTCTTTCCTCTCAGCTTGTGAAGCCCTGCCGGCTTTTCTCTGGTGTTTCTCACCTGCCTCTGTTGCACAGACCACGGAACCACATGGCAATCCCATCCTGCTCCATCAAAGGTTATAAAACCTGGGATTCCTACTGGCTCTTCAGAAACGTTTTCCTCCTTCTGTTAATATTTATGTACAATATATGAAGGGATACAATTTGTGTCTTTGATTTAGACATATCTCTTGCCTCAAACAATAACTTGAAAAATATTTTACAAAGAAAAAAGAACATTGTTCATCTGAATGTCATTCATTATTATATTGCTATATTTTATACCCTATTATTAATATATACAAAATTTCTTAATTGCCTTTTACAGATGCATGGAAGCATATAATATAACAGTTTTAAAGGATCCCATTTTTAGATTTCTTTTTCTTGGCTCATGTCAATCTCTTTAATAAACTATGGTTGCTTGGAGAATATAGGAAGTATGTGGAATGTTGTTTAAAGTTTAATAATAACTGGTAGCATTGTCCATTTGCGGCCTGAACGGTTGGAGCACCTGTCAGGGCGATCTGGTAGAGATAGCAGCATCATAAGACTTAAACAATTATGGAGAGCTGTTAATGTGCAGTGTCGATGGGTGCCAGGTTCTGTTCTTTATTTGGGGCTTTTCTTTTCTTCAGCTGCGTTTTGTTGTTGTTTTCCCTCTGTTCTCGGTTTTGTCTTCGGGCTGCTCGCCCTTTGTTTTCCTGTCTTGTCTCCTTGCTTTCGTCTTTGTTGGACTTTTTTCTTTTCTCCTCCCTATTTTTTTTCCCTGAAATAAAAATGATGGCACATTAGAAGACTTACTCAGGCTGATGCAATTTGTGACTGTAAAGCCAATTCTGGATTTGCACCTCCCATTAGAAGCTGGACACTAATTCTAGTGTTTGGACGTCTCCAGCTCTTCATCAAACTACTAAATTCGGCCACTGGACTAGCACCTCCCATCAGTCTGACTCTAAGCAAAGAGCTGAGAACTCCCTGGGGAGTCCCAGTGCTTTAGAGCTGGTATAAATATCTCACATACTCATAGCCTCTCTCCCTCAGCCAGGGGGACAGCTCCATGTACTCCACTAAAACACAGCTGGTTTGGGGACATCTATGGCTGAAGCCAGGTAGCATTAGCTATTGACTGGTCTAAATTTATCTTGAGTGAGGACCCAGAGCATATAGTGAGAGGATATTAGCCGTCCTGTCACTCCCCTTCACTGCCAATGCTCAGCATCTACGTCTTTTAAAAATCCTCCTCCCCTCCCTTAACCCCACCACACCCACATCCCAGAGAATTCTTGGTATTACAACATGAATCCCACCACCAAGTGTCAGCTCCAGCATAGGTGTGTGACCCTTTACAGACTAAAAGGTGGTGTTCCAAGTCTCAAGTCCAGCTTTGGACCATTGTTATAAAATTAGGTATTCAAGTGCTTTATTGCTTTAAATACTTCTGAAGGTAAGATGTTGATTTTGTTGCTGCTACAGACCTCTCCCATAAAGCTTCCTGTCTCCTTAGGATCATTAAAACTTTGTGTATTGCCTGTGGATAATATGGTATAATGCATTTATGCTTGAACATAAGGAAGAAATTTTTTATTCTGATCTTGGTGAGACGATGAAACAGGCTGCCCAGAGAAGTTGTGGATTCCTCATCACTGGAGGTGTTCAAGGTCAGGCTGAATGGGGCTTTGAGCAACCTGATCTAGTGAAAGATGTCCCTGCCCATGGCATGGGACAGCTGGACTAGATGGTTTTCAAAGGTCCCTTCCAACCCAAACAATTCTAGGATTCTGTTCATTCTATTTGCTTTACAAGCCAGTGCAGTATGACATGTATGTACACACAAGCCTAAAACAGATTAGATTTTTTCTGTGTGAAACTGGTTCATCTGCTGAGCTATGCAGCTGAAATTCACCTGTGCTTAGATGAATCACAATGATGTCTTCAAAAGCAGCCTTGCTTGAGACTTCCGTGGTACAATGTCATAATGACCTGTATGCCTCCTCACTCAGAGAAATGTATGGACAAGTATCGAAAAACATCTGGCCAAATTCTGTTTTATGATGTCCTCGTAACAATATTGCTGAAAGTAATCTGTCCTTCTTTGTTACAGCAAAAACACTTTTTGCTTTTAAATATCAGCAGGGATAATCCAGGCTTTCCTACACCAGTTCTGGGGGAATTACACAAACCTGGCAATAGCTCTTGCTGTTGAGGGTGCTGAATGCAGGGAATTGTGCCCATTCTGGACACAAAACCAGAGCTGGGAGTTTTTTGGTGCCTCGATGGGCTCTGTGGGGGTAGTTCACAGTGGGCGTGTAGGTGCAGGGACAGTGCCTTTGTTCTGAGAACAGGCAACCATCCAAGGAGAGTAGGCCAGATAAAGAGAGAGAGATTCAGAGGAGGTGAAAAGAAGGCAGAAAGTGAGGAGTAAGACTAGGATGAGAGGATATGCTGTATCCTCTTCTTGTTCTGTAGCTCTATGGGCTTATTTTACAGCTGCTCTATTCCTCACCATCACTGTCTGGGATCAGAGAGCAAGGGAAGCTTTAGATACACATTAAGTCAAGCAGGAGCAAACATCTGCCTTCCTCATCTGCTGTTTCTGAAACATGCAATAAGGCTTTAAATGTAAAATGACTTCTCAAATTTTAAATAACCAGTCAGAGATTACCCTGATATATGCCCACAAAGCTGCAGAATCCATCTATGAATTTGGCAATGGCATCTGAGATGCACAGAGTTGAGCAGGGGAGACCTTCAGAATGGACATGTGAGGCTCAACAAGAGCAACCACAGCTGGGAGAGCTCCATGCAAAAGTGAGCCTGCATCTTACCCAGCTGTAATGCTGTCTCTTACTAATGGGTAAATGACAGTATAGAATTTCCTTCCAGTGGTTTGTAAATACAGTTGGCCCAAGATGAAATGTTATTTGAATGGAAACTGTCCAGACATTCAGTGTTTGACATTGTTCACTTGGTGATTAGCCAAAATCCTTCAGCTGTGACTTCCTAGCCACAATTCTTTAAGTATGCTAGAATGACATTTAATGGTTTCCCTTTCAGTCACGGATCAAGATGTATGCATTTATATGTATCTGTGTGAATATACTAAGAATACACTGTCTAGCTAGAGACTTATCTAGGCATGGCTTTACTGTTTCTGTTTTAATCAGACTGATATCGTTATAAAGGACAAGCAAAACTGTTCTCTGGAAGTACTTAAAACTCAGTCCTAATTCTCTTCTA